>NC_141164.1:35405807-35729244 GCF_053477565.2 Lygodium microphyllum | reverse complement strand
CTTGTGATTCCAATGTATTATGAGTAGTCTGCAAAGCTGACAGTTTTGCATCTAAAAGAGTCTGAAACTCTTGAGCTTCTTTGGACATCCTCTCTTTCTCCTCTGAGACTCTAGTGACCTTTGACTTAGCTTCTATTAACTGAATCTTCAAAGAAGATATTTCTTCTCTCTGGGTCTCAATCATGTGGGTCTACTGCTCCATCTGCTTAAACAGATCTGAAAGAGTGTCTTTAGCAGAGGCTAACTCTATTGTTGCCTTATGCAACTGGTCTTTGGACTGCATCAATTCTTCATAGAAAGAAGCATACAGCTATTGAACACAAGCTGCCATTGAAAGTTCAATCAAACTCTAGATGTCATTACAAAGGAATGGAATAGCATCTCCTGACACTAAACTGTTCAGTGAAGGGACTGATATTTCCAAAGAACCCTCTCTATGTGAACTGAATAAATTGTTACATGTGAGGTAAACAGGGAAGTCACTGCCAGATGATGTAGTAGGAACTATGACTAAAGGAAGTACTCAGGGAGTTTTATCTACCACACGCTTCAAGCGCTTCTGCTGAATGACCAATGGAGGAGGGGAATCAAGGTCCTCTATGTCAATAGGTTCTGACTCTTCTGAAGGTGGAGGGTGAGGTACTGGATTAGATGGAGGAGGTGGTAGCACACCCTTCTTAAGGCCTGAGTATGTCAAGAAAGCATATAAGTAGGAACCATAAGTGATTTTTGCAACATTCCCTCTAGTTACTTTAACAAAATGTTGGTTCATCTTCATAAGCAGGTAAGTACTCCAATCAATGGCCACCCCTTTTAACACCATCCTGGAAGTTGTGAAGAGTTCTTTGGACAAATAATGAGATGGTGTTTTAGCAAGCATAAACCTGTCTTGGAGGAACTGGCAGACTAACTTCCAAAGAGGATCAGTGATCATAGAAAAAGATACTCCTGAAGTGTTTATCACTTTCTTGACATCCATAATCTCTCTGGTCTACTTCTATAACATCTTGATAATCTCATCATTGGAGAATAATTGTCTAGCTGTAACAAAGGGATCTCCTTTGTAGGGAAGAGACAAAGCCTTCCCTAACCCTCGGGGTGTCAACACCATGGAAGCACCACGAACCAAGCCCGACTTCTTACTGTATGATGCAAGAAACACATCACACAGAGATGGATCATCTGGAATCAATGGAAATGAAGCAGCCACAAAAGTCGCAAGTCCTGCTTTCACTATAGGCTCAAAAGCCAGTAGGGAAGAATACTCCCTACTAATCAATGGGACATAAAGGAGAGGAGGAGGAGCGTGAGAGGCGCCATTCAGATGGAAAACACACATACCACAAACACAGACAATCACAAAGAATGCCTACAAAAAACAACCAAAATAGCTATAACAAATAAATCGATCAAAAGAAGTACCCACACAAACATAACTAACCCATTTACCACCCCAAACAATCCACATCCTAGAAAAAATTCCGCATGACCTCTACACATATGCAACCGAAAACTTCATGCGATGCAACAAGCAATAACCCAAGACCCCGTATCAGGCAAGAAAGAAAAAAAAACTTCAAATCGCACCCATAATCGTAGCACATAAGCAAACCATAATACCATAAAAATCTAATCAAGACCTGACCATAACCTTGACCAACAATTTCAGCTAAGAGGACTTTACGTGCGCATCCCACAAAGCATGTTTATTAAAAAGGAAAAAAAAAGTGTAGTGAGGGGAAATGGTTTTAATGAAGAGTTCATTTTAAGAAATTATTAACAATGGGTGAAATTTTATTAAGTTATAAACCTTAATAAGAAAACGACGGTTCCTTCTCTTAAAATGTTAATTATACTTTATTAGAGTAAATCAGTGCTTAAACAAAACCCGGACTGCGATTCCCAGACTGGGGTCTCTAAATGCAAATTCATTAATTAAAAATTAATGGTGATGTGGAGCGCTTTTTTGCCAATGCGTGTTTTTTTGTGACGACTGGTTCATTTTTATTAAAAATTAATGTGCCTTTGAAGCACATGTAGCGTATGCAAAGTGAAAGACTAGTTGATTTTAAATTATTAAAAAATTATGTGTTTAGCACGAGCGCACATGAAAAAGTGGATTAATATAATTCATTTTAGCAATTAATTGTGGTTAAGGGATAATGAAAATGAATAAAGCTCAAAAAAATAAATACGTGGTATAGGGGTATGTATGCAAAGACTGAAGGCGCACTGAGTAGTCCCCCAAAGGCAAGGAATCCACTCAACAAAACAAACACCACTAACTGGAAAAAATAAAGCACCTTAGTGTTTTTATTTTATTATTATTATTATTATTTGTTTATTGTTTTTTATTTTAAATTGTATTCTAGGTATGCTTGTATTTTGTACATTATGTGTGTGTTGTTTTTTTAAATGATTAAAATGTGATATAGGACACACGAATCTGTTGTGAAGTGTAAGGGTGGAATTTCAGCAATCCAACAAGTGTCAATAATGTGTTTGAATTTATTCATGATTTTTCAGTTGATTTTTGGAATTTGAAATGAATTTTCATGAGGTGAAGTATTAAATTTAGGGTTTTGACTTCAATAATACTTTGGCTATTTATGGAAGCATTTCCAATTGAGAAATTATTGGTAAAAGGATCAAGGAGATTTGTAAAATTTTTTGAACTTTTTTTGGAAATATTTTTGAATTTTTACCAATTTTTAATGAAATTTTCTCATTTTGTATGTATTTTTGGAAAATTTTTGAAATTTTGAATTTTTTGCAATTTGTTATCTTGAATTCCTACTTTAGAAAATATTGCAAATGATTTCAGCAATATTGGAAAATTTCTAGGAAGTTTTCTATAATTGTTTTAGATTTGAAATGAATTTTAATAAATTTTTGAAGTTTTTTTTGTGTTTTATGTGTTTTTATATATTTTTTGGGTTTGGAAATTAAAGGGCGGTACTCGAGCTGTGTCTGAACGGCTAAAAATGACTGCGTGTGAATGGCTGACTGCAACACTCCACCACACGAACAAGTCGAAAGCGCATTCTCGCGCGTGACTGCTTGCGAGCCACGCATGTATACACACGCACACCAAAAGGGGCACACAACGTGGAAACAGGGGAGGGAGAGGTGAGGGGTGATGCGAGTGGAGAGGGGGGGTGGGTGGGAAGGGTGGCTATGAGGGGAAGAAGTGAGAAGGGGTGGGAAAGGGGGCTTAAGAATGGATAACTGGGGGTTAGTGGGGGAAATTGTGGGTTAAGGGTTGGGTAACCATGGTTAAGGGGGTGGGTTAAATTAGTGAGGGGGTTAAAAAAAGGGGGTAATTTGGTGGGGGGGACTAAACTTGGAGGGGGGACTAAAATGGGAGGAGGGGGGGTTAGTTTTGGAGAGGGGGCCAATTTGGAGGGGAGGGGCTAATTGTGGGGGGGGGGGGGGGGTAAGTTTGACAGCCGGGCGAACAGGTGGGGAGGAGGTCCACGGGGAGGGGTGGGCGGTAGGAGAAGGAGGGGAGGATGAGGAGGAGATGGTGGAGAGAGGAGGACAGAGGTGGAGGAGGTGGAGGGAGGAGGGCGAGGCGGAGGTGGTGGAGAGGAGGATGAGGAGGAGATGGTGGAGAGAGGAGAGCGAAGGAGAAGGTGGTGGAGGGAGGATGAGGAGGGCGAGGAGGAAGTGGTGGAGAGGAGGAGGGCGAGACGGAGGTGCAGCAGCAGGCGGGGCGGAAGACTGGGAGAGGCTGCCACAGGCAAGGCACGAGGAGGTGGAGGGGCGGCCGGCAGGAGAGGAGGAGAGGGAGGGGAGGAGCGACAGTAGGCGAGATCAACCGGGGGGCAAGATCGATGGTGAGAGCGGAAGCAGGAGGGACGGGGGAGGTGCGAAGAGAGAGGACAACGAAGGAAGGGGCGTGAAGGACGACGACGCGACAAATCAAGTAACTGTTGTTTTTCTTTTTCTTTTTTTTCGCATTTGTTTCAATTCGTGTGTGTGTGTGTTTTTTTGTAAATTATTATTAGTATTAGTATTAGTGGTGTGTGGGTATGTGTATATCGTTTGTTTTTTGTTTTTTTTTTGTGGTTAGTGTTATTGATTTATTGATGTATTTATTTATTGAGTTATTTATTTTGTTTTTTTTTTTTGTTAAATGTGGTTTGTTATGTTTTGTGCTTTTTTTTGTTTTTTTTATCTTGTTTGTTTGGTTGTTTGTTTTTGTTTTGTGTTTTGTGTGTTTTTTTTTAATGTGGGTTTATTGGTTTTTTAAATTATTGTTTTTGTTTTATGTGTATCTGTGTGTTTGATTGTTTTAAAGTTTATAAATGTTGTTTGTTGTTTTGGTTTTTTTTTTTAATTTTAAAGATAAATTGGTTATGGGTGTGAAAAAGGAGCGCACCCTCATCCCGTGCACATACGTGGGGCGGGAAAAAAAAATGCATCGGTGGGATCAAACGGAGCAGGGACAACAACGTGCAAGCCACATACACCAGGGGGCATCCCGAGGCGTGTAAAACCAAAAACAGGCGCGTTCATGCGCAACATGAGAAATGCGGCCACACGGCAAAAAGGGAGAAAATTTAATAAAACCCAAACCGTACGTCGAATCGAAAAAAAAGGTGTCGGAAGAGAAGGGGAAAATGATGGCCTGAAAATGGACTCGAAAATTAATATGGGAAGAACTGTCCACCGGAATAGAGTACACTAAAAGAAAAAATGTCCAGAAAAAATAGGTTCACATGGCTGATGCATCAAAACTCAGTTTGGGGGAAATTGAGAGGGGTTCATATGGGAAAAACACGAAAAACACACTCGAAAACACTCGAAAAAATTAATAACAAAAAATTCGGCAGTTGAAAGAGGGGGGAGGAAAAAGGAAAAAGTGGGGAAAACGCTAGCGGGACACGACTGTCAAATTAAACTTGAATTTCGATGAAAATAGGGCATGTTCACATGAAAAAACATGAAAAATAGGCACGAAAAGAACTCGAAAACCCGCAAAAATTAATAACGGATGAATTGTGCATCTAAATGACACGGAGTAAGAAGGAAAAATGTCAGGGGGAATGGGTAGGACATGGCTGGCATATCAGATCAGGGTTCCGAAGCAATAAATATGTGTTCACATGGAAACCGTCCAATTTACAGAAATTGCTTTAAAAATTAATAACTTTAGAACCGTCTATCAGAACAGGGGTTGGTAAAAAGGAAAAATGGGCAGGTCAAAGGGATGAACATGGCTATAAGATTGGATGTGATTCTCAATGAATGTAGGGTACGTTCACATGGAAAAATCACAAAACAAAGAATAAAGGCAAACAGTCAAGAAACATTTCCGGGGAGAGGGTGAAATAGAACAGAGGAGTGGGGAAGGGACCCCATCAAGGTAAAATAAGTTCATGGCATAGATGCATGATCATGGCAAGATATAGGCATGGGGGTATGCAACATAGACGCGCAGGCGCGTCCCCACACTTAAAACCTTAGCAAGAAGGGTAAACCGAACATCAATGACTTAGTACCACACATTAGACCAACCACAAATCTCCCCACACTTAAGACATAACCGTCACTGAGAAACAGAAGGTGTAGGGTTAGAAAAACTTGTCCCATATTGCCGAGGAGGAATGCCGATTATCGAGGTTGCATCTTGTATTGTTATCAGCTGCAGGAGGTACCCAGGTGTCTTCACAACACACATCATTCGTAGCAGGGACCATGTGATAGCACCCAAGGAGGTAGTTGGTTGAAGGAAGCGCACGAAGTTCGTCGATGACGAGGGATATTGCACTCAACTCACGATCACTCACATGGAATGAAAGAATAGTCATTCGCCCCATTACTAATATCACTCGAGAAAATAATGATAGGACTTGAAGCTTACACCCAGTTTAGGAATCGACAAAGGGATGGTGCAAAGGGAGTATGCTAGGGTGCACAATTGATGGTGCATCAGTGCATGCAACCTCGTCTTGCATAGGTGCTAGGAGGAAGGCCAGGGAGCCTTGCAGTGCAGTGTACAGAACAGAGTGGCATGTCATGTGCTGATGGCAAAGACCCATCCCATGGGTGTATAGGAAAACAGAAACGTACCTGACTCAGCCCACCCTCTATCTCACATTATGTTGAAAGATACAGAGGGCAGCCCATTCCTGAAACCCATTGATGTAATCCTCGTTGTCACTGTCATTGGTGCAGAGGTTGTATGGCATGTGCGCAATCGATGGTGCAACTGTGTATCCCACCCTATGCCGACATACAGTGCAATAAGGAAGGCCAAGGAGCCTTATGGTGTAGTGCACAGGAATAGATCGTGCGTTGTGCATTGAGAGGCCCATCCCGTGCTTGCAACACTCCGTTCACATATCTCACCTCTCATTTGATTTGAAGGGAAAGACTGATCACTCAGCCTACCCTCTGCTGTCTCATGCTCGGTTGAAAGATACAGAGGGCAGCCCCCCATACTCACATCCCCATCTTGTAAGGATGAAAGCTCGCATCACTCAAGGGGTTGGTGATGAAGATCATGATGGTTGTTGTTATCATTAGGATCTTGAAGACGAGGCGTACCTAGGGAGGCAGTCAACAAGTCTCGTACTTCAATGATTGGTGAGAAAAGTCGTCTGTTAAGACGGGCAGACAGACTAATAATGCAAAGATACGCACCAAGGGAGGTGGCTTCAAATGACTTGTTGAAAAGGTTCTCTTGGTGAGTCAGCTATCCTGAAATGTGGGTGTTCCCACCTTTTCCATAGTCAGCTTCTTGCCCAAGGGTGTTTCCACCTTTCTTGGAACGAGGCCTGCTATGACAGGGAATTTCTTTCTTTTCTCCCATAACAGTTTTGTTTGTTTTTTTTTCTTTCTTTCTTTATTTTTCTTTATTTTTCCTTTTTTTTCGTGAAGAAATACAATGGTAGAAATAGCATGGGTCATGACCAACCTCGCCTCCCAAAGGGGTTAGCAAAACGAGACTACCTCATGAGGAGAATCATAAGGGCTATCAGAAGCACGACGAGAAGGACAGTGCAACACCCCAAAGGGAAAGGGTGGGTCGACTCTGATTGTCAAGTTTCCCAAGGAGGGAAGTACTTCTTCAGACGATAGCCATTGATCAGGAAAGGATCATCGAGGCATCAATGGCCTGCACTTGAACAGAGCCGTTAGGATTGATAGCAAGTACCTTGTACGGGCCCATCCACCATTGTTGAAGCTTGCCAGGAAACTTACCAAATCTTCAATCATAGGTTAGGACAAGATTACCTTCTGAACTCCTTGTGCTTGATGAAACTGTCATGATAGGCCTTGCATCGTGCTTTAGTAGTTTCCATGCACTGCAAGGCCATCCGTCGTATCTCATCCAAGCATTCCAAGTGTAGGAGACGGCGTTGCAGTGACTCATCATCTCCCAAGCGTTCTTTGACTGCCACTCGCAAAGAGGGAAATTCCAGCTCAATAGGGAAGACGACTTCTATACCATAGAATATCTGGAAAGGGATCTGTCCTGTTGTTACCTTTTGGGAGGTTCTGAATGCCTAGAGGGCATGTGTAAGTCGATCGTCCTAGTCACAACGATGTGCAACAATTTTTCTTGTGAGGATCGAACAGAGGATGCAATTGGTGACTTCAACTTGACCGTTGGCTCTGGGTAGTAGGGAGTGGACTTGCGATGGCAGATGTTATATAGCTCCGTCAACTTCTCCATGATTTTATTAAGGAAATGAGTATCTCTGTCACTTACCAGCTCAAGGGGACTTCCAAAACGGGTGATAATATTCTCATACATGAATAGGGCTACGTTGTTACCATCGTCCTGCTTCAGGGATTTAGCTTCACACCACTTTGTGACATAATCCGTACACACTAAGATGTATATGTTCTGCTTCCGTCTGATGGGTGGATCAATGGGTCCCACAAAATCAGTCTCCCATTTCTCTAATGGCTTTAGGGGAAGAATAGGTTGCAGTAGCATGGCACTTGTTTTGGTGGGTTTTCCCATTCGCTAACAAGCATCACATATCTTGCAGTAATCATATGCATCCTTGTGGAGGGTCGGCCACCAATATCCTGCTAATAGAGCCTTTCTAGCTCTCTCTCCTCCCGCGAAGTGTCTACCATATGGTTCGTCATGACATGCTTTCAATACTATGTTGATTTCATCCTCTGCAACACATCTTCGCAATACTTCATATTTGCCTCTCTTGTACAGTGCACCGCCTAGCAAAGTGTAGGGGGCTGATTCTAACAGAAGCTTCTTCCTCTCACAACTTGAGATGCCAGGAGGATACTGTTGAGTTGCCAGAAGGTTGGCTATGTCTGCATACGAGGGAGTAATTGTTTCAACTAGAAACAAAGAAGCATCAGGAAGATCTGGATCATCCTGTTCCTCTGCTTCTATTTGAGGAATCTGTGATAGATGATTAGCTAGGACATGGGAACGGCCAGGCTTAGTGACCACTTCAAAATTGAACTCTTGGAATAGGAGCAATCATCTCATCAATCATCCTTTAACATCTGCTTTGTTCATTAGGAAGGATAGGGCTTCATGATCCACGTAGAATTTAAAATACGTTGACAATAGATAGTGTCAAAACTTCTCTAGTGCAAACACCATTGCCAAGCATTCAAGCTCTATCACTGTGTAGTTCCGTTCCCTATCAATGACCTTTCAGCTTGCATAATAAATGGGTTGATCTAATTTAGAGGGGCCCTTTTGACATAGGACAACACCTAGCCCTTCAATTGATGCATCTGTGTGCACATGAAACTCCTTCGTCCAGTTAGGAGGCTACAAGATAGGTGCTTGGATAAGGCACTATTTTAGGGTATTAAAGGCCTCTTCACAGTCATTAGTCCAAAGGAAATCCGCATCTTTCCTTAGAAGCTTGTGCAAAGGGGCCGCCTTGGTTGCAGTATGTGCAACAAATCTTCTGTAATAGCCCACATGGCCAAGAAATCCTCTCAATTGCTTGAGGTTTGTTGGTGCTGTTAAGACGGCAATCTTTTCAATCTTCACCGGGTCTATTGCAATCCCTTGTGCAGAGATAATATGGCCCAGAAGAACTCCTGATGAGATGCCAAAGACACATTTGTCAGGGTTGAGAGAAATCCCATACTCTCGGTATCTATCAAAACATTGCTCTAGGTGTGTCCAGTGCTCTCGGATCAAACTATAGACACAAAAGTCATCAAGATACACCTCAATGAAATCATGCAAATGATTCTAGAAGGCAGCCATCATTACTCGTTGGAAGGTGGCAGGAGCATTATAGAGCCCAAATGGCATCACTCTGCAAGTATAGGTCCCCCATTCTGTGGTGAAGGTTGTTTTGGATTGGTCCTCTTCTACGATTTGGACTTAGTTATATTATCTGCTAAATCCATCCAAGAGGGAATAGAGCTCATGGCCTACCACTGTGTCCAACACTTGCTTGGTAAAAGGGATAGGGAAATGATCATTCTTTGTCTTTGAATTGAGCTTTCGAAAGTCCACACATATTCGAAGTTTCCCATTCTTCTTGGGTACAACCACAATGGGCGAAACCCATTCACTGTTAGCCATGGGATAAATGAACTCTGCTTCAAGAAGTTTCAATAATTCAGCCTTCACCAGAGTAGAATAATTAGGATTCATATGTCTTTGTCTTTGCCTTACAAGTTTGGCATCCAGCCAGCCTTCACCAAAGCAGAATAATTAGGATTCATATGTCTTTGTCTTTGCCTTACAAGTTTGGCATCCAGCACTAGGTCAATGTGATGTTGGCATACTATGGGATCAATCCCCTTTAGGTCTTTATACGACCAAGCAAACACGTCTAAGTTCTCCTTTAATAAGTCTCGCAGGACCACTAGTTCTCCTTCTAGAAGATTGAGACCCACTTTTAGGTGACGTTCGGTACCGTCAGTATCCAAGAACATTACTTGTCTTTCACCTTCTACCTCACGGATAAACGTCCCACAGATTGCTTCTGGATAGAGGTCTGACTCTTTCAAGGGATTAGTGTCCTCGTCTGATGTTCCACTAGAACCAGTGTCCTCCTTCTGAATAGATGACTCATCTTCCTGTTGAGGTTGCTGGAAGGGTATCAGAGGTTTGTTTGCTTCTGTGTGAGGGTGATTTCTTTTGGACTTAAGTATTCATCTTTAGAGGATGCGTCCGGGAATGTCACATAGCACGGGCCTTCTAGAGGCCGTGGCTCTAAGGGCTTTGGCTTCTGTTGGGCAGGGGGCATCATCATCGTCTTTTCTCTGGATTGAACAGTCAAGGCGACAGGAGCCATTGGTGAACTTAATTTTTATGCCTTTAATCCATTACTTATATAGATGCTGCATACTTTGTGGTGTATTGATCAACTCGAATAGAACCATGGTCATTCCATCCAGCACTCTGGGATCATTGGTCTCTGAGGTCTCCATAGGGACATCAACAAGATCATCCTCTATCAGAGGAAATTTTTCATCTGCACTTTCATAACCTACTTCCTTTTCTTCCTCATCATTTTCATCCTCTTCCTTTGGAGGCTCTGTCTCTGCTTCTATAGAGGCTTTGTAGGAGAAGAATAGATCTTCTGCCTCTTCATCTGCTTCTACTTCTGCTTCAGTTTCTGTTACAGTCACTATCTCTGTGACTGACTTTGCTTCTACCTCTATCTCTGCTCCTACTCTATCTCTGTTCTGCATCTGCTTTGTCTCTGTATCTGTGACTGTCTCTGTATCTGTTACTGCTCAGTATCTGTTTTGTCTCTGCGACTATCATGTAACAGGGAGAACAATATATCCATGCTTCTATTTCACTGTCAGAGGTGATTTCAGAAGTCAATTCGAGTTGAGGCAGGAGGTATTCTCCCATGGACAAGGACTTTGCTTCCCTTGGTAGTTGGCTTATAGTGCCCACTGTTAGGGACTGTGCCTCTGTTTTCTTGGAAAAGATCTGTTTAACAGCCTCTTCGTCTCCTGATGTACCATCTATTACCTTGTTGGAGGATTTAGTTATGACTTCAATGGATGTGGATCCATTGCCTTTTTGCAATCCATATAGCTTTAACACCACTTTGTTGGGTCCTCTGCCTAGGGTTAGGGTTCCTTTGAACTAGTCCCTTCTGGCTCTTGCTTCAAAAAGTCAAGGTCTTCCCAACAATAGAGGGTATGAGGTCCCATAAGAATTTGGTTTAACCACCGGTTTAACCACCAAATATGTTAGCCAATAATCTCTTCCTGTAAGGTTTGTTTTTACGTATTGGGAGGATGCCCAACGGTTTAATTCTGCTTTGATCTGCCAATCTGATAAGCCACTGTGTAGGTTGAATTCCTTGCAGCCCTAAGTCTTTCATTGAACACAATATTAATGAGTTTGGGAATCTCCCAATTCCCATTTTTTGAATACTAATAAGGTGGCACACGGATAACATGCCCATAATTTTCTCAAAACCATATGATGTGACCTATCATTGGAAAGCTCTTGAAAAATGGAATCCATTGAGTTATAGAGTGCGCAATTTGGAGTTATAGTGTTCAACTTATGACAAATCCAAAGATTTGACCACGTGCCCCAAACTTATGGGAAATTCCCATATTCCCCAATATGGTGTTATTGTCACATCCGTCATTATGTTTATTGATGAGCCTCCATCAATCAATGCATCTAAAATAAATGCTCCTTCTATCCATACACTAATATCTGGGATTCCAGGATCTAGAAAGGCGTTAGCCACATCTACTTCCTTTACAGGCTCCTGGGCCTTATTGCTCTTGGTCGCTATTGAAGGAGTGATCCTTAGTCCACGTCTTCTTGTCAAGATGCTTTTGAATTTCTTTCGACAGCTGGGAGATAACATCTGTCAGAATGTTGGGTTTGGTTTAAAAGTGTCTAGGTCTTTTACTAGGCCATAATCTTTGATAGGATCCACAGGCTTCTCCAGTCTACTAGGAAATGGGGCTACACCCATTTTCATCTTTCCTTTTTCTTCTAGTAATTGCAGCATCGGCACTTCCTCAATTTCTGGAGTGCTTCTGTATCATCTATCTCCTGGACCTCTGGTCCTGTTTTTGGGACCGTCTCTGTAACTCTCTGTGGCACTACAGTGCTCTGTACTGTACTGTTTTGTTTTGTACTGCTCTGTCCCTTTGTTGGCAGGTTGAACTTCACAGTCTTGGCAGGAGAGTTATTTTTGTTCTGAACAATTGGTTCCTTCTTCTTGGCACACGTGACAACAACTTCCAACTCTACCAAATTGGAGGTAGGCTCTTGTATCTTCTATTGGCAATCAGTGGCATTGGCCTTTACAAGGGCTGGACTTGGACAGTCCTTTGCAGTGTGGCCTTCACATTTGCATTGGCTGCATAAGGGCTTGTAATCCACAGATCGTCTAGGGTTTGGACAATTTGGGGAGATATGTCCCTTTTCTCCATACATGTAACATTCCACCTTTGATCTCTGACCACTACCAAACTGCCATCCTCTGTAACTTCGAGAAGGAAACCTCCTTGGACCGAAATTAGGGCCAAACTCTCTAGGCTTTGGTCCAATATCTTGTGTTGTCATTTTGGATTCTAGCAAGTTGAATCTTACATTTTCATCCTTCTGTCTTCGCTCATGCATCTCTTTCAGAGAGCAAATATCCTCTGTATGGTTCTTCCGCAAACAATAGGAATAGCAGGCTCTAGGAATGGTTGGTTTTCGGGTACATTCATGGGCTAAATGTCCCGCTTGATAACACTTTCCGCACCATGTATTAGAGCGCATCACATTTATTTCAGCTCTTGCAGGAGTGGATATATTAGCTATATTCACCTTCAGCATCTGTAGCTACTCTGTAATCACATCCATAAGCTCTTTCTTGATACTTGCAACTGAGTTGGATAAGTAGTCCTTCAAATTTTCACCTCCTGAAGTGCTTGTAGTAGGGTTTTGGGAAGCTTCTGTAATTACTGCATACACTAGTTGGGTTGATCCAGAAGGTCCTCTGCTCTAATTCTGATTCAGAGCTCTTGTTGAGACTTGGGGTTGTTGATTCTAATTGGTAGGGTTCCATTGTTGTTAAGTCACCATTCGAGGAACTATTTGAGGCCACTGTTATTGTGGTTGAACCATCATTTGAGGCACTGTCGTTTGAGGCAACCACAGTGGATTAGGTGCATTATACTGCGGCATTGTTTGCATCTGGGGATAGGGGTAGGGTGCTGTCCCTGGGACTGCATTTGGTAGGTTTACCATTCTTGGCATGGGAGGAGATAAGACTCCTCTTCCTAGAGTCATCGACAGCCTTGCTTCAACTTTGTCATACAATCTTGCACCTTTCACCACAGCTTGCACATTGACTAGTCTTCTCAATTCCACGAACTTGCGAACTTCTGGTTGTTGTAGGCCTCTGAGAAACACTCCTTTCTAGATACCTTCGTCCAAATGATTGTTAGTCTATCTCTTCAGGATGGATTCCATTCGCGAGACGTAAGCTTCTACTCTTTCTCCAGAGGACTGACTTAGGTTCATGAATTCCCCTCGCATCCGCTCTTCAAAACCTTCACGCCTGAATTTAGTGAGGAAGGCCAACTTTAGGTTGTCCCATGTGCCAAAAGTTCTTGTCGTTTGTCTCTCATACCACTGAAATGCCGCGCCCTTGAAAGTGGATGGGAATATCGCTAACCAATGCTTAGGGGTTCTGGCATTGTTAGCCACACATGCTACCATAAATGCTGCTACATGAAGATCATGGTCTTCATTGTACTCTCCCTTAAAAACTGGCAATGGGACTACATTTGCTGGCATGTCATCAATATTTCCAGGATGAATCTGACTAGAAAGGGGACCTTGAGTTGCCATGGTGACTTCTATAAAGAGTGCTTTTAGGGCGTCAAAGGAGGCTTCTGCTGCGAGCTCGTTCTCAGCTTTGATTTTTGCCTTCTCTCTTCTTACGTACCTCTGGAATCATTCTAACGCTTGCATCTTGATTGCGTCATTCATCAGGGGCTTATCTCCAACCAGTTGTTCGGTACTCAATAGAATAGCATCAGAGATGGCTTCAGTCTCTAGGGGATTCTCTAGCCAACTTCTCTTCTACTTCCTTCTTTTCAATATCTCTGAATTCAGCTTTCAAACCACTATAGAGGGGGAGATATTCCATTCTGAAAGTATCAAAACTCATTCTTCTTAGGATCGTTGTTGTGTCATTATAATAATGCCAGCTTCTGAGGGTTTCAATAGTGTATGTTGTGAAAAACACTCTGTCTACCAACTTCCAGTGGGTTGCTAATTGGACAAACAGAAGATTGTCAGTGCACCAAGAATCCCACGTATCTTGCTGTTTTGAGTATCCACGAACAAATTCCAACTCTTTTCCTTCTTGTTTTCGTGAGCCTCCATAGACCACGACTCCTAAAGCTTCTTCACAATCTCCCACTTGATGATGTCTGGAAACTTCTCAATGAATGCCAAATCTTCCATGGATGGTCATTCTCTCTGTTTCTGCTCTTCAGTTTGTTCCCAAACAGTTTGCCACCAAGATGCAAGTTTCTGCTGCTTCATCAGGAAGAGGAAATAGTCCACCACATAGAGCATGCATCAGGATGTTGATATGTTTCCGTCATTGTGGGATGAAATTCTTGTGGAAAGTGGCTTTGATAATGATAATCTCCAACTCTTCAGTGGATGAAGGAACTTTGCAAACATCCATTGGATTCTCCTCTTCTTGCCAATGCCATTTCCTTCATTTTTAGCCTCTTCTAATGCTTATTGATGGGGAAAGTTTTCCCGGCTATGCACCAAAAACATGGAGCCCCAAGAGGAATACCAAGGAAAAGAGGATTCTACTGCAAGAAAATCTATCTTGTAACATCAACAAGCTTTTATTTTTCTTTTGATTACCAAAACAAAGAAAACAACAAATCTTCACGCAGCATCATAGTAGATATCTCCCACGGATTTGATAGAATCAACCATAATCTTCAACTTCTTCATAGAATCCATCAATAGAACAAAGAATATAAAAGAATACACCATCTTTGAATGAAAATCAATCACATAGTATCCTTCTTTAATGTCTTCATAGTTTTCTCTCTCAATCTCTCATATACATATACACTGTTTTGATAGAATTGGCTATCTCTAGCTCTCTCTTTCTCTCTCTCAATAGTACATCATCTCCTCACTACAATACTCTCATAATGACTCTCAATAAGCCTTCTTAGGTCGTGGATGCACCTCCCAAGAGGTATGTCTGATGTGAAGAGGCACCAGAGCCACTATAGTGTCTCTTCACAACTCGCTACTGTCACTATCACTTCAGTCTTCTCTTCAGTCTTCAGCAGCTGCTTCTTCCATTTGTTTTAGCTCTTTTGAACTTAGATTCATCCTTTCCAAAATTTAGAAAACTTTCCCAAAGTCACACATAATTTCTACAGAACACTTACAGAAGATCTACAAAACAGTACAGTACAGGACTAGAGCAAATACAGAACACTTATAGAGCAGAGACAGAGGCTCTACAGAAGGTATACAGAGGGTTACAAAAGGTCATCAGAACCTCATAACTCATACTAAAACCATTCCAAACTATAAAAAACTATTCAATAAGCTTTCAAAAGATTTCAATCTTCATCAATCATCAATCCATGCTTCATACAGAAGAAAATCAGAACAAAACAGAAGCTTTACAGAAGGTATACAGAACCAATCAGAACCTCAACAGAACCTATCAAAACAATATAGAGCTTCATAACTCTACTAAAAATCATCATGAACTTTCAAAACATAATCAATATCATCCAAAACACTCTCAAACAGTTCTATTATCAACCATACATTATTCTAAATCCATAAAAAATTAATCATTCAAACCTCAAAAACAACAAAAATCAGTCAAAAATTGAGTCTTTTTCCACTCTCAACAGTGACGAGTGTTGTTGTGTTGGATGGAGTGACTTATGTCCATCCAAGGATTTTGCCATCAGATAGAGCAAGTGCAAGAAAGATTAGAAGAGATTTGGAGAAGATCCCATTGTGTAGCATAGTGTGCCTGTGGACAGTTGTCCCCTGCATTCAAAGAAATGTCGACTTGTTTAGTACAAGTACAGATTTTTGTATTTTTGCACCTTCAACTTTGAGATGATGTGGAAGCATAGGCTTCATCCACCTCTAAGGGTGCTCAGCTAGCAAAGGATGAAGATTATGATGAAGAGATACCCATCGACTTAGAGGAAGAGCGATCCTTGGCAAATAGCGACCCTGTGGTGTCAGGATTCGATGTGGATGCCCCAAGGAAGGGTAAAGAGATGGAGGACGAGATCCTCAAGGCCTTTCTTTATCATGCCTACCGAGCTTCAAGATGGGCCCAAAAAATGAAGAGTTTATTCTTTTAGTGGACATTATGGAGTAACTAGATATGCATGAGGACTATTGTATTGCAGCATTAGCTGAATTCAGCGATGCTTATATTGGTTTCTTTGCACCGGATAAAGAAGATAAATATTTCTTGGCTGACTCAAAAGTCAAGGAGGGGGATTACAGGACAGGAAAACAACTGCTCACACAGTTTTTTGAGGAGGCTAAGTCACAAGAGAGTCATTTTTCCCCCAAGATAGAGACTGCTAAGCTAAAGAGCGTTTAGGAGTGTTGGACAAGGGCAAGATCCAAGAGAGAAGCAATGCCAAACATTGGGGGGACAATCCCGCTATGGTCAAGAAGAATGCTAGAAAACAATGAGAATCATCTGGTAGTGTGTGTTCCTTTTGTCCTTGTGTTAAGTGGTTGCTATTGCTATGGCATTTTTCAATTTTGATATGTTTGATTTCCAACTTCTTGTTTGCAAAGATGAGTTCATTAAAAGAGCCGCCGGAGGAAGCAGGTTGGTAGATAGTGCATCTTCATCTTCCTCCAATTTAAAAGAGATCAGAAAGGATTCTGGGTTGGCCCACTATTTGGGATGTTTCAATCATAAAAAGGTAACAAGTTGTATGTACACATGTACATATACACAACTAAGAGACAAATATCTATATACATATTATTTGGCAATGTTTCCTTACAAGTATCTTTTGTTTTCTTGTTTCTTGAAGATCATAATATTTCACAAGGATTTCTCTCTAGACAATGCGGTGCTACCTCTTTTTGCACTGAAGGTAGCTTTTAGGTATTTGGGTGGCCACCCTATGGAAACCAATGCCGAGAAGGTGATATTTTTAGCAAAGCAATTTGCTTTGCAAGTTTTTGGTATAGAATATGGATGCGAGGTGCTTTGAATGCTATATTATTTGTCATATGCGAGTCAAGCTATTGCAATGGGGATGGCACAAGGTGAGGCCCTATATCCATATGGGAAGAGAAGATTCATGAGGGAAAGAAAACAATGCTATGTAGGTGTGCACTACTGCAACCTAATGAAGGCCCATCCACAATGATGTTGATGCTGGAGGTGGAAGATGAGAATGAACGAGAGTGCTCCTCAAAGATGATGAATCTGTCATCAAGTCCACCTTCTCTCTGCTCTAACTCTTGATTGACGCCATAGCTCATGACATTCCCTTTCATTGGATTGATTCTAGGTGTTTCGCTGCCTTTCCTTGGATATCATTTTTAATTTTCTTGTAATTGCAAAATTCTTTACAATCTCCTATTGTACTCTATGAATTAGTCTTTTGTATGACCATTCATGTAACTCTAGTAGGCTTACTTGAATGTACTAGACTTTGTTTCTTAGTATCCATTCATGTAAATAAACTGTTTTGTAGAATTTCCAATTTGATTTTTGAGTATTAATTTTTGTTTGTGTTTAAGTGGTCTTGGTCATCTAACCTTCTCCATTAAGTATTTTGGATGTTTGAATTGGTGACATGATTTCTTGTTTTGGGTATAGGGATTGATAATATTAGTTGTCAATGTGTTGTGCCGCTCTTGCGAAGAAGGTGAAGCCCTTTCTTGAAATACACATCTACGGTCGTGGTTTATTACGGGACACTATGTTATGTTGCAGTCAGGACTTCAATAGTTAATAGTAGACTTTTTGCTGAAGGGATTTTGGGTAGGCATATGGTCATCAATGTTGAATTGGTATTTGAGTCCTATACTTCGACTACTATCACACAATTTACAAACTCATCTTGAGCAACATCTTCAAATCTTTTATGATAGGGCCCGGTGCTATGAGGACTCAAAAATTGAGCATCTCTATGAGCCATGCCATGGACTATTTACAAAACCTTTTGCACATATAGACATTGAAATTGACCTAATAATACAATGTTTATTAACAAAACATCAGAAAAATCAAGGTACAATCCAGTTGGAAGCCTCATTAAGGCTCTTGGCTTTGAGCGCGATGAAGATGATGATTTTTTTAAGAGACTGAAGCCATATCTTTGTGCTTGTATTGGTTTCCAAGATGTGCTATTGAATATGCATGGTCGAATGATATAATGTAGAAACACATTATTCTTTGATTATTAAAGACATTTGGACAGTGTATTGTGATGTATCTTCTTTCATATCTCGTGAATTTAAAAAAATGTTTGAATTACATAATCTTTGTACTCCTTAGAGGCAAGCACCGTTAAACACAACAAAACAATAGCATTACCAACAATAAAAGAAAAATGACACAAAGAACCAATTCTTAACAAAAGGGTTGTGTGTTATAAAGGACCCATCCCTTAAGAAGGGTTGTGTTACAAGGTACAACTTGTTGTGTCAATTACATCATGTCGATTACGCCATCTCTGTGCTAAAAACTACACAAAAATAGTAATGCAACTAATTGTAGAGAGGAAATTGATAGGAATGATCAATAAATTATCAAAGGCTTTGTGTGTTACAAAAGATCCATTCTATAACAAAAGGTGTGTTACAAAAGATCCCTTAATAGAAGGGTTGTGTATTACAAGGTCATCTTGCAAAAGAAGCGCATGTTACAAGGTTGCACATTATAAGAGAAGCTCACGTTGGTAGGTAAGCTTTGGCCTGAACTTTGCCTTGAATGTCCTTACACATCATTAGTGATTCCCTTCTTTTTAGTACACACTTTCTCTTGTGTACGAAGAAGAAGTCTTTTGGTAGCATATTGGGCGCCTCATGGTTGATGTCTTTGCGAAGCTCAACTAAAGCACATTCCTCTCTTTTGCTTATAATGGTCAATAGAGATGAGGCCTCATCTACCACCTCAATGTCTATAACCTAGTTGGCTTGCAAGCTTACGGCCTCCTGGTCCATTGGCACAAGCACTCCATTGATATAGTGCTCCCGACAATACCAAAACCATAGTATAAAAGTCTAGGTCATGATCATGTACTTTGCCACAAATACATTAAGGACAATGCGACAGTGTACATGTCCCTGGGGCCCCAAGAGGAACACCAAGGAAAAGTGAATTCTCTTGCAAGAAAATCTATCTTGTAACATGAACAAGCTTGTTTATTAGGTTTTATATGATCACAATGAATAAAAGAACACCAGGCACAACAAATCTTCATGCAGCATCATGTAGATCTCCCACGAATTTGATAGAATCAACCATATTCTTTAATATCTTCATAAAATCCATCAATAGAACAAAGAAAGCAAAGTAATACACCATCTTTGAATGGAAATACATCACATAGTATTCATCTTCAATATCTTCATAGTCTTCTCTCTCAATCTCTCATATGCAATCACTTTGTTTTAGTAGAATTGGCTATCTCTGACTCTCTCTCTCCATCAATAATACATCATCTCCTCACTACAATCTCTCATAATCACCCTCAATAATCCTTCTTAGGTCGTGGATACCCCTCCCAAGAGGTATGTCTGATATGAAGAGTCACCAGAACCACTACAGTGCCCTTTCATAGCTCACTACTGTCACTTCACTTCAATCTTTACTTGAGTCTTCAGCAGCTACTTCTTTCACTTCTTTTAGCTCTTTTGCACTTGTATTCACCTCTTTCCAAGGCTAGAAAACTTTCCCAAGCTACACTCTCATCCATCAGAACACATACAAAAGCATACAAAATAGTCTACAGAACAATCACAGTACCAGAACTGATGCCAGGAGGCATATTCCACGGTGGATTCCGTGAGGTTTTACGGTGGATTCCGTAAACTTAGATGACCGGGGCTCATACACAAAGAGCATTCTTTGTGCGAGAAGTTGATGGGGACGCCTGTCCTTTTCGGGCGTTTCATTAATTTAGTGTATACATGGGTGATTCCATAGCGGGTGATTCCGCAAAATGCATATTAAATTAATAAACATTTATGAGTTTAGAGTGCGCACTCGTAATAAATTAAGGTTAGGATTTATTTCTAACCAGTTGATTTATTTATGTAGCTGAAGACTGCTAGGTATTCACTTTTGTCGGTTTAATTGTATTATTTTACTAATGATTGTGAATGCTTCAGTTGATGTGTAGAGATAGCAGCAGTGGCGGAGGAAAGCATTGGAGTCTAGCGAGTATTCGACCTTTGGATTATATTTTGATAGGCGCTACGCCTATATTTTGTTATGTCTATTGAGACATCGATTATTGATTATTATTTTGTATGCGCCTATGCGCACGGATATGTTATTTCTATTTTGGACATTGAGATTGGGCGTGCCAGACTCTATGGGCACCGTCCATTAGCTTTATTTCCTATTTTTGTAGAAAGCAAACTCAAAAGCTAAAAGCTTGTCATATTTTTGTAAATTGGGCTATTATTGAGCATGAAGATGGAAATATACATAAAATACATGCTTTGTGAAGCGCTCACACAAGGCATGGGGGGAGATTGAACCCAATTGGTCTCTTGCCTCTTGTCGTTCATGCTTTTACATGGTTTTTTGTGCAAAAAGGTAGAGTTCATTGTTCTTGGGGACCTTCCGGGATTCACTACATGAGCATATTGCGACCGATCTGCGCACCATTCCGTGAGGTTTTACGGTGGATTCCGTAAACTTAGATGACCGGGACTCATACACAAAGAGGATTCTTTGTGCGACAAGTTGATGGGGACGCCTGTCCTTTTCGGGCGTTTCATTAATTTAGTGTATACATGGGTGATTCCATAGCGGGTGATTTCGCAAAAATGCATATTAAATTAATAAACGTTTATGAGTTTAGAGTGCGCACTCGTAATAAATTAAGGTTAGGATTTATTTCTAACCAGTTGATTTATTTATGTAGCTGAAGACTACTAGGTATTCACTTTTGTCGGTTTAATTGTATTATTTTACTAACGATTGTGAATGCTTCAGTTGATGTGTAGAGATAGCAGCAGTGGCGGAGGAAAGCATTGGAGTCTAGCGAGTATTCGACCTTTGGATTATATTTTGATAGGCGCTACGCCTATATTTTGTTATGTTTATTGAGACATCGATTATTGATTATTATTTTGTATGCGCCTATGCGCACGGATATGTTATTTCTATTTTGGACATTGAGATTGGGCGTGCCAGACTCTATGGGCACCTTCCATTAGCTTTATTTCCTATTTTTGTAGAAAGCAAACTCAAAAGCTAAAAGCTTGTCATATTTTTATAAATTGGGCTATTATTGAGCATGAAGATGGAAATATACATAAAATACATGCTTTGTGAAGCACTCACACAAGGCATGGGGGGAGATTGAACCCAATTGGCCTCTTGCCTCTTGTCGTTCATGCTTTTACATGGTTTTTTGTGCAAAAAGGTAGAGTTCATTGTTCTTGGGGACCTTCCGGGATTCCCTACGTGAGCATACTGCGACCGATCTGCACACCATTCCGTGAGGTTTTACGGTGGATTCCGTAAACTTAGATGACCGGGGCTCATACACAAAGAGCATTCATTGTGCGAGAAGTTGATGGGGACGCCTGTCCTTTTCGGGCGTTTCATTAATTTAGTGTGTACATGGGTGATTCCATAGCGGGTGATTCCGCAAAATGCATATTAAATTAATAAACGTTTATGAGTTTAGAGTGCGCACTCGTAATAAATTAAGGTTAGGATTTATTTCTAACCAGTTGATTTATTTATGTAGCTGAAGACTGCTAGGTATTCACTTTTGTCGATTTAATTGTATTATTTTACTAACGATTGTGAATGCTTCAGTTGATGTGTAGAGATAGCAGCAGTGGCGGAGGAAAGCATTGGAGTCTAGCGAGTATTCGACCTTTGGATTATATTTTGATAGGCGCTACGCCTATATTTTGTTATGTCTATTGAGACATCGATTATTGATTATTATTTTGTATGCGCCTATGCGCACGGATATGTTATTTCTATTTTGGACATTGAGATTGGGCGTGCCAGACTCTATGGGCACCGTCCATTAGCTTTATTTCCTATTTTTGTAGAAAGCAAACTCAAAAGCTAAAAGCTTGTCATATTTTTGTAAATTGGGCTATTATTGAGCATGAAGATGGAAATATACATAAAATACATACTTTGTGAAGCGCTCACACAAGGCATGGGGGGAGATTGAACCCAATTGGTCTCTTGCCTCTTGTCGTTCATGCTTTTACATGGTTTTTTGTGCAAAAAGGTAGAGTTCATTGTTCTTGGGGACCTTCCGGGATTCCCTACGTGAGCATACTGCGACCGATCTGCACACCATTCCGTGAGGTTTTACGGTGGATTCCGTAAACTTAGATGACCGGGGCTCATACACAAAGAGCATTCTTTGTGCGAGAAGTTGATGGGGACGCCTGTCCTTTTCGGGCGTTTCATTAATTTAGTGTGTACATGGGTGATTCCATAGCGGGTGATTCCGCAAAATGCATATTAAATTAATAAACGTTTATGAGTTTAGAGTGCGCACTCGTAATAAATTAAGGTTAGGATTTATTTCTAACCAGTTGATTTATTTATGTAGGTGAAGACTGCTAGGTATTCACTTTTGTCGGTTTAATTGTATTATTTTACTAACGATTGTGAATGCTTCAGTTGATGTGTAGAGATAGTAGCAGTAGCGGAGGAAAGCATTGGAGTCTAGCGAGTATTCGACCTTTGGATTATATTTTGATAGGCGCTACGCCTATATTTTGTTATGTCTATTGAGACATCGATTATTGATTATTATTTTGTATGCGCCTATGCGCACGGATATGTTATTTCTATTTTGGACATTGAGATTGGGCGTGCCAGACTCTATGGGCACCGTCCATTAGCTTTATTTCCTATTTTTGTAGAAAGCAAACTCAAAAGCTAAAAGCTTGTCATATTTTTGTAAATTGGGCTATTATTGAGCATGAAGATGGAAATATACATAAAATACATGCTTTGTGAAGCGCTCACACAAGGCATGGGGGGAGATTGAACCCAATTGGTCTCTTGCCTCTTGTCGTTCATGCTTTTACATGGTTTTTTGTGCAAAAAGGTAGAGTTCATTGTTCTTGGGGACCTTCCGGGATTCACTACGTGAGCATACTGCGACCGATCTGCACACCATTCCGTGAGGTTTTACGGTGGATTCCGTAAACTTAGATGACCGGGGCTCATACACAAAGAGCATTCTTTGTGCGAGAAGTTGATGGGGATGCCTGTCCTTTTCGGGCGTTTCATTAATTTAGTGTGTAGATGGGTGATTCCATAGCGGGTGATTCCGCAAAATGCATATTAAATTAATAAACGTTTATGATTTTAGAGTGCGCACTCGTAATAAATTAAGGTTAGGATTTATTTCTAACCAGTTGATTTATTTATGTAGCTGAAGACTGCTAGGTATTCACTTTTGTCGGTTTAATTGTATTATTTTACTAACGATTGTGAATGCTTTAGTTGATGTGTAGAGATAGCAGCAGTGGCGGAGGAAAGCATTGGAGTCTAGCGAGTATTCGACCTTTGGATTATATTTTGATAGGCGCTACGCCTATATTTTGTTATGTCTATTGAGACATCGATTATTGATTATTATTTTGTATGCGCCTATGCGCACGGATATGTTATTTCTATTTTGGACATTGAGATTGGGCGTGCCAGACTCTATGGGCACCGTCCATTAGCTTTATTTCCTATTTTTGTAGAAAGCAAACTCAAAAGCTAAAAGCTTGTCATATTTTTGTAAATTGGGCTATTATTGAGCATGAAGATGGAAATATACATAAAATACATACTTTGTGAAGCGCTCACACAAGGCATGGGGGGAGATTGAACCCAATTGGTCTCTTGCCTCTTGTCGTTCATGCTTTTACATGGTTTTTTGTGCAAAAAGGTAGAGTTCATTGTTCTTGGGGACCTTCCAGGATTCACTACGTGAGCATACTGCGACCGATCTGCGCACCAAGAACAGCTACAGTATAGTTACAGTACAGAGATAGAAGCTCTACAGAAGATCTACAGAAAGTCACAAAAGGTCATCAAAACCTCATAACTCATACTCAAACCATTCCAAACCATCAAAAACTATTCAATAAGCTTTCACAAGATCTCAATCTTCATCAATCATCAATTCATTGCTCATACAGAAGACAATCAGAACAAAACAGAAGCTATACAGAAGGTATACAGAACCAATCAGAACCAAACAGAACATATCAGAACCTCATATCTCCACTGAAAAACATCATGAACTTCCAAAACATAATCAATATCATCCAAAACACTCTCAAACCTCTTCCAAACCAATCAATCATCTCATAAAATCAACCATTCAGCTCTCAAAAACAACAAAAATCAGCCAAAAAAACAAGTCATTTCAACACTCAACATAGAATGATAACCAGGAAATCAGTGCAAATATAGGCACCAAAATGTGCTAACATGGAAACAACTTTTTGTAAATTGATACTTTGCAAATGTACCCCTTTGTCAAAAATCAAATATGAAGCAATGCAAAATGTGTAGTCCAAAAGGCTCACATTAAAAAAATATTGAAAGGAAAGGAAAGGTCAAATACCTTTTGTCTCATTCCAAAAATTGAAAGGTCCTTAGACCTTAGCCAATGTATGCAAATTTGAATTTTATAATTCAAGAAAGGAAAAGGAGATGGTTGTAGCCATGGGATTTGGGGAGGTGGGAGGTTGAGGTGGTTACACCCTCTCTCTTCCTTTATCTTCTTCTCTCACGGTTCATTTCTCCCTCTCTCATTTTGGTACAACTCTCATCTTTCTTGTTCTTGCTTCCCTCTCTTGTGCTTTCTTTGCAAGATCTCATGGAGAGTGAGGAAGAGGAAGAGGGTGAGGATGGAAGAATTGTTCAATTTCTTGTGTGCCTTCCTCTTGTGTGTTTGGAGAGTATGGATTCTTGGTGAGAAGAAGGAGAGTTTTCTTGCAGGTTTTCATGGCCAGCAATGTATTTGCAGCCTCTACCTAGTCAGCGTGGTTCGATTTGTGCAGCCTCTACCTAGTCAGTTCGTGGTTCGATTTGTGCCGTGGCATGGTGCTCTCACACTTAATAAGGAAGCATCCTCGCGACCCAGGAAAAAGGGAATACAAGTTCTTGTAAAAGCTCAACTTTGATCTTCAATAAATCTTCAAAAACAATCTAGCCAACCACGACCCCAACTTATAACCTGTATCTGATATAAAAATACAACGAAAGGAAAACCCTTTATACATTAACACTTCTTATCAAACTAGAAATCACAACAAACTTGTAAAGGATATAAGAGGTTTCTTCTTCTTCTTCTGCATCAGCATATTCAACTATCCAACCACGACCCCATCACCACAATTCTCCAAAAATGTAGCTCGCGCACAAAATCCAATCCAATAGGCAATCACCACGATCTTATTACATAAATTAACCCACAACACAAACACTACACACAACACAACCATTTGAATGACTCCTCCAAAAAGACAGATTTTCATTAAAAATCATCCACCATACATTGGAAAAGGTATCAATGAAGATGATCCCTCTTGAAAGATTGGTGATTTCGAAAACGATCCATAGACAAAGATTCATCTACAAATGTTTTGGGAGGATTCTGAAAAAATTGAAGGCAGCACATCCTTTCCAACAGGACAAGGTATCTGCTAGGCAAACACAGGGCATGAAAATACAATATATCCAGCTACTGGGAATCAATGCTCACATTGACATTCATGCATAACTTTGGAATAGGCTTTGAATCAGTATGAGAATTCCTATGCATATACGCCAGATACCAAGCAAAATGAGCAATTAATCTCACTGAAGGATCTGCAGACTGTGAATACTACTGAGCAAAATGAATATAGTTCTGGTATGCTTGACTGGCAGCTGTCCATTCTCCTGGAATTACTGGCCAGTTTATCTGAGGTCCTGTAAGGGAATCATTCGAGCTCCATCTCCTCTTCTGGAAATCTGATGATCAAACCCGCCATAGTCACTAACCAACTGAGGTGGTTGAGATATAGAAGTGGCAGGAGAGGGAAGTGGAATAATGAAAAGTGGATGAAGAGAGGGATAGGCAAAATCATAAAATAAAGAATAATTTAAAGAAGAAGTGGCTGAAAATTTTAGGGAATCACTTAAGAAGGGTGTTAACTGATAAATAGGAAAGGTAGAAGGTATATGAATGGATGGAGAAGGACATGGTGGAGAAGGGGAAAATACTCTATCCTCGATAAAAGAACAGTATGTAAAGATGGGAATTTGAGGAAAAGATTGAGGTTGGAAAAGAAGGGGTAAGATGGTTGTGGAATTGGATTGACAGAGGGAAAGATATATATCATAACGGTGAGCCATTTGTTGGTAATATAGTAGGGTAGGAACAGAAGGTCCTAAGAGAGATCTTCTATGATAGGCATAAAAAAAGGTAGAATCAAATGGATTATGTTTGGAAAGATAAGCTAAGAGATCCACCCTCAGTTGGTTAGTGCTCTGGACATAGGTAGAGGCTGTGTTCTGTCTTTGATTCAGGACCACAGAATCGATCATGGTATGCCAGGAATTATCAGGGCAAGTAGCCACTTTGGAGGAGTAACTCTGAAACATGTTATCCATTCGCAACTCCAAATGGTTGACATACAAAACAGCTTGTAAAACCACGTCTCCCACATACCAAGCCAAAGCCACTTCATCTGGAATCAACAAGTTTCCTCGTAGATACATATATGACATCAACATGGTATCTGTCGTGACAGAATCTTCAAACACCATTCTTACCACCTCTATCAGCAACTCAGCAGACCAAGCCCCACTCCATCCATCCTCTGGAATAGGAAGATCCATCGTGGAAAGCTTCATGTAGAAGGCCAACTTCTGTAATTGGTAGTTGACAAAGAAAGAATGGTCTGGAGGAACATATTCCTGGAACTGCTCAAATGAAGACCATAACAAATCCATTCTGGATTGTAATCTTTCCACTTTATCTTGGAAGAGAGGACACAAGGTAGCCTGTCTTTGAAGAGCTGCCAAGTCCTGCTGTGAGAGAGAAGGGATCAAGGGAACATGAGGGCTTGGAGGAACAGACCGTGACTTTGCCAGTTGATCTTGCAACTGCTTGATTTGGGAGGCTTGTGATTCCAATGTGTGATTAGCAGTCTGTAATGCTGAAAGTTTAACATCTAAAAGAGTTTGGAACTCATGCGCTTCTTTGGACATCCTCTCCTTCTCCTCTGAAATTCTAGTAACCTCTGATTGAGCCTCTGTTAATTGAATCTTCAAAGAAGATATCTCATCTCTTTGGGTTGCAACCAGTTGGGTTTGTTACTCCATCTACTTAAATAAATCTGCTAGGGTATCCTTAGCAGAGGCTAACTCGGATGTTGCCTTATGCAACTGGTCCTTAGACTGCATCAGCTCTTCATAAAAGGAAGCATACAGCTGTTGAACACAGGCTGTCACTGACAATTCAATGGAACTCTGAATGTCTTTACATAGAAAAGGAATGGCATCTCCCGATACTAGACTGTTCAGTGAGGGGACTGATATATCCAACGAACCTTCTCGATGTGCTCTGAACAGGTTATTACATGTGAGATAACCAAGGAGATCACTGCCAGAGGTAGCAAGAATGGGTACTGAAGGAGCTTTATCTGCTACTCGCTTCAAGCATTTGCGCTGTATGACCAAGGGAGGCGGAGAATCATCATCCTCTATATCAATTGGGTCTAACTCATCTAAAGGTGGAGGAGGAGGTACTGGATCATATGGAGGAGGTGGAGGCACACTCTTCTATAAACCTGAGTAGGTTAAGAAGGCAGACAAGTACGATCCATAGGTGACATTGGTAACATTGCCCCTGGTGACTTTGACGAAATGTTGATCCATCTTAGTGAGTAGGTAAGTGCTCCAATCAATAGCTACTCCTTTCAACACCATCCTTGAAGCTGTGAAAAGCTCTTTGGACAAGTAATGGGATGGCGTTTTTGCAGGCATAAACCTGTCTTGGAGAAACTGACAGACCAACTTCCACACAGGATCAGTGATCATGGAAAAGGAAACTCCTGAAGAGTTGATCACCTTCTTAACATCCAGAACTTCCCTTGTCTGCTTTTGTAACAGCTTCAAAATCTCTTCATTAGAGAAAAGCTGGCGAGTGGTAGCAAAGGGTTCACCTTTGGAGGGAAGAGACAGAGCCTTCCCTAGGCCTCGAGGTGTCAAAGTCATAGAAATACCCTGGACCAGTCCCGAATTCTTACTGTAGGAGGCCAGAAACTCGTCACACAGCGATGGATCCTCTGGAAGCAATGGAAAGGAGGCAGCCACAAAAGCAGCGAGTCCCGCCTTCGTGAGAGGCTCAAAAGTAAGTAGGGAAGAGTAATCTCTACTGACTAGTGGGATATACTGGATAGGGGGAGGAGCGTGAGAAGGCGCCATTCAGATGGTTAAATACACACCACAAACACAGACAAACAAGGAGAATGCCTGCAAAGCAACAAGACAAAAACCAAGGATAAGATATCAACCAAAACGGTAAAATGTGACTCGACCAACTATCCCCAAGCAAACCACAGCCTAGAAAAAATTCGACATGACCTCTAGACATATGCGACCGAAAGCTTCATGCTATGCATCATGCAAACACCCAAAACCCCGTATCAGGCAATAAAGAAAAAAACTACACACCGTACCCTTAACCGTAACAAAGAAACTGAACCAAAACATAACAACAACCCACACATATCAAGACCACAACTTTGATAATCAATTTTGACCATGGAGACAACTCCGAAGACTTCGCGTATACCCATCCCATGAAACGAGTTCATTAAAAAAGGAAATTAAGTACAATGAAGGGGAATTAATTTAATTAAAGGTTCATTTGAATAAATTATTAAGAAATGGGTGAATTTTTATTAAGTGATAAACCTTATCAAGAAAACGACGGTTCTTTTTTTAAAACTTTAATTACCAATTATTAAGTTAAAGCGGTGCGTTAATCCGAATCCCGGACTTCGATACCTAGACTGGGTCTCTAAATGCAAGTTCATTTATTAAAAATTAAGGTGATGTGGAGCGCTTTTTTGCCAGCGCGTGCTCTTGTGACGACTGGTTCATTTTAATTAAAAATGTTAAAGTGCCTCTTAAGTGCACTTAGCGCGTGCTAAGTGAACGGTTGGTTTATTTTTATTTAAAAAATGGTGTGTTTAGCGCGAACGCGCGTGCCATGGTGGTGTTTAGGGTTCATTGTAATAATTAACTGTGGATTTTTGGGGTAGCGGAAAAAATAAAAAATAAAAGGAAAAATACCTGGTAGTGGATGTATGTCAATGCAAAGAATGCGCTCTCCTCAATCCCAAAATATCTGGATTTTTTTCTAGATGTTTAGTTCGTGTTTGGATGAAAAAGGTTTTTGTTGTTTTATTTTTTATGAATTTATGTGTTTCATGAGGTATTTTTACAGGTTAGAAAATATGCCAAAAATAAGTAAAAATATGAACATAATTTTTAGGAATTTTTTTGAAATTAATTTGGAATTTTTTTAGCATTTTTAATGATTTTTTTTATTTTTTGGGTATTTTTAAAAGAATTTTGAATTTGAAAATGGACTGAATTTTTTTATTTTTTATTTTTGGTGTTTACTGAAATGTTTCAGTTCAGAGAAATAGTGGAATTTACTGCAGAAATAGTGAGGATTTTTCTAGATTTTTCTGTAATTGTTTGCAGAATTTTAAGTGTGTTTGAATGTTTTGTTTTTAATTTTCAATGTATTTTTTGTTGTTTTTTTTGTTTTTTTAAAGATTGGCGGGGTTTTAAATTAAAAATCTGGGAAAATACCCAGAAATAAGCTGCGTGGCAGCTGCGTGTTAGCAACCGGCTAACGATCTTCCGCACTGGATCCCGCACAATCACACGATCAATCACGAACAATCACCCACACGCGCGTACGCACCCTTTGCGAGTGATCGTTGACGGAAAATGGGGCTACAGATTTCTGCGGGTGTGGGTTTGCGGTTCTGCGAAGGAACAGTGCTGAGAAAGGGGTACGGTGGGATTCTGCGGTTCGGCGGGAGAACAGGGTGTAAGAAGGGTGGGTTTGGCGGGTGTGATGTATGCGGGGGAATAGGGGTTTGTGGAGGGGTTTGGTGGGTGTGCCTGTGGGGGGGAAAGGGGCTTAGGTGGGGGTTAGGTAGCGTTGGTGTGTGAGTGGGGGCTTGGGTAGGGATAGGTTAGGTTTGTTTAGGGAGTGTGTGTTTGTGGGGGGTGTAGATAGGGGTAATGGGGGGGGTGTGGTTTGATGGTGGGAAGGGGGGTAGGGTTGGGTAGGGGAGCCCATGGGTTAGGGTGCCCATAAAGGGGAGGCGTACCCTCGTCCCGCGCGCGTGCGTGGGGCTGGGTAAAACAATTTGCCGTGACGGGATCGAAATAGCGCCGGGATGGCGGGACGGGGCACGCAGACGCGACCAGGGCACGTGGAGACGCGGGAAATTGAAAATGGGCGCGTTCACAAGCAGGACGAGTCGCACGAAAACACAAAAAAAGAAAGAAAAATGAAGATCGCCCAATCTGGGCATCAAAACAAAATGTCATAAAAACAAAAAGTGGGCAGGATGGCAGGGGGAAGACAGGGAAAACATGTAACGGGAGTTCCGGGGGAAAGACAGGGCGTTCACGTGCAAAAAACACGAAAAATGGGTCAAAAAACGCAATTAAATTTTAATATCAAAAGATATGTGCATTGGAATGACATGCAAGAAAAAGGAAAAATGTGTAGAAAGACGTGCCCAACAATCCTATCACATCAAAACATAGTTCCGACTGAAATAAGACGCGTTCACGTGGAAAAAATCCAAAAAACAGACTCTAAAATGGAATCGAAAATGAATATTGGACGAACCGCTTGCCGGAATGACATACAGTAAAAAGGAAAAATGTCCCCAGGAAGGAAGGGTACAGGGTTGTCACGTTAAAACGCAGTTTCAGTTGAAGTAGGAAGGGTTCACATGCGAAAAACACCAAAAATACACCCGAAAACACATTTAAAAATTAATAATGAAAAATCTAGAAGGCAAAAGTGGGTGGAGGAAAAAGTAAAAAGGTGGGAAAAGGCACGGGGACACAGTTGTTAAATCAAATTGGAATTCCGATGCAAACAGGGCAGGTTCACATGAAAAAATGTCAAACAGATGCACGAAAAAGGCTCGAGAAACCACAAAATTAATATTGGACAAATCATGCATCAAAATGACACGGACTAAAAAGGAAAAATGTCAGAGGAAAAGTTATTGTCAGGGCTATGATGTCAGATCACTGTTCCAAAGCAACCAAAGCACGGTCACATGGAAAACCGGCTACTAGGCGCAAAATGCTTCAAAAATTAATAACGTGAGAACCAGGCACCGGAAGAGGGGTAGGTAAGGAGGAAAAATGGTCAGTTCAAAGGGAGGAACAGGGATATAAGGTCAGATGTGGACTTCGGTGAACGTAGGGTGCGTTCACATGGCAAGACCGCAAAATCAGGGAATGAAGGAAAACTTCAAGGGAACAGCCCCAAGGTTGGGTGGAAAATAAACGAGTGGGTGGAAAGGGACCCCATCACCGTAAAAGCAAGGCATGGCATAGAGGCATTAGCAGGTTGAGGCATATGCAGAGGGGTATGCAATGTAGACGCGCAGGGACGCGCCCCCACACTTAAGACCTGAACGGGTAGGGTTAACCGAGCAACAGGGACCTAGGACCACACAACAGACCATCCACTAATGTCCCCACACTTAAAACATGAACATCATTGAGAAACAGAAGGTGTAGGGTTAGAAAAACTTGGCCCATATTGTAGAGAATCAAGGTTGATTGTCGATGGCACTTCCACTATCGTTGTCGGCTGCAGGAGGTACCAAGGTTCACTCCAGCACATGTCCTTCGTGGTAGGGACCACGCGGCAGCACCCAGGGAGGTAGCTGGTTGAAGGAATCGTAGGAAATTCGTCGATGGCGAGGGATATTACACTCAACTCACAGTCACTCAAATGGAATGAAAGAACTGTCACACGCCCCATGACTAATATCACTCGAGGAAGAATGATTGAAACCCATATCTCGTACTCGGTTTAGAAATCGACAAGGGGGATGGTGCAAAGGGAGTATGCCAGGGTGCACAGTTGATGGTGCATTAGTGCGTCGAACCCGTCTGGCATAAGTGCAAGGAGGAAGGCAAGGGAGCCTTACAGTGCAGTGTACAGAATAGGGTGACGTGCCTTGTGTTAACGGTAGAGACCCACCCCGTGGGTGCATAGGGAAACGGGAACATACCTGACTCCAAGTGTTGTAACATCCCTCAATCTCACCTCTCGATAATTGATTGAAGAAACTCTAGTCACACTCAACCCACCCTCTGTCTCACACTCTGTTAATAGATACAGGAGGGCAGCCATTTCCTGAAACCCATTGATGTTATCCTCACGGTCACTTGTGCAAAGGTTGTATGCCTTGTGCGCATTTGATGGTGCAACTGTGCATCCCGCCTTGTGCCAGCATACGGTGTGAGAAGGAAGGCCAGAGAGCCTTATGGTGCAGTGCACAGAAACAAATTGTGCTTTGTGCATTGAGAGGCCCATCCCGTGCGTGCAACACTTCATTCACACTTCTCACCTCTCATTTGATTTGAAGGGAAAAGACTGGTCACTCGCCCCACCCTTTGTCTCACTCTCTAATAGATACAGAGGGCAACCATACTCACTTCCCCATCCGGTTAGGATGAAAGCTCACATCACTCAAGGGATTGTCGATGGAGATCACATCGTTAGTTGTTGAAGAGGCGTACCCAGGGAGGTAGCCATCAAATCGAACGTTGTGTTAGATAGGAACATGGCGTCTGCTAGAGGACTGTCAAACACTCTGTAGAGAGACCCAGGACACAGCGTACCAAGGGAGGCAACTTCGGAATTGGATCCTGGGGATATCAACTAATGAATCCACTTTCTGGACTGCTGGGTGTCGCCACCTTTTCCACAGCCAGCTTCTCGCCCAAGGGTGTTAAACACATTTTCTTGGAATGAGGCTTGCTATGACAGGGAATTGCTTCCTTTTCTCCCATAACAGATTTTTTTTTTCTTTTCTTTTCTTTTTCTCCTACTCCCGAGGGTGTTTCCACCTTTTCTCGAAGAATAGGTCGGCATGACAGGGACCTAAGTCCTTTTCTCCCATGACCGATATGTATTTTTTTTTTCTTTTTTCGAATTGAGCAAGGGAATGATAGAAATATCATTTGTTAGAATCCACCTCGCCACTGTCGCTGGTGGAAAATAGAGGATAAGAAATCAAGGTTGGAAGGTGGGGTTGAGGGGACAGAGGGTTGCATCCACGTCATTAGGAGTGGCTGAAGAACGGCTATCAAAAGTAGCATCATAAGAGCTACAAGGCCACGCCAACGGGGGAAAGGATCAGGTGACCGTAATTGTCAAGATCCCCAAGGAGGGAAGTACTTCTTCAGACGATATCCATTGATCAGGCAGGGATCATCAGAGGCAACAACGGTCTGCACTTGGACAGAGCCATTAGGGTTGACAGTAAGTACCTTATATGGGCCCATCCACCGCTGTTGAAGCTTGCCAGGAAACTTGCCAAATCATGAATCATAGGCTAGGACCAAATCACCTTCTTTGAACTCCTTGTGCTTGATGAAGCTGTCATGGTAAGCCTTGCATCGAGCTTACGTGGCTTCCATGCACTGTAGAGCCATCATGTGAGTTTCGTCCAAACATTCCAGATGCAGGAGACGGCGTTGCAGTGAATCATCGTCCCCCAAACTCTCTTTGATAGCCACTCGCAAAGAGGGAAGTTCCAGTTCAATAGGGAAAACAACTTCTGTACCATACACCAGCTGGAAGGGTGTCTGTCCTGTTGCTGCTTTATGGGAGGTTCTGTACGCCCAGAGGGCCTCTGTAAGTTGATCATCCCAATCACGACGATGTGCGGCAATCGTTCGTATCAGAATCGAGCAGAGGATGCGATTCATGACTTCGACTTGGCCGTTGGCTCTCGGGTAATAAGGAGTGGACTTGCGATGGCGGATCTTATACAGCTCTGTCAATTCTTCCATGACTTTATTAATGAAATGAGTGCCTCTGTCACTTACCAGCTCTAAGGGACTGCCAAAACGGGTGATGATATTCTCGTACATGAACAGGGCCACGCTATTACCATCGTCCTGCTTTAGGGCTTTAGCTTCACACCACTTTGTGACATAATCCGTACATACGAGGATGTATCGGTTCTGCTTCCTTCTAGTGGGAGGATCGATTGGGCCTACGAAGTCGATGCCCCACTTCTCAAACGGCTTCAAAGGAAGGATAGGTTGCAGTGGCATGGCACTTGTCTTCGTGGGTTTCCCCATTCTCTGACAAGCATCACATCTTTTACAATAATCATAGGCATCCTTGTGAATGGTAGGCCACCAGTATCCTGCTAGCAGAGCCTTCCTAGCTGTTGCTTCTCCTGCAAAGTGGCCTCCACATGGCTCGTCATGGCAAGCCTTCAGAACAATCCCAATCTCATCTCCTACAACACATCTTCTGAGTAGTTCATCTTTTCCTTTCTTGTACAGTGCACTACCTAACAGGGTGTAGGGGGTTGATTCTAACAAAAGCTTCTTCCTTTCCTGACTAGAAATACTAGGAGGGTACTGTTGGGTTGCCAGTAGATTGGCAATGTCTGCATACCAGTTTCTACCAAGAATAGGGAAGCATCAGGGAGGTCTGGATCATCCTGCTCCTCGTCTGCAGTTTGTGGGATACGCGACAGATGATCAGCCAGAACATGGGAACGACCAGGTTTGGTAATTACCTCAAAGTCAAACTCCTGGAATAGAAGGAGCCATCTCATCGTTCATCCTTTCACATCCACTTTGTTCATCAGGAAGGACAGGGCCTCATGATCCACATAAAATTTAAAGTGGGTAGACAGCAGATAGTGGCGGAACTTCTCCAGGGAAAACACCATTGCCAAGCACTCCAGCTCTGTCACTATGTAGTTTCGTTCCCTATCAGTGACTTTTCGGCTTGCGTAATAGATGGGTTGATCCAGCTTCGAGGAGCCCTTTTGGCATAGGACAGCGCCTAAGCCTTCAATAGATGCATCTGTGTGTACATGGAACTCCTTCATCCAATCAGGAGGTTGCAGAATGGGTGCCTCAATCAGACACTGCTTCAGAGTGTTGAAGGCTTTGTCACATTCTTCCGTCCAAACAAACTCTGCATCTTTCCTCAGAAGCTTATGCAAGGAGGTTTCCTTTGTTGCAAAATGGGCTATGAACCTTCTGTAGTAACCCAGGTTTGAGGTTGGTGGGTACTGTCAGAACTACGATCTTTTCGATCTTTGCAGGGTATGTTGATATCCCTTGTGTAGAGACAATGTGGCCCAACAAAACTCCAGAAGAGACCCCAAATATGCATTTGTCGGGGTTGAGGGAAATCCCATACTCCATCGATCAAAGCATTGTTCCAGGTGTCCCCAATGTTCCCGGATCAAACTATAGACACAGAAGTCATCCAAATATACCTCAATAAAGTCGTGCAGATGATTTTGGAATGTGGCCATCATGACTCGCTGGAAAGTAGCAGGGGCATTACAGAGCCCAAACGGCATCACTCGGTAAGCGTAGGTCCCCCATTCTATGGTGAAGGTTGTTTTTGGACTGGTCTTCTTCTGCTATTTGGACTTGGTTGTATCCATTGAATCCATCCAGAAGGGAATAAAGATCATATCCTGCCACTCACTATGTCCAACAGTTGGTCTGTGAAAGGGATAGGAAAGTGATCCTTCTTCGTCTTGGAATTTAACTTGTGGAAATCCACACATATACGAAGCTTGCCATTCTTCTTGGGTACAACCACGATGGGTGAAATCCATTCACTATTTGCCACTGGATAGATGAACTCGGCTTCCAGAAGCTTCAGTAGCTCTGCTTTCACCAATGTGGAATAATTCGGGTTCATTCACCTCTGTCATTGCCGTACTGGCTTGGCATCAGGCTCCAAGTCAATATGATGCTGACATATTGTGGGATCAATCCCCTTTAGGTCTTTGTAGGACCATGCAAACATGTCCAAATTCTCTTTCAACAAGTTGTACAAAGTTGACAAATCTTCTTTTGGTAGGCTACTACCCACCTTCAAATGGCATTCAGTGCCATCTGCATCCACAAAAAGTTAACTGCCTTTCACCTTCTACTTCACGAATGAAGGCCCGTGGACTGCTTCTGGATACAGATCCGACTCCTTCAAGGGAGTGGTGTCCTCTTTTGATGTCCCACTAGAACCAACTTCTTCTTTTGGTGGAGACTTAGGTTGCTCCTTGAGATGTTGAAATGGGATTAGAGCCGTTTCGGGTTTGGTTTCAAGATTAGTTACCTCTTGGTTTGAAGACTCATCTTCTGATGATGCATCCAGGAACATCACATAACAGGGACCCTCTAATGCCTGTTGGAATCGTAAAACTGGTTCTTGTTGGCACGGTGCATCATCATCATCTTTTCTTGGCAAAGGTGGGTGAGGGCGGCATGAGCCACTGCTGAAAGATGGCTTGGTCTTCTTTAACCATTTCTTATAAAGATTTTGCATATGAGAAGATCCATTTACCAGACCAAATGGTACCATCGCCATTCTGTCCCACAGCATGAGCTCGTCTACTTCTGATGCTTCTGGAACTTCTTCTTCATATATATCCTCTTCAGGTGGGATACACTCTTCCATCTTGCTTTCATAACCTTCTTCTTCAATATCATCTCCTTCCTCTCATGTCTCTGTCTCTGTCTCTGTCTCTATCTCTGTCTCTGTCTCTGTCTTTGGCTTTGTAGGAGCTCGGTAAGAGAAGAACATGTTCTCTGTTTCATCTTCTGCCTCTGTCTCTGGCTCTGCTATGGCCATGTAACAGGGAGAGCAATACATCCATGCTTCTATCTCACTGTCAGAAGTGATTTCCGAAATCATTCCTGGTTCAGGCAGGAAGTATTCACCCATTGATAATGGCTTTGCATCTTTTGGAAGTTGGCTTACAGTATCCACTGTTAAGGAACGTGCCACTGTTTTCTTAGGAAGGATCTATTTGACAGCATCTTCGTCTGCTGATGTTCCATCTGTAGCCTCATTAGAAGAGTCAGAAGATAATTCCAAGGAGGTGGATCCATGTCCTTTTTGAGAACCATATAGCTTCAGCACCACTTTGTTGGGTCCTCTACCCAAGGTCAAGGTTCCTTTGAACCAATCAGTCCTTGCTCTTGCTTCAAAAAGCCATGGTCTGCCCAGTAACGGAGGGTAGGATGTACCATAAGAGTTTGGCTTCACCACCAAATAGGTTAGCCAATAATCTTTTCCAGCCACTGTAGTCTTCACATATGGGAGAATACCCAAAGGCTTGATTCTGCTCTGATCCGCCAGTCTGATGAGCCATTGGGTTGGTTGCACACCTTGTAGGCCTAGATCCTTCATTGTCACATCTGTCATAATGTTCACTAATGAGCCACCATCAATCAGGTCATTTGTAATAAAGCAGCCTTCTATCCACACGCCAATCTCTGGGGTACCCAAATCTAGGAAGGCGTAAGCCTCGTCCACTTCTTTTATAGGCTCTGGAGCTTTGTTGGACTTTGTTGCTATGGAGGGAGCAATCCTTAATCCATGTCTTCTTGTCAATATACTTTTGAACCTTTTTCGGCAACTGGGAGACAACATCAATAATTGTCGGAATGTGAGGTTTGGTTTAAAGGTATCTAGATCTCTGACCAGATTGTATTCCTTAATAGGATCCACTGGCTTCTCTAACCGGTTAGGGAATGGGGCAACACCCATTTTCATTTTCCGTTTTTCTTCCAATAGGGGCATCATGGGAACTTCTTCTGCCACTTGTGGCACTTCCTCCTCTTCTATCTCCTGGACCTCTGGTCCTGTCTCTGGAACTGTCTCTGTAACTCTCTGTGGCACTGTGGTGCTCTGTACGGCACTGTCAGGCTCTATTCTGTTCTGTTCTTCTAGTGGAAGATTGAACTTCACTATTGTGGCAGGAGGATTATTTTCTTTCTGGATAGGTGGTTCCTTCTTCTTTGCACGCGTGATGGCAACAACTTCCAATTCCACTAAATTGGAGGTAGGCTCTTGGGCCGTGGCCGGACTATCATTAGCACTGTTTTTCACTAGGGCTGGGCTTGGACAGTCTTTTACAGTGTGGCCTTCTCCTTTGCATCGACTACATAAGGGCTTATAATCCACCGACCTTCTGGGATTTGGACAATTTGGTGAAATGTGTCCCTTTTCTCCGCATATGTAACACTCCACTTCTGATCTCTGACCACCGCCAGATTGTCTTCCTCTGTAACTTTGGGATGGAAATCTCCTTGGACTGAAATTAGGACCAAACTCTCTAGGCTTGGGTCCAATATCCTGTGTTGTCATTTTGGATTCTAGCAAGTTGAATCTTGTGTCCTCTTCCTTTCTTCGCCTATCATGCATCTCCTTCAGAGAGCAAATGTCCTCTATATGGTTCTTCTGCAAACAATAGGAATAGAAAGCTCCAGGGATGGTTGGTTTTCGTGTACATTCAGTGGCTGAATGGCCTTCTTGATGACACTTACCACACCAGGTATTTCACCGCATCACATCTCTTCCTGCTCCTACTACATTGGATATGCTGGTGGTATTCACTTTCAGCGTCTGTAGCTGCTCTGTAATCACATCTATCAACTCCTTTTTGATATTTGCAACTGAGTTGGATAAATAATCCTTCAAGCTTTCTCCTCCTGAGGTACTGGCAGTAGGGTTTTGAGGAGTCTTTGTAATCACTGCATAAACAGGTTGGGCTGGTGCAGAGGGTTCTCTATTCTGGTTCTGATTCAGAGCTCCTGTTTGAACTGTTGGCTGTTGGCTCTAGTTGGTAGGGTTCCACTATTGCTGCTGATTTGGCATTGAGGAAATTGGTTGGGACCATTGTTGTTGTGGTTGAACCATCATTTGAGGCATTGATTGTGGCCACTGTGGATTTGTGCACTGTACTGTGATACTGGGGGCATTTGTTGGTAGGGGTAGGGAACTGTCCCTGGGACTGCATTTGTTGGGTACATCATTCTTGACATCAGAGGAGGTAGGACTCCTCTTCCTGGATTCATTGCCAATCTAGCTTCCACTTCATCGTACAGTCTTGCACCTTCTGTTGCAGCTTGCAGTGTGGCTGGTCTTTGCAGCTCCACAAACTTACAGACTTCTGGTTGTAATCCTCTAAGAAACACTCCCTTCTGAATGCCATCATCTAGATTATGGTTAGTCCATCTCTTCAGGATGGATTCCATTCGTGAGACATAAGCTTCTACTCTTTCTCCAAAGGACGGACTTAAATTCATAAATTCCTCTCGCATCCGCTCTTCAAAACCTTCACGCCTGAATTTAGTGAGGAAGGCCAACTTCAGGTCATCCCATGTGCCAAAAGTTCCTGCTGCTTGTCTCTCATACCACTGAAACGCCGCGCCCTTGAAAGTGGCAGGGAATATTGCTAACCAATGCTCAGGGGGTTCTGGCATTGTTAGCCACACATGCTACCATAAACTCTGCTACATGAAGATCAGGGTCTTCATTGTACTCTCCCTTAAAAACTGGCAATGGGACTACATTCATTGGCCTGTCATCAATATTTCCAGGACGGATCTGGCTTGGAAGTGGACCTCCAGCAGGAGGAGGAAGGGCTTGATGTGCCATTGGGACTTCTGTAAAGAGTTCCGCAAGGGCGTCAAAGGCGGCTTCTGCTGCGAGCTCGTTCTCAGCTTTGATTTCTGCTTTCTCTCTTCTCATGTACCTCTAGACTCATTCTAACGCTTACCTCTTTATTGCGTCATTCAGCAGGGGGTTGGCTCCACTATGTTGTTAGTGCTCCACAGAGGGATAAGAGAAGGCTTCAGTCTCTGGAGGACTCTCTTGCCAACATTTCTTCTACTTCTTCCTTTTCAACATCTCTGAATTCTGCTTTCATGCCACTGCACAGAGGAAGGTATTCGGTTCTGAAGGTGTCAAAATGCATACGTCTAAGCATTGTGGTGGTGGCATCATCATAGTAATGCCAGCTTCTAATGGTTTCAACAGTGTAAGTTGTGAAAAACACTCTGTCTACCAACTTCCAGTGGGTTGCTAATTGAACAAACAGAAGATTATCAGTGCACCAAGCATCCCATGTATCTTGCTGTTGAGCATCCACGAACAAATTCCAACTCCTTTCCTTCTTGTCTTTGTGAACCTCTACAGACCAAGACTCCTGAAGCTTCTTCACAATCTCCCACTTGATGATGTCTGGAAACTTCTCAATGAATGTCAAATCTTCCATGTATGGTCATTCTCTCTGTTTCTGCTCTTCAGTTTGTTCCCAAACAGTTTGCCACCAAGATACAAGTTTCTGCTGCTTTAACAGAAAGAGGAAACTGTCCACTACATAGAGCATGCATCATGATGGTGATGTGGTTCCGCCATTGTGGGATGAACTTCTTGTGGAAAGTGGCTTTGATTATGAGAAAATTCCAACTCTTCAGTGGAAGAAGGAACTTTACAAACATCCATTGAATTTCTCTCTTCTTGGCAATGCCATTTCCTTCATTTTCAACCTCTTCTGGTGCTTGTTGATGGCAAGTTTCCCCGGCTGCGCACCAAAAACATGGGTCCCCAAGAGGAACACCAAGGAAAAGGGAATTATCTTGCAAAAAAATCTATCTTGTAACATCAACAAGCTTGTTTATTAGGTTTTATATGATCACAATGAATAAAAGAACACCAGGCACAACAAATCTTCATGCAGCATCATGTAGATCTCCCACGGATTTGATAGAATCAACCATATTCTTTAATATCTTCATAAAATCCATCAATAGAACAAAGAAAGAAAATTAATACACCATCTTTGAATGGAAATACATCACATAGTATTCATCTTCAATATCTTCATAGTCTTCTCTCTCAATCTCTCATATACAATCACTCTGTTTTAGTAGAATTGGCTATCTCTGACTCTCTCTCTCTCTCTCTCTCCATCAATAATACATCATCTCCTCACTAAAATCTCTCATAATCACCCTCAATAATCCTTCTTAGGTCGTGGATACCCCTCCCAAGAGGTATGTCTGATATGAAGAGTCACCAGAACCACTACAGTGTCCTTTCATAGCTCACTACTATCACTTCACTTTAGTCTTTACTTGAGTCTTCAGCAGCTACTTCTTTCACTTCTTTTAGCTCTTTTGCACTTGTATTCACCTCTTTCCAAGGATAGAAAACTTTCCCAAGCTACACTCTCATCCATCAGAACACATACAGAAGCATACAGAACAGTCTACAGAACAGTCATAGTACCAGAATAGCTACAGTACAGTTACAGTACAGAGACAGAAGCTCTACAGAAGATCTGCAGAAGGTCACAAACGGTCATCAAAACCTCATAACTCATACTCATACCATTCCAAACCATCAAAAAATATTCAATAAGCTTTCACAAGATCTCAATCTTCATCAATCATCAATTCATCGCTCATACAGAAGACAATCAGAACAAAACAGAAGCTATACAGAAGGTATACAGAACCAATCAGAACCAAACAGAACATATCAGAACCTCATATCTCCACTGAAAAACATCATGAACTTCCAAAACATAATCAATATCATCCAAAACACTCTCAAACCTCTTCCAAACCAATCAATCATCTCATAAAATCAACCATTCAGCTCTCAAAAACAACAAAAATCAGCCAAAAAAACAAGTCATTTCAACACTCAACAGTCCCACCTGTTTCATGAACCATTGGCTCCGTAGTATCTTTGCCAGTAATTCATTGTCCATTCACGTGAATACTAGCATTATCTTGGTAACGTTAACATCAAACTCCCATAACAGTTCCACAAAAATGTTGACAGGCATAGATAGCATGACCTTTACTAATTTTTTTGGAATGGTAGCCCGTAATGATCGTTGCATATCTTTGTATATCTTGCTTCTTGTGGACTCTAGTCCAAAGCAATCGGGCACTGACCATGCCAATCTGTTCTTGTCTACATGTAAAGGGAGTTCTTGGAGGTAACCTTTCGTGTGAGACTGGTCTTGAAGTTGGTAAAAATGATCATAAAAGAAGAGACCTTCATTTGTGAGGCTCCCCCTAGTCCTCCCCTCATACTATAACTGTCCAACATGTCCATGAATCACATGGATGACTCCTAAAATGCACTCAATGAATTGGCACTTCTCATAAGATGAAGGATAAATGTCTGAAGTAGTGACACACGATATTCTCACACAGAATACAATAAATGTTTGAAGCAATGACCATAATGATACATAAAAACCAAGAGGGTAAGCCAAACCTATAGTTTGGCCTATGAGATGGAAGCCTTGTCTCATATCTAGGTGCCATTACAATTTGATGGTGCATGTAGACGTGCTGCACGAGCACCTCCTTCACAGTTGTTTTGTCGTGTGGAATTTTAAAGTCCACCACACGTCCCTTCCATGCCCATTTATAAACACTTCTCTCATGCTTGCGCTTTCCTCGTCATGGCTGCATGAGCACCCAAGATCCCTTAGAGATGAGAACTTATATCCATGTATTCCCATCAAGGGTAATGGGAACCAAGATAGAGAAGACAAAAGCTGAAGGTCTGTGAGGAAAGGGAGTAGCATTGTTTATGAACACTGTAGAACATCGAGAACTTAGATAATGAGGGTGGGAAGCCATTAGATATTGACAACAAAGAAAGAGTGTAGAGAGCTCTAGAAGGAGGAGAAGGTCTTGGTAGCTAGGAGAAGGCAGAGATTTTTTGAAAAAACTCCCTCATAAAACCTCCCCAAACCTCCCTCCAAAATCTTTCCACCAAATGTTCTTCTTGTCCGTAAATAGTGACATTTAGAGAGTATTCTCCTTAAACAAAAAAGATTTTCGAGTATTTTTTGTTATTTTGTGAGTAATTTTTGAGAAAATCTAAGGTAACGTTGGCCTCCATCCTATTGGATGCACTACTCCTTCTCTCTTCTCTTATTTTCCCTCCTTTTGACCACTAAAATTCTTTAATGTATGTTCGATTTTCGTGCGTCCGATTCCGAGGTAGTCCAATGTTGGTCCAAGCATCTGAATCAGACAAGTCCCCAATGGAATAGGTTTTTAGGGTATCTGAGTCAAAAAATCGGACCATCTAATTTTGGGAATCGGACCATTCAAGTCCGATTCTAGGAATTGGACTCTTGTAACAATGTCTGATTCTTGTGGATGAGTTTCTAGGGATGACAAAAATAAACTCAATTCTAATGATTTTGGTTATTTATGAGGGGTCACACAAACTTCCACAATGCAAGAATAGATCCTAATGAAGAATTGTATATACTTGGAATAGCAAATAAACTCCAAAATACAAATCAGCAAACAAATCAAACCCTCTTGCCCTGTTAGACAGTAGAAATCCTAATGCTTGTTTTCCTTTCTTTTCTTTGTTTTTTCCTACTCTAATGCATTCAAATCACAAAGAAAACACCTACACTACTCTGACCTACTTTTCCAAATCCAAAAAACCAAAAACTTACGTACTAAGGAGATGGAATACCTCTTCAAACTCCCTCACTTCCTACCTATCTACCCCAAGCACTGGTTCGGGGAAAACCCTACTTCAATGCTTGATTCGGAGTGCACATGCACTCAAGGCTTGAATCTGTTGGTCCCAACAATGGAACCCAAATGTAGAGGCAATCTCAACCACCAAAACCCAAGGACCACTTATTGTTCAAGCATTTCAAGCCGAGCACTAATGGCTACCTCTCACATAGCCAATGTGCTATCTCTCTCTATGAGTGTAGTGAGCTTACCTCCATGCCTGATTGAGTTTCCTCCTCTCCCAAGCACTCTGGTAGCTCCATGATCCAACTACAAGCTTCAAGTGAGCTTGATCCTAAAGCTCCATGCTCCAAGCTCCATTGCCGCAAGGAAGAGAAGAGAAGAGAAGAGAAGAGAAGAGAAAAGAAGATGGAGAGCTTCTCCACCATGATCCCTCACCCTCACACACTTACTCCCTCACACTCTCACACTCCCTCTCTCAAGCACAAACTCAAGCAAGCAAGCAAGCAAGAAGAAGAAGAAGAAGAAGAAGAGAGCTACTTTTGGCCACACATAAGAATGAGCTTCTTCATTCATTTTTTTCATTTTATAAAAAACCCTAACCCTAATTCCCTTTGGGCAGTCATCCCCTTTTTGGTTCGGGTTTGGCCCATTCCTCACACTCTTCTCTTTCTCTTCCCTATTGACATGGCCTCAACCCCTTCCTCTAACTATTTACAATTTGCACAAGTGAGAGCCCGACGCTCTTTTACAAAATAAATCATGGTAAGCCTTGCACTCTTTTACAAAAGTGTTGATTTACACTTTTTCTTGTGTGCCTCTCTCCTTAATTTAGGACTTTTTTGCACTTCTTGTGTTTCTAGATTTTTCTTGGCACACCTTTGTCTTCCATTTCACTTTTTCCTTGGCCTTGTCTTCTGGTTTAGTTTTTTCAGATTTTCCACATTGTTCTTCTGAGGGTTAAAAAAACAAAGAAGGATCATTTTCCTATTCCTTTCGTAGATCAATTCAGTGGGTTGAACATGAGATTTATTCCTCATTGGATAGATTAAATGGGTACTACTAGGTGTAGATAGTACAAGAAGATTTGTCCAAGGAAACCTTCACAACATAATGGAATAACTATGCCTATAGAGTGATGTCATTTGGGCTCTACAACACCCTTGCCACATTCCAAAGAGTGATGATGGCCGCATTCCAAAATCACCTACATGATTTCATTGAGGTATACCTGGATGATTTCTATGTCTTGAGTCTAATCCATAAACATTGGGGACACTTGGAGTAATGCTTTGACCAATGCTAGGATTACAGAATCTCCCTCAACCTCAAAAAATGCATCTTTGGAGTCTCTTTAGGAGTTCTTCTAGGTCATATTATCTCTACATAAGGAATAGTAAGAGACCTTGCCAAGATTGAGAAGGTTGTAGCTCTAACAGCACCAATTAACCTCAAACATTTGAGAGGATTTGTCGACCACGTGGGCTATTACAAGAGGTTCATTGTGTATTTTGCAACAAAGGCAGCCTTCTACATAAGCTTCTAAGGAAAAATGTGGATTTTATTTGGACATATGATTATGAAGAAGCCTTTAATACCTTGAAGCAATATTTGATTGAAGCACCCATCCTACAATCTCCTGATTGGATAAAGAAGTTTTATGTACACACTGGTGCATCTATAGAATGGTTAGGGTTAGGCATAGTCTTATGCCAAAAAGGCTCCTCCAAGCTTGATCAATCTATCTACTACGTAAGCCATAAGTTCACTGATCAAGAAAGGAATTACACAATGTGACTGGTGATGGTATTTTCCTTAGAGAAGTTTCAACACTATTTGTTTCTGTCGACACAATTTAAGTTTTTTGTGGATCACGAGGCACCATCCTTCTCGGATGAAAAAAGTAAACATGAAAGGCAGAATGATGAGATGGCTCCTTCTATTCTAGTATTTTGACTTTGAAGTGGTCACCAAGCCTAATCGCTCCCATGTTTTGGCTGATCATCTATCGTAGATCCCTCAAATTGAAGAAGAGGAGCATGATGATCTGAACCTCTCTGATGCTTCCATATTTCTAGTTGAAACAATAATCCCATGCTATGCAAACATTCCCAACCTCTTGGCCACACAATAATACTCGCTTTTGGTGTCTCTAACAATAGATTGTTGGAATCAGCTCCGTATAATTTGCTAGGCAACTCTTTGCACAAGATAGATAAAGATGAAGTGTTATGAAGATGTGTTGCGAGAGATGAGATTGGGATAGTATTGAAAGAATGTCATGATGAGCCTTTTGGTATGTACATTGCGAGAGAAGCAACAATTAGAAAGGCTCTGTTCTTGCACATTATTGCTGGCCTACACTATATAAATATGCTTATGACTATTGCAAGAACCATGACGCTTGTTAGCAGATGAAAAAGCGTACCAAATCTGCCTATGCCACTACAACTCATCCTTCCCCTGAAGCCATTCAAGAAGTGGGGCATCAATTTTATGGGCCCAATTAACCCTCCAACCAAAAGGAAGCAGAACTGATACATCTTAGTACGTATGGATTATGTGACCAAGTGGTGTAAAGCCAAAGCTCTCAAGCGTGATGATAGCAAACAGTGTGGCTCTATTCCTCTACGAGAACATAAATACCCACTTTGCCAGTCCCTTAGAGCTTGTAAGTGATAGACTACTCACTTTCTGAACAAGATTATGGAAGAGCTAATAAAGCTTTACAAGATCTCCCAAACTACAAGTCCACACCCTACTACCCTAGAGCCAACGATCAAGTCAAAGTTGACAATCACATCTTTTATTCAATCCTGACAAGGATGATTACTTCACATCACCATGATTGGGATGATCGACTTACAGAGTCCCTTTGGGCATATAGAACCTCCCATAAGTTTGCTATAGGAATAGACACATTTTTAACTTGTATACAACATAAAAGCCATCTTCCTTCTTGAGCTAGAACTACCACCCTTGCAAGTGGCTATCATGGAGTACTTGGGAGATGATGAGTCCCTACAATGCTACCTCCTTCATGCACTTGGAATGTTTAGATGAGACTCGTAGGATGGCCTTATAGGGTATGGAAGCCACATGGACTCAAGGGAAGGCTTACCATGATAGCTTCATCAAGCACAAAGAATTCAATGAAGATGACCTAGTCCTCACCTATGTTTTACACTTTCGTAAGTTTCCAAGAAAGCTCCGACAACACTTGATAGGCCCCTACAAGATACTTGCTATCAACCCTAACAACTCTATCCAAGTGTAGGCTATGGATGCCTCTAATGATCCCTTCCTAATTAATAGTTATCACCTAAAGAAGTATCACCCTCCTTGGGGATCCTAACAAGCATAGCCGCCAGTCCCTCTCCCTCTTGGGCATCACTCCTTACTACTTCTCATGTTGTTGCTGATATCCATCATTCTCATTCTGACAAGGTGGCATAATTCTTTTAGTTCATCGCCTCCATCTCTCACCTTTGTTTAGTTACCTTCCTATTTGATTCAACCGACATGGTGAGAATGGTTATGATATAGGTATTTTTTCCATTTAATTGAAGAAAGAAAAGAAAGAAAAAAGAAAAAAAGGTCATGAGAGAAAATGACTTTGGTCCCTATCATGTTGACCTACTCTTTGGGAGACGTCCTCATGAGTAGAGAAAAGAATAAAAACAAAAAAAGAAAAGAAAAATAAAGGAATGATAAAAACTATAATAGGAGAAAATGAAAAATTTCCATGTTAGAAAGGTAGCAACACCCCACAATCTTGAATAGCTGATGACTTAGTTAAAATCCCCACAATGTAGCTCCAAAGCCCCCTCCCTTGGTGCACTATGTCTTATTCTTCAATAGTTGCATCTGACTCCTATAGTAGATGACCTCTTCTACATGCAATTCAGGTTCCTAATCTATTGGCTACCTCCTTGGGTACACCTCTTCATCAACCAACACTATTCAATATCATTGATAAACCGAAGTTGCTCCCTATCCATAACCTCCAAGTGATGTAAGCTTTTATCCTAACCGGATGGGGATGAGAGTGTGGGATACCGACACTCGTGTATATATCAACGCAACATGAGACAGAGCGGGGTCCAAGCATGATTGGTTTTTCCTTCAATCAACTTTGAGAGGTGAGGATTGAGGGACATTATGACACTTGCACTAGGTATGTTTCTATTCCCTTATGCACACACAGGACGGGTCTCTGCCTTCACCATAGTGGACATCAATCTACTTTGTGCACTAAATTGTAAGGCTCCCTAGGTTTCCTTCTCGCACTTATGCCAGATGGATTGTGGTGCACTGATGCACCATCAATTGTGCATGCTAGCATACTCCTTTGTATTAATCCACTTGTCGATTTCTTAACTGGATGTGAGATATGGGTTCTTCTCACCCTCTCTAAGTGATGTGAGTCGTGGCGCGAGAGACTGATCTATCATTCTCACATGAGCACCTATTGAGATGAGTGTACTATTCTTCGCCTCATCCATAGCTTAATAGTTCTCCATCAACAATGCTAACTCCCTACCTGTAGACAACTTTGACACCCACTACATCAACAATGGTCCACATCGACCATCTAGAATGGGCCAAGCATTTCTAACCCTATCTCTTGTGTTTATATATATATTTATTTATATCTTAAGTATGGGCATGCAAGGGTTCAATTCATGGTCAAGTGCTAGGCCCTTGCTAAGTTAACAAGCTAGTCTGTTAAGGTTTTAAGTGTGGAGATGCATACTTGTGCATATCGTCTATATACACTCATGAACACATCACTAAATGATCTTTAAATGATATAATTTTTTATTTATACCCTATTGTTTTCCTTCCCTACCCAACTGTCCTCTTTCACCCCATACCTGGTGTCTTTTCTTGTCCATTTAGCACTTTTCTCTCGTTTCGTCATTCTTTCATGTGAACACATTCACCGAAATTGAATCTAATGTTACAATCATGTTTATCGCTTTGAACTCAATATTTTTTCTTTTTATTGGTCTCTATTGCCAACAACGGTTTCTCAATTATTAATTTTTGAAGAATGTTTTGTGAATTGGACGTGTTTTCCATGCAAACACATCTTTCTTACACTAGAAGTGCAGTTTGACTTGATAGCCCTAATGTTTCCTTTCTCTTAGATCTTTTATATTTTTACAGTCAATCTTTCCAATGCATAGGTTGGCCATTATTTATTTTTGCGTGTTTGTAGGCATTTTTAAATGTGATGCTTGTTATTTTTTACATGTGAACACACTTTTTTCTCATCAAAATTGTGTGCTTCTTAGATAGCCTTGAGCCATGCATTTAACCAAACTTTTTTCATTTTTTCTCCCCTTCATTTTGGCTCACATATTTCATGTTATTAAAATTTTAACCTCTTTTTCTACACATTTTTGATATTTTTTCATCTTAACAGGTTCTCTTGTCACCCAAACAACACTGACATAAGAACCGTATCGAACACCTCTACCTTGAGAATTTTTCTTTTCATTGCACTCTGTCTTGACTATTAGATCTTCTCGAGTTAATTTCTATTCAACGTTTTGTATGCATTTTTATTATTATTCCATATGAACATCCCTATTTCTCACCAGATCCGTGTTCAGATTTGATAGCCATGCATGTTTTGTCAAATTGGAAACTTTTTCTTTTTCTTGTACTTTATTCCAGTAAACTCATTATTATTATTCAATTTTTATCACATTTTTGGGTGTATGTTTTACAATTGTTTCATGTGCATGACTGCTTTCCATGCCGAACATATCGTTCATGTTGTCCATCCCATTTTCCCTATCATCCTACCCATTTTTTCTTTTTGTTACACATCAATGTGAGGCTTCAATATTTTTTAATTAATTTTTTGTCTCATTGCCCCTACATGTCTACCATGATCGCCCGATTTTCACTTTGAAACACGTGCCGATGGGTCCATCATCTTGTGATCGTGACTCCCTCGTGCTCCTTTCTTTCTTTGTTCTTGGTACTACAAATTTTTTTACCCTCGCCTTGTGCTTGACCATGGGACAAGGGGGGACTTTCTAAATTTTCTTTTATTAAAAAAAATCTCCCTCCCCATTTAATTTTTGCACTCTCTTCTTCTTCTTCTTCTTTCTCTCTCCCCATTCCCCGTCTCCCCCACCCCCACCCTTCCTCTCCCCTCCCTCCCCACTTCCACTCTTCTTCCTCCCCCCACCTTCCTCCCTTCGCGCCTCCCCCCGCCCCTCAGCTCCATGCTCCTCCTCTCTTCTCCCCTACTACCACACCACTCTATGGCCCCCCATTGCTTCCCACTCACCTTGATTGCTCGCAATGTCCCTTGCCTACCCCTCACTGCCCCTAGCTTGAAGGAAGCACGGTCTCTAGTGCCCTCTGCTCTCCATCCTACCCCCATCTTTGCTACCTCCCCCCCCTCATTCTTGTCCTTCCGCCCCTCCTCCTCTTCATTCTCCTCGTCCAGTTGCCCTTCCTCCCTCTCCTCCATTCCCTCCTTTATCACCTTTCTCCTCCCTCAAGGAAGTTACTATATGTATATCCTCTACATCACGTGTGTTCAAGGCCTATTCATAAATATCGTTATTTGTGAATTTTTCTTGAATTAAACATAACCCTTTTCTTTTCAATCTGTAAATAACCCCTTTATATTACACGCTTCTATATGTAAAAAATGGTATTTTAAAAATATCTTATTTTAAACCCACATGATGCATACATATATTTATGAGTAACTTATCCGAGCCACCTCCTCCTTGCCCTACCCTTCCGCCCCATCCTCGATTGCTCCCTTTTCCCCCCAACCCCCCCATAAGCACACCCTCCCCCCATAGCCCCCTTTCCCACCCACTCTCCCATCTTCCCCTCCGCACTCCCCTAAACACAATATTAGTGAGTTTGGGACTCTCCCAATTCCCATTTTTTGAATACTAAATAGGTGGCACTGGATAACATGCCCATAAGTTTCTCAAAACCATATGACGTGATCTATCATTGGAAAGAACTTAAAAAGTGGAATCTATTGAGCTATAGAACGCTCAATTTGGAGTACTAGTAATCAAGCTATGACAAATCCAAAGATTTGACCACGTGTCCCAAACTTATGGGAAATTCCCATATTCCCCAATATGGTGTTCCTATTAATATCCTCTTTTTCCAAAACCTCCCATTAACCCATGTGTCCCTATTACCCCACACCTTTAGGGCCATCCCATTATCTAATGCCCACAGACTGGGCCTCCCTACCATCTATCCGATGGTGACACCACTTATGCCAACCTGCATGTGTTCTTTTGGTTCTATTTAGAGATTTTCATGCATGGGGATTTTCTTGGATCATAGGCTATTTCAGTTGTCGTGCATGCGGGAGGATGCACATGGGGTCTCAGCCTTGGATGTTGAGGGTTCTATTTCAGTTTGTTGTTCTTCACCGCAAGGATGCACGTGGAGTCTTAGTCATGTCGGAGCTACAACTGTTCACACACAGTGTAGCGAATTGAGGTACATGCATTTTTGTAATTTTAAATTGCTTAAAAAATAAAATAAACAATAAAAATTCAAATAAGATATAAAAATTTAAAAAATAATTTAAAAACATTAGAATTCATTGAATTTTTTCTCACACATATAAGCTATAAATTATAAATTAAAAAATATACAATTTTTGAAAACCTGAAAAAAACCTAAGATCACATTTAAAATCTCTAAAAATTCAAAAGAAAGCTTAAAAATTTTTAAATATCCAAAATTTTTCATTGATCCACTTTAGATATTTTATTGTTGGTTGCATAAAATTGAATAACCAATAAAATCAAATAAAATTCAGAAAAAAATATTTAAAAATTTAAATATTAAAAAATACATGAGGTATTCTTGGTATTCATTTCTCATGCTATAAATTTTGAGCTTGATTGGATTGTATTTTGGATTACTTCATGGTTGTGGTTTCCTCTCCATTAGTTGATTGTCATGTACTCATTCAGATTAGGGTGCATTCACACACCCTACAAGTATCATTTTTTTTCTTTTTGGTGTACCGCAAACCACATTTAATTAATAAAACGAACCAATCGATCACATTTTTCATGCATGTCCATGCTCAACACATATCATTTTAAATAAAATAAAATAAACTTATTATTCATATTACATGCGATTTATGTGCTAAACACACGTATTTTAATTTGTACTTAAATGAATCAACTAGCTACTCTTGCATGCAACACTAGTGGCAAAGAAAGTGCTCCACACACAATCATTTGTAAAAATGAATATACATTTAGAGAACTTTAGAGTTGGATTCGAGTTCCGAGGTTCATCTAATGCACCATTAACATGTAATAAATTTTTTTAATGGATAAAAGGAATTACGATTTTCTTTTTAAGGTTGATCACCTAATAAAACAATTCATCTATTGATAATAGCTTGTAAAATTCACATGCCATTAAATCTGAATCCATCTACACTACAGATCTATCATTTAATTAATGAACATGATATGTGAGAATGAGAGTGATACAGTCTCTTAACTTAATCAGTCCATGTTGCTAGGTGCAATTTGGTCTTGGTTTAGTTGTATAATTGTGGTGCAATTTGTTGAATTTTTTGAATTTTGATGGTCACGCTAATATAGTTTGGATTATAGTGTGTACGTATTTGATTTAATTTCTTGATACAAGGATCAAGGTGTCTATATGTTTGTATCTCACAAAGCTATCGGTCACATGTGTGGGTAGGTAATGTGGAATTTTTTCTAGGATGTGGTTTGGTTGGGGTGGTCTTATGTGTTGTTTACACTAATACTCTGATGAGATCTATCTGTGTGGTGTATGTATTTCATTCTAATCTAAATGGCACCTCGAAATCCTTTCCCAATCCAATATATTCCATTGGTTAGTCGTTGTGACTATTCTCAATTGTCAAAATTAGATCTTATTGCTAAGGCTGGTACATCCCATTTTGTGGCTCTCTCATTGCCACTCATTTCCAATTATCCTACATCGTGTGATGAATTATTAACCTCTTATAGCAAGCAATTTGGTTCTGTTTGTGGGACCACTGTCTTGATGACACCTTGAGGTTTGGTGATTTAGGCTTTGTCTCTCTCCTACTGTGGGGAGACCTTTCCAGTAGAATGCTAGCTCTTTTCCAATGTGGACATTGTGAAGCTCCTATATACATAGAACAAGGACTTAGTGGATGCTAAATAGGTCATCACTATATTTAGTGTTTGTGTTTTCATGATCTTTGATCCCTTTAGGAGAGGTTTATGCTTGCCAAAACCCCATCTAATTACATGTCCAAGGAAAATTTCACTACTTCCAAAATGGTACTCAAGGGCATGACCACTAATTGGAGTTCTTATCTCCTTGCCAAAATGGATTAACACTTTATTAGGGTTACTAGGGGTAATATGATTAATGTTACATATGGTTCTTACTTATATGTTTTCTTGACTTACTCTATCCCTGCAAACAAATTTTCACTACCTTTTGAAAATCCTCCTATGGTTTCCCCTCCTAAATTTGAAGATCATTCTAAAACTATCCCTAAAGATCAAGATCTCCCTCCTCCTCTAATCCTTTAGAGGAATGTGTTAAAGCATGTGACTGAAATAGTTCCTGCTCTAGTTCCTCTAGTGTTAATCCCTGCTACATCAAGTGGTACCCTTCCTACATGCCTTACATCTACCAATTTATTTAGGGCACACAAAGATGGTAGTTTGAACATATCAATTCCTTATTTACAATGCCTACTAGTAGGAGACACCATTCCTTTCATTTGTAAGGACATTTAGAGTTCCATAAAAATATTAATTACAACTTGTGTTTAGCTATTATAATCTTCTTTTTATGAGGAGCTATGGAAGTCCAAGGGGGAATTACATAAAGCTAATATTGAGCTTGGCCCAATTGACTAAAGCAAAGGCTTAAGTAGTTACTATTAATGAGGATAAATATTATCTTTCTAAGGAAATCTAAGAGCTTAAAGCTTCGATTGTTGCCTAGATAGTAGAGTTACAATTAGCAAGTTGTACAGTTGGGCATCAAAATACTAAGATTGAGGAGTCAAAAGAATAGTTGACTCAGTCATGCTCCATTCCTCCAAGTCATCCTAATGTACCATTAGTACCTTATTTATTAGCTACAAACTTGGCTACTTTTCAGCATAATGCAACTTTATGTCCTTTATTCCAAGCTAAGGTTGAAAGAAATTAATCTAGAATGGACCTTTTGTGGTCCAATTTTTTGAGCAGTTTATGGAATATGTCATGTTAGATCATTCTTTCTTTGTACACTATCAACAATAGAAGCTGGCCTTTTATATGAAGCTTTCCACTATGGATTTGCATCCTCCAAAGGATGGATAGAGTAGTGCTTGGTACTCAAATCTCCTAGCAGAGGTTGCCCAGAAGGTTTTTGTGGATTCAGTTATACCTCACATCATGCTGATGTCTTATATGTATCTTAGAGGTGATCTTTCGATTCCAAATGATGAGGATATAACTTGGTATGTGGAGGATGATATTTCGCAAGCTGTTCTTTATGTTCAATATTTGGAGTTGTGGATAGATGAGATTTTTCAAGCATATTTCTCCAAAGTAGATGATTGTGCAAACGTTTATTGGCATTCCATAATAGAGCCTATTGTATTGAATCAATGACAATTGAAAGCCCTGGACAATTACAAAATACTAACAACTAAGGGAAGATATATTAGCCCATGTTTCTAAACAATCCACTTTTGGCATCTCCTTCTTTGAAGCTTATGATTGCCGATATGTTCTAGGTCCATCGGTGCCTTCCCTCACTTATTATCAATAGATAGCTCACATATTTGATTCTTATTTATGCATACTTCAATCGACTCTGCATATTATTTTCCCTCTTCCTTTTCAACTATAAGGTGCTCCCCAAATTCCTATCTTTACTCATTTCCCATTCATTGTGGATTGTGTTTTCTCCCTTTTTCCTCCTTGTCTTCCACTATCTACCACACTCCTTTCTACTTTTCTAACATATTTCATAACAGTTCCTTTCTTATTTGATTCAGTTAAGTTATGTGAGTCTCCATATTTAACCCTTTCTTCTTTTTACAAATTTTCCTATCCATCCCTTCATCCCTTAATACTTGTTTCTCTTCCTCCATCCACATCTTGGTCCTAGTCTCCCTCGATTAGTAGCCACTCTGGTTTGGATTTGCAAATATCTAGATGTAGAGGGTGGAGTTAAACTGATTCATTGATAGGACCTCAAATTAGTTGGCCTATGATTCTAGGGGATTGGAAAACTCCTATACACGCTTATCAAAATGATTTGTACTTTCCCCAAATCTATCATCAATCTACTGTTTCTTCATTTAGATTAACTACTCTTTTTTCTTGGTACCTAGTGTACATGCATTATCATTCTCATCATGGTCAAAAGCCAATACAAAAGTTGTGTATTAATACCAACGTGGATGTTGATCCCCATCATTTTGATATCTTGTATTTCCATGCTCTTTGTCTTTTGAGCAGATATCTTGCCCTTGTGGAGAGGATGTATTGTGCAATTATTTCAACTCCTCCCAAGATGTCTGTGGATGAATCCCTTTTCATGGATTGATTTAGAAATCATCAAGCCTTTAAAAGAGAACATCTTCATTGATGGTTTCTTTTTGGATGTAATTGGTGGTTGATCTTTAGTGGAGTTTTTCTTCATTCTTCTTTATTAGGGCATCATTCAAATTTTTATGTGTTATGTGTTTGTGTGTGGGTGTGTTTAATTTGTGTTATTTTAGAGATATGGTTCAGGAAAGCTAAACATATTTGAAGATGTTGATTTATGGATATAGCTAAAGTTTTGAAGACTTGCGAAGGAATGGAAGAACTTCTCATATCCTTTACTAAATTTTTTGGTTGTATTTTATAAGTTAACAATTGATTCATGCTTCAAGGTGTTTTTCTTTTGTCAAATTTTTAATATGCATCCAGGTTATTTTGAAGCCTGATGGGGTCGAGGTTGATTTGTAGATACTATTTGATTGATGTTGGAGATAGAACTGTGGAGCTAGTTTTGGACTTAGTATTCTTTCTTGTCCCAAGGTCATGAGGATGCTCCTTGATAAAGTGTCGGGATATGTTGAGGGCTGAATTGACTTGTTTTTTGGGTTGATTTTTATTGTTTTTGTGAGCTAAATGGTTGTTTTTGTGATGGAATAATTGATTTTTTTTTAGTTTGGAAGTTTTTTGGAGTGTGTTGTTATGGGTTGAGTAGGTTTAAGAAGTTCATGATAGTTGTTGGTTGAGATATGATGTTATGATAGGTTTTGTGATGTATATGTTTGGTTTTTATAGGGTCTATTTTGCCTTTGATTTGATCTATTTTCTTTCTATTTGTGAGGTTGAGATTATGAATGAATGGTTTGAGGAATGATTGAGAGTGTGTTAAAGGTTTTTGATGGTTTGAAGTGGTTTTGGTTTGATATGTATGGTTTGTATGCCTTCTGTAGACCTTTTGTAGTATTTTATAGAGCTTTTGTATTTGATTTGTAAGTCTCTATTTGCTTTTGTATGTGTTTTGATGGATAAATTTTTAGCTTGGAGAATATTTTGCACTCTTGGAAGAGGAAGAATACAAGCTTGAAATAGCTCGAAGAAGCATAAAAAGTAGTTGATGAAGACTTGAAGTGAAGACTAAAGTGACACTGATCGTGATGAGCTCCCAATGGATACTATAGTGGCTCTTGTAACTCTTCACAAAAAGTAGTTGATGAAGACTTGAAATGAAGATTCGAGTGACAGTGACACCGATGAGCTCCCAAGTGGCTTTGATAACTCTTCATATTAGGCATACATCTGAGGAAGGGCATCCATGACCATGACAAGATTATTGAGAGTTATTTGTTATTCCAATGCACTATTGAGAGAGAGTATATGTGAGAGATAGTGTATAAGAGATAACTACTTTCCTATGAAAAACAATGTATCTATGAGTGAGACTATAAGAGAGATGCTGAGAAAGACTATAATACTATATTAGGGAATTTGAAAATTCTCAAATTATATGAGATGGACTTGCACCTCTCTATACACATGATGATTGAGATATGCCTCTCAATCTCAAACCTTGTAGCCCTCATTATTGTCCATTTTCTCTACATTGTCACGGTGGACATTTCACTTCTCTCTCTCAAATCATCACTCCCTCTCTTCATCCCTATACCTCCCTCTCTCCCTCTATATTTTTATTTAGTTCTCTTTTTACTTCTTCCTCCCTAGATGGACATATTTCCCTTTGAACCCACTCTCCTTCTTTCTCCCTCTCTCATCTCTTTCTATGTCTCTTTATCCTTTTTTTGAGTGTCCCTCCCTTTATTTCTCTCTTTCTTCTCCCCTCTTTCTTTGTTTCTCCCTCTCTCCCCTTCTCTCTCTCTTTGTTTCTCTCCCTGTCCTTCTATCCCCTATCTCTCCCTCCCCATATTTATTTCTCTCCCCCCTCTCTTTTTCTTTCTATTTCTCTCTCTCTCCCTCCCTCCCTCTCTACTTTTCTCTCTCTTTTCCCTCTCTCCCTCTTTGTTTCTCTACCTGTTGATCCCTCTCTCTTTATTTCTATCCCTCTCTCTTCCTCCCTCCCTCTCTCTATTTTCTCTCTCCCCCTCTCTCCCTCTTTGTTTCTCTATCTCTCTATCCCTCTTATTGTTTCTCTCTCCCTCCTCTCTTCCCTCGTTGTTTCTCTCTATCTCTCTATTCTCCATTATTGTCTTTATGTCTGTCCCTCTCTTCATTTTACTTTCTTATCTTTATTTTTATCTCTATTTATTTCTCTTTCTCTATATTTTTTTGTTTCTCTCCCTCCCTCCTATTTTTCTATTTTTTAAATCTTTATTTGTCTTTGCTTTTGTTTCTTTCTCTTCCTCCCTCTATTTCTCTATCTTTTTGTCCCCCCTATATATCATTATTTCTCTCCCTCTCCCTCTCCCTCTTTGTTTCTTCCTCTTTCCCTCTCCTCCCCCTTTGTTTCTCTTCCTCTCTTTCTTTCTCTCTCTTCCTCTCTAGCTCTCTCTCTTCCTCCTCTCTCCCCGTATTTGTCTCTCTCCCTTTCTCCCTCTTTCTCTCCCTCCCTTCCTCTCTTTATTTCTCTATCCCTTCCTCCCTCTCTTTATCTCTCTCCTCCCCTCTTTCTTTGTTTTTTCCCTCTCTCTTCTTCTCTATCTCTCTCGTTTTCTCCCTCCTCTCTCTCTTTTTCTCCCTCCCTCTCTCTATTTTTCTCTCTCTCGCCCACTCTCTCCCTTCCCATCTTTATTTCTCAGCCCCTCTCTTTGTTTCCATTTTTCTCTCTCCCTCCCTATCTCTGTATTTTTCTCTTTGCCCCTCTCTCTCCTTTGTTTCTCTATCCCTCCATCCCTCTCTCTCTCTCTCTCTCTCTCTCTCTCTCTCTCTTTGTTTCTACACCTCTCCACCTTCATATCTATTGTGTAGGTCTTGTTGCTCCTTGCCCCTTTTCTCTTTTAGGGTTGTGACTTAGTTTGGGTTGTTTATAATGTATCCAACAGCTCCTTAATAAAGTGTTTGGCTTGCTTAGCAATGCCACAATGATATACTCCATGTTTTTGGACTTGATGAGAAAATATTTACCAATTTATCTTGAATTGGTAGATCTTTTGGCATGTCATTCAAAGTGACATGATCTTTGTAGATGGATGATGGAGCATCCATAGTGCCCATCTATTAAGGTTATGGTCCTAGTTTTTCATTGGGCTATCTTTTTTGGGATATTAGGATCCCCTTGGTGTAGGTGGATTTATGCTTCAAACAATGTATTACATTGGCTTCCTAGGGCAATGTTCCAACTGTAGAATGGTTGGCCACCTTGCAACAGAATCCTCTAGGATGTAGTAGAGGAGATAGATTGCTAGGCCTTATTTAAGCTCCTTTTAGAATTAGGGGGGAGGACCCTCGCCTCACACAAGGAGTGAGAGAGAGCAATAGAGAAGATAAGCTACTAGACAAAGGAGACAAGGACAAGACAAGGGGAGAGACAAACAAGAGTAGCAACCATAGAGATGATGGAATTTTCAAAAGACCCCAATCCCGTTGCTTATAGAGATGCAACACTAGTGATGCTAACAATATCAATGGTGACACGGATGACTGCACCTGAGTCCCCCCTTTCTTAGGCCATCTATGTATCATCAGAATAAGAAATGAACTTACTGATTTAATGAAAATGAATTGTAGTTCAGGTATCCCTAGCTCTTGGTGAGTATTGCATTGGCAATGAAGACTTAACACCTAACATGTAGTGGATACTTGTATGGCCTATGTGATACAAGAACATGGAAAAAGAAACTTTGGACACATGCAATTTCTAAGGGAACCTAAAAAATGTGCAAATATTTAGAAGTTTGATTTTCATTTCCAAGTTTTATGTAATAAGTAGCTCATTTAAGATACAAAATAGACTGGGTCCTTAAGTTTGGTCCAATAGGCAACTGCCTAATGATTAATGATCTAATAGTAGATGATTACTCATTTATAAGGTAGAACAAGTCTATTTCGGGTCCCTTTCTCTCTCATTTTAGTAGCACAAGTTTGCAAAGGGCCATTCTTCTCTTCTTTTCTATAGAAGTTGTAGGTTTCAACAAGCTCTATGTTGTTTAGGACAATAGTCAATCTTCTCTCTTCTCTACATGGGTCCACATGGGGAATCCCTTTGGGAAACTCTATAACTCCAATCATAGCAACATATGCTACTTTCTAACATCTAAATACTAGTAGTACAAGCTTGCAAATAGCCATTTTTCTATTCTTTGGTATAGAATCTCTAGGTTTCAACCATCTCTATGGAGTCTAAATAGTAGTCAATCTTTTCTATTCTCCACATGGGTCCACACGGGAATCCCTTTGGAAAACTTTGCAACTAGAGTTATACAAATATATTCTACCTTTTTAAATCTAAATTTTGATATAAATATAACTAAAATAAGTTTTTATAGCACAACGGGTTGAGATCCTTTCTTCTTCTCCAAGATCTCGAGCCTTGTGCAGTTTTTACACAACTGGGTTGTGAAAAAAGTGATTCTCTCACAATTTCATTACAAGAAATCCCTCAACTTGTCAGTCAACAATGTGGGATTACATAATAAATTGTCAAAGATAATGCTCCATGATATTGGGCTCAAATCCCAACAATAGGATGAAGTGTTCATTTAAACAATTCAAAGCTGGTTGACCAACATCAAAGGTGATAAAGTCATTGAGCACTTGTGGATTATTCATGTGGCATGAAACTGTTGAAATTTGGAGCATAGAAAAGTGAGGTTGTAGTTCCTTTATCATGATAAATGCATGGGAAATTTATAAATTTGCAAGGTAGGACTTATTACAATACATATTATAAGAATTAGAGTAATGATCCTTTTTCCAAGAATGAATTGAATGTTAATTTGGTGTGGTAGCAATGTAGGTCTGAATTTACTTAGTTTGATAGTGATTTGGGTGTGCAAACATTAGGGTAAAGCATTGGAATTGATGCATGAACATGCATGAGTTTCATATAGGGAATCAATTTAGATAGGAACTGAGAATTGCATGTATTATGCAATGTTTGTAGTGCATAATAGTATATTAGGATCAAGCTTGTAACTCTAATGGAGCTTTTGAAGGTCAAGGGCATATAGAAGCATGTATTCACATGCATTACACTTGTCACAGTGTGAATGGACATTGTTGTTGTACATTTGGTCAAGGTTCTTGAGAGCAACTAAGGGCACCCCATTGGAGACAAGTCTAGGGCACCCCATTTGGTCAAGGTTCTTGAGAGCAACTAAGGGCACCCCATTGGACATTGTTGTTGTACATTTAAGAGCAAGGTAGATTGGGATACTGGCATTGAGAGACTTGGTTTATGACAGTGAGCTACTTGTGATTTATGTAAGCTCTAATAAGGGGCCAATCTTTGGGGTCTATTATGCAGCATCAGTGTGTAGAGCATTCTAGGTCCCTTATTCAACATGTCTTTTGGTTGTTTACTAATTTATTTCATGTATGGACATTATTTTATGTTCATGCACATTTACATGATTTCCAAATGTTCATATGCATTTAATTATTTCCAAAGGTTAGTTTCATGGTTCTCTCATTGCAACGTTTCATTAACTTTCTCAAATACAAGTATATGGTTGCTTGGGTTAGGTTGGAGATTGGGAATAAAATTTTGGAAGTGTTGTAATTAATGAACAATAGTGAGTTTTTAGATATTTCAATAGGATGTCACTATATGGGAATAGAATGCAAGTGATGAGGAATCATTGGTAGGTGATGAGGAACCATTGTCATCAATAGAGAAGAAAAATTGCATAGTGCAAGTCTATGGAAGATCATGCTAACATAGGATAGCAATATATAAATGCAAGTCCAAATAATAATCTTTCTCTTGATGCTTTTTATTTAGAGATGACCTTGGTTATGGCTCCATCAAGTTCAATAGAGGATAGATTAAGAGCATTTTTTGATGCTAGTTAGGGGGATAGAATTGTTAACAATATTTTGTAAAGGCTAAAGTCAAGGAAGGTCAAAGAAAAGTGAAAGCACAAGTGTTTGATTCATAATATGGTGGATTATTATTTTAGGGCCCTTCTATTACTTGTATTACTTCATGGACATGTTATTACTATGGTTGTACTAGAGATGAACAATGGAGGGGTGGGTAGGAAAAATAATAAAAAGTAGAAAATTTAAGGGAAAGATATGATGGAAAATGAGGAAAATTCAATAAAAAGTCTTGATGTGATTCTTTAGAAAATGTGGAAGGAATAGGTGGGGCAACTAGAGAAGGACTTGTGAGGGTAGAAGAAAATATAGGATCCATAAGTTAATAAAAGGACAAGGGGTAAAAATGAGAATTTCAGCAGTAGATGCAAGGCTAAATGATAAAAGAGGAATAGAATTGAGACAAGAGATCAACACGTTGAGGTAAAAAGAAAAACAACGAGAAATTTTTTGATAAAAAAGTAATAGCAACAACAAAAGGGTCATATGAATAGATAAAACAATGGTGATGAAACGCTTGAAAGAAAATATTAGTGAAAAGATGATTTGCAACAATATGGTTAAGTACATTAGTGCTTAAAGATGGAATGTCGAACTGATAGAAAGTACATTGCTGATGGTGTTGGGCCAATTGAGAGGTGAATACCAAAAACTTCCTCTATACTAGGAGATATGTTGGATGTACGTGTATGATGGCCTTCAAATAAGGTCAAATCCATAGAATGCACATATAAAATTGCTTGCAAAATAATATCACCCACAAAATATTCTTGTCTTCCTCATCTAGCACACACTTTTGCAGATCACCCATGATATACATAAAGGAGAGCAAATGCACCTATGTGTAAAAGAGTGGGGATAGATGGGTAGGACACGGATTAGCATGGGAATACCCAGTTATACTAACAGGGTATATAAGGTGTTGAGAGACCCAATTAGGGCATCAATTATTAATAATCAAGCCTCTCTTTTCTCCTTCCTCCTAGCTTTCATGGATTCCCTCCTCTTTCTCTCTCTTTTCCTGTCTTTCTCTCTCTTCAGCTAGTCTTTCTCTCTCTTATTCTCTCATCTTCTTCCCCTTCCTCTCTCCTCTTTGCAGTCTCTCCCTTCTCTCCTTCTCTCTCCTAGGTCTCTTTCATTACAGTTGGTATCAGAGCATAGTTTTTAGATCCTTCCTTTCTCTCTCCTTTCCCTCAAATCTAGTCTCATTGTCCAACAATAAATCCTACTTTTCAGGTACACAGGTAGAGACGGCAGCTTTCTTGGAAGACACAGCGCAGCTATGCTAGGAGGCTTGGCCAAATCTAGAGGCAAGGAGACAAAAATGGCAGCTCGTTTTCAACTTTGAGGTACAACAAGGACAGGAGCTATATGAAGCAGTGATGGAGTACCATGTGGTGCTCGCAGCCAAGCTACACTATTTGTAGTAGCATGTGAGCAGAACAATCATACCAAAGGCCTAATGTTGAATCAAGTCGAGTTAGGGCTTGCTGATAAGGGAGAAGGAGACATGCGTGTGAAGTCCAGAACTCTCTTGTGGTCATAATTGGATGATCAATGGTGAGCCCACACGCTGACATGAAGCCCAATGCTTCATCAACACAATGGGCCAGCTCCAAGTATCTGCTTCCCTGCTCACTGCCACTTGTGAAATCCAAGTTCCATTGTGTAACCCTTTGCCTGGCTGCACCGCATGAGTATGGTAGCCAGAAATCTAGTTAAAAGAAACACAGTAAAACATGAATTGATTATAGAGAACCAATGGGTTTCAAGGTGCTGTAGCAGGATCGAGTAGTTGACATACTCCTCCATCCATGCGATTGTCAAAGGCCTTGTTTATCTCCTTCCAAATAACAGAATATAACATCAAAGAAAAGCTTCTCTTTGTCTTGTATTCGTGTATGCTCTCAGGTGTGCCTGGTAGGTAATACAGCTTCTTCCAGGGTCCTGCGCTGGTCTGGAGAAAGTGAACCAGACTCAGGGAAATCAATGGAGAAATGGATATACAACTTGCATACACTTCCCACTAGACGATAGTGAATATCGTAGGGGACTATATTTCTAAAGGGGGATAGGTCTATGATCTCATAAAGGGCAAAGCCACGGTAGGTTATCCAGTGTGATACTCTGACCCCAGTCGCCGCTGCTACCTTCTCATCTCCAACCCAAACACTTGTGTATCCTTCAATACATGAAGCTTCAATGTGATAGGCACGTTGTAAAGCTTGAATGATTACTTCCTCAAGAGCCCTAAGACACCAATGAAGATCTAACTGATAATACCTAAGATTCTGAATGGGATACATAACCAACTAGCCAGGGCCATGATATGTGACTTCACCTCCACGTTCTGTTTTGTATGCATCACAAGGAGGATTATCCATGTCAAATAGCAGGTAGTCCTCAGAGCTTTGAATTCCCAAAGTGTACGCAGGAGGATGTTGCAAAATGATCAACGCATCATTCACATCATTTCCTTTAAGTACATCTGCAGCTCACCACACCTCTGGTGCCGGGACCCTTGAGTGATCTCAAAAGATCAGATTTGAATTCTTCAGGAGACTCAATTCTATCTCTGTCAAGAGTCTCCTACTTTCCAGATTCCCGGACGGGATCCTAGACATTGAATCTAGAGGGTCGAATTTTAGATGTAGCACATCTTGCCAGCTTCTATTTTGCATGCAGTCATAGATGAGCAAGCTAACCTTCTCACCATGGGAGGAATACCTTATTAAGAGCTTCACCACATACCTAAAGTCAAGGCACCCACAAATAGAGGGATCGTTCCTGGAGATGATTTAAATTTTGTAAATCTACAGCTCCTTGTCTACATGCTGTGTATTCATAAGGGATCCCCTTATATTGAAAAGACTTGTTGTGAGATTTCTGGTTGAGGTAACCAGCATTGTCACATGGAGAACAACATAATCTGTGCAGCCAGGCAAGCTTGGGAATAAGGTCCTGCTGCAATCTTGCCTGCATTCCCCAGTTTGAGTCCTAAACCACGATGTGCAGACTTGCAACAGGGTGGCTGCGAACCAGTGGCTCGTTTAGTCCCAGCATACGGATGTTGCATGGGAAGTGGCAATTGGCATCCTTACGTCAAATCCTACTTATTTCCGTCATGACTTTGAGGTTGAGTTATTTGCTGCATAAGTACTGCAGAGAAAGATCCAGAGCGAGGGAGTAAATCTTCAGCTTGATTATAGGGGAGCTCTGTAGGCAACACTACTTACTTCTACAAAAAAATTTAGCAATGGGCACCCTCAGCTTTTGACCTAGATATGTTTGGCATTATGAGCACTGGTTCTAAGAGCTGTGGAACTGAAGAAGCATGTTGAACTGTTTGCAAGCCTCTATGAAGTACAAGGACAAGGAAGTGTTAGCAATGCCATTTTGGAGCTGCTCACAGTCCTTCGTGAGGAGGCTATAGAAGACCAAATTGTTAATGTCATCTGATTCTCTTTTGACAATTGAAGTCAAGACTTGAGACACCAGCCACCAATTCTCCTATGGAAGTTCAGCTCTGTAGATTCCCAAAGACCCAAAGTGACTACTGCTCTATTGAATGGGCACTCAACTCAGCATAACAGTTTTCTTTTAATGATTCTCTAAAGCCTGGTTTGTGTCTATGTTTGGGTAATAGCTCCATAGCAACAGCTGATTTGGAGTAGGTTCACAATTGCATTTTGTTTGAGCTCAAGCAGTTGCTTACACCCAAACCTAAGGGAGGAGATCTAGAAGTGAGATACAATGTTCTGGCTACAGGAGGCATGTGAGGGACATGACCAAACATTGTTCTTCAGCTTGTTGCTATTCTTATCTTTACTATTCACAACAAAATTGGGGCTTTGATTCTCATCAGCCTACCTATGCAGAGATACTTCAACGCTCTGTCATTTTGGAACATGCATTTATGGCCACATTTGAATGTGCTAGATGTATTTTGCAACACTGTGTAGAAGAGATATCTGTTTACTGCTATAGATTAATAACATGCATACGATGATTGAACTTCTGAAGTCTTTTGAAAGAAACTTCTCTTTCTGGTTGGTAAACTTCTGTCTGCCTATGGTGTTTTCATAGAGGCTTTGAAAAGCTCCATGCCCTTTGCAGTGTGCATGATGTAGAGCCATAGCTAGCTGAGCCGGCAAGCTGCTTGAAGCAATCAACCTATGACAATCTCGACTAGGATTCTTGGCCCTGAACTTGGTGATGTATTTAGAAGAGTACAAGGCCTCAGTGTTAATGCAAATTGTAGCAATGATTTTAGGCGGATGGAAGGGCCTGGTATGCAAAAGTCAGATGGCAACAATTTTGGTCGGCGGATGCCTAGACATGGCATCAATGTTGCAGAAATGGTGGTAGCAAGAGAACTATTGATGCAAATGATGTATGGATCTACATGGCATTGAGAACCGCCATTGAGGCCTAGGATGTCTTGGAATAAGCACCTTACCATTGTGGTGAGGTATACTCTTTGAAAGAGTCCTTGCAGGGTATTGCAGATAGCCAGTCCCACATAGTCAGCCCGCAAAAGTCAATTACAGCAAAGCCTTCTTGTGTGACTAAGCATGGGCCCTATATCTCGATTCGAAGAGGGAATCCCCCCTTCTATCTGAACCAAAAATCTCCCCATTCAGCCCTATGGTTTGGGAGATATGCTCAGTTTTGTGCTCAGAGGTACTGTGGGTCAGCAGGCATTAGTCCTACACAGTCAGCCCGCAAAAATTGATTATAGAAAATCCTTCTTGTGTGATAGAGTATGGGCTCTATATCTTGATTCAAAGAGGGCATTCCCCCCTTTAATGTAAACCAAAAATCTCCCCATTCCACCCTACGATTTGGGAGATACGCTCAGTTTTGTGCTCAGAGGTACTGTGGGACAGGCAGCAGTCCTACACAGTCAGCCCACAAAAGTTGATTACAGCAAAGTCTTCTTGTGTGACTGAGTGTGGGCCCTATAGCTTGATTTGAAGAGGGCATTCCCCCCTTTGATGTGAACTAAAAATCTCCCCATTCTGCCCTATGGTTTGGGGATATGCTCAATTTTGTGCTCAGAGGTACTGTGGGATAGGCAACAATCCTGCACAGTCAGCCCACAAAAAGTGATTATAGCAAGGCCTTGATCATTTATTGTCAGGGATATTTTTACATAGCCTCGTAGAGGGGATTGAGGGCTTTCATTTGAATCAAAAATTTTGGCAATCAGAGCTTCCTAGTTCAAGATATTGTCATTTCTGTAATAAGGGGTCTAGTGGACTACACTTGGGATGAGAGGCCACAAGGGTAAAGCAAAGGCCCAAGAGGACTTCCAGCGTGAAATAAGGGACTCCCGTGCCTCAATGAATGATCCTAGCTCAGCCCGGGAGGATCGTGAAAACATGTTTGAAGAGGGTGCCCCCGAGATAGACCGCTTATCTATGCTCAACTAAACCTTATGCCAACATGAGACCCGTCATGCTGAACGACATCGAGAGATGGAGCAACGCCACAGGGAGATGGAAACCCGCCAAGATCACTGTCATTCCAAGATGTCACATACATGGAAAACCATCTAGAAAGAATTATGTACATGGACAACATCATGCAAATATATATGAGTATGTACATGGAGAGCACCATCATTATCAGCAATGGAGTGCTCGATATCATTAGCCACTTGATCATTACTATAAGCAACATGCGCATCCTTATGAGCCACATGATACTTCTCAAGAACGATGCCATGATGAGAGAATCTCGCTACTGCAGGCTCATGAGTAGATGCCCCATCAGCCCAAGCCCCTTAACTTTGAATGCCCAGTAGTAGTAGCCACGCATGTGAAACTCATGGACATGAAATGCCTAGGGATTGATGTATTGATTACAGCCTCATCTGCTCTAGTCCAATTTGACCTAGTGGTTCCCAATGAGTTTATGGACAAGTCAATGCATGCTACCATATGGGTTGGTAAGGATCTTGTGCCACCATCAGTGCTTGACGATGACACCATGAATTACTTCTATGATACAACGGATGCATTGGATCACAATTACCCTTTTGACCCCGGTGGTAGTATGGTGACCCATGCTTGTATGGATAACCCTTGTGCTCTTGATGCTTATTATGCAGGTTATATATTTGATCCCAGGGAACAGAATGGTCTTGGAAAAGCCCTATCCTGATCAGCATTTCACCAGTGCAGTTCTTTCCCTACTTCAAGGATGCAATTTTGATTGAGCAGTAGCTAAATTTGCCCTAGTCTGAAATGTAGACAACTTCCAGACAATATACTATTTCAGAACAGTTTTTACCCTGCATTGATGATACTTAAGTGTCACCTACAAGGCTTGAAAGTATGCTTCATGAGCTTCGTTTTGACATGTTATACGCCTCAATCGGAGCTGCCCATAGGAAGTTATGACCAGTTTTCTCTGGCAGGCCTGTTCTGGACAGCATGCTATCTAATGTTTGTCAGCCCCTAATTGTCAAGAATTGGAGGCCAAACTCATATGCTATCAACTTGCACATGTCATATACATCATATACACAATTCTATGCCCCAATTCCACATGAGATTGTACTTCACTATACCTATATTCTCCTTTGTAATGCTGAGCAAAGTAGTACTCTGCAACCCTCCCCTTTCGCTGTGAGCCATAGGTCCTCTTTTTATTTTTGAGGGCAAAAACCTTTGGGGTCGGGATGGAATGTAAAAGAGTAGGGATAGACAGGTAGGACACGGATTAGCATGGGAATACCCAGTTATACTGACAGGGTATATAAGGTGTTGAGAGACCCAATTAGGGCATCGGTTATCAATAATCAAGTCCTCTTTTCTCCTTCCTCCTAGCTTTCATGGATTCCCTCCTCTTTCTCTCTCTTTTCCTGTCTTTATCTCTCTTAAGCTAGTATTTCTCTCTCTTCTACTCTCACCTTCTTCCTCTTTCTCTGTCCTCTCTACTATCTCTCCCTTCTCTCCTCTCTCCTAGGTCTCCTTCATTACACTATGATTGACTGATAAATTATCCATTGCTCAATCAAAAATGGACATTCGTAAATAAATAGACCAAGGATTCTTCCACCCATGAATAGGGTTTCTAGATTAATAGTGCTAAGAGACATGTAAAAGGAATGGCACTACTAGTAATGTTGAATCTAGAAGGATGGTGATACAAGTTAAACATAACAAAAAAAACCTTCATGTAGACAACCCATGCGGTGTTGTAAATACTCCACATTGGAAGAAAAAGTATCGCACAATTTAGCATGCTGCTATAGGTGAGAAAGGTCATCTTAGGAAGACATGTCAGAAGGAACCAGAAGAGTAGGAGTAGGAATGGAAAGCTCAACCATACATGTCTATAATTTCTCAATGTTGTCTATTGTGATACAACAGTGGCTTGATTCTGTTGCAACTCACCCTCATAGTTAGGAACAAGTTGTGTCTAAACCAACCATATCTATAAGGGCATGATTTAGAAGCACATGTGAGATGAAACCCTCACACCATTTATGCACACCTACGTAGTACAAGCCACTTGCATTTGAGACGGTGCAATCAATTGAGATTGCCAAGATTGTAAGGCCAAATTGCTACATCATTTTTGAAAACAAGAAATAAATGTAGGGGAAAAAAATTGGACCTTTGGGTTGATGGGTGTATTTATCCACCCGATCCAGTCACTCAAAGGCCACCACAATTTGAAGGGCTTACATCATTTGTAAAGTTCATTTGTGAAGGCAATGAAAGATTGTATGGATACACATACAAACTTGTCACACAAGGATTAGCAGGGGTTCATCAAGCCTTGGGAAATATGCAAACAAGATTACAAGGGAATATGTAGTCTTTGATCGAAAATGATAGATTCTTGGTTGAGAAGGATAGGGATAACCAGAGCCTACAATAAGCAATGTCTATCATTGAAGATGCTATGTAGGCTAGTCATGTGCAAAATATGGAGTTACAGTCTAAAGTTATGGAATTGGAGAAGGAGAATCGAAACATAAAGAGGAAGCTCACAAAAACTTTGGAGATTGGGTCCACTTTAAAAACCAAAGAAGCACATCGGTGCATCTGATTAATTAAACCAATTCACCAATTAACCAAAGGAAGTGGAAAATATCATAGATGGATTTATTCTCAATCTGCTACAATGAGAAATATATTTCCTCATGCAGAGAATGATACTATTTCCGAAGTCCTATGCAACGATATGGTCAAAAATGCATTGGAAAATCATAAATTCAGGGACATTGTAGATGGTGCCGCAAGTGAACATCTTAGGGATGTGAGCAACTTGTTTACTACTACAGATGCTCAGGGATTATGTGACAAGGTGGGAATGAGTTCTGAGTCATATGGTATGCTCTATCAACAATTGGATACATGATTTAAGCAAGTCTTCAAAACTAAGCGAATAATGCCTCTGCCAAAACCATTTCATACAAAAACAACTAAATGAGAAAGTTTTAGAACTAATTGGTGAGCCAACACATCTGGAAAATACACACACATTGAAGTATGGTTCCAAAGAAGTTGCATTTGTATTGAATGCATCCAATAACTTTGTATTGGATATATGTAGGGTTCAGATTGCTATGGTCAAGTTCTACAATATGTCTATGGAAGAATGTAGAGGCAAAGCTTAAGTTTGTCCTCAAACTTGACGAGAGTAAGATTATTAAGGGGCAAAAACTTGAAGGTGTGACTATAATACTTATGAATCAAGCATTGGATCCCAATATCGATGAAAACCATCCTTTATACTTCAGTGTACAGTTAGAGAATGAAATATGGTGGCTTGCAGCATTTGAAGTACCAAAGGAGGACCATGAAGTACTTAAAGTTTTTTAAAACCTCACTAATATATCCAGTGTTATTCAACAACAAAATAATGGAGCAATTTTACACATCGGGGGGTTTGGGGACTATCAAGTTGAATGGCATCTTACATGTGATTAAAAAATATTAAATTGTATGTTTGGATTATCAAATGTAGCGAATGCAAAATTTCAGTGCATATACTACATGCAAACTAGGAAGAAAGGGAAAGATGGAAAGAAAGAATGGCTTACCAAGGCAAGACAACAAGGAGCTCCAACACGTGAACAAAAAGTCATGAGAAATGGAATGCGAGTTCTAGTGGATCCAAACTGGTGCCCTATTTTGGAAATACCACTAACAAGGGTTCACTTTTGCACATTGCATCATTTGGTTAGAATAATTGAGAAGCTAGTATATGAATATATATGCTTTGCAAACCAGATGCAGCTTGTGTCAGAAGCTGCTGCTACATGCAATATGCTACATGCAAGAAGGTAGAACGAGTCCTCTCTGAAGTTGGATTGCACGGGGGCCAAGTACAAATAAAAAAGGACAAGAAAAAATTAAGAAATAGTGGAAATATTTCTTGTAAACCATGCTTTGGTGGACCCAAGGCTAGGAATTTTATATCTCCACCTCGAGATGAGAAAGACAATATATTTTTAAAACAACCAAAGAAGTATGAAGCATGGAAAAAGTTGCACCTTGCTATTTTGGATTGGAACAATGGGGGACGAACGAGGATTGCAAAGGTAGAAGTGTGGATACACCTACATCATTTAAAGAGAGAGTTGCTAAAGTTCAGAAGTCCATGGTGGAGGCATGGATTACAAACAATATAACACACTACATGGTAAGTATTGTCACCATTACAAAAAATATCATCATTTTGAATTAGTTTGTGTTTCTAATCTCTCTTTTTGTGCAGCATATACTTGAATCACATGGTCCATACTTTGCAGATCAAGGAAGTTTGGCAGTATGGTCAACTCAAGGTATGGAATGATCTCATTGGTAAGATCGTTGTGCTTTTCAAAAGGAAACTGATCATGGAGGTGGCATCAATGATTCCAATTCTATGAGGTAATTAATTCAATGGTGGTATAGGAGATTAGAGATACGATACAAAGAAAAAGAAAAGAAGTCCAAAACCTCTCAAGAAGAATTTATAAGTAGGAAAATATATGAAGTGAGAAAAGCTAGATATGAAAATAGCACAACTAGACAACACCACACAAAATGGTTGGCAACCCAAGAGAGAGATGGCAAAAAATGGAGACTAGATAAAGATAATACTTTTGATGCATTTAGAGTCCATGAGAGAGCATAGGTACCCAGGATATGATACATCAATACTAATATCTTTAACATGAGATGTCTCGCAAATATTGTTTAAAATTTTGAAGGTTTATCACTTTGTTTTTCAAAGTCAATTTCAAACTATATTTTTTAATTTTAAAGTTGATTTACACCATAGTAAGTTTAAAATTTTCGTACTTAAGTTAAGTCTCTCCTTTCATTTTTTCCCATTACTCTTCACTCTACCCTCTACCTTTCTATCCTTCCTTATCACAACCATGGCACGTTCCAAGATTCCTATCAATAAGTCACCTGCAAGAGCAAGAGGTCAACACTCTTTTGAATCTAGTGAGCATACTATGAGTAATAAAGGTTCCTTGGTGTGGCTGACAATGGTGGCCCTACTGAAACTAATAATGGTGGTGCTACTGTGTCCAACAATGGTGGCCCTAGTGTGGTCAATAATGATGGTTTGCCATTGTCCAGAAATGATGGTCCACGTGGTCTAGTTTCTCCACCTCCCACTACTGCTTCTGCCAACTTGATTATTCCTAAGGCACCATTCTCTAGATTGGTGCAAGAAATACTGCAAGATTTGCAGTTAGGGCATCCGCACAAGTTCTTTTCAAGGAACCAGGCAAGGAATGTGGGGCGATGGTCAAGACAAGCCTTGCTTGCTCTCCAAGAAGAAGCTGAAAGTTACTTGATTGATCTAATGGGTGATTCTCAAGTTTTAGCCATTCATGCCCGATGTATCACTATTAAGCCCATAGATATGGCTATTGTTCGTATGATCCGCAAGAACAAGGATGCATTAAATCTTAATATCAACAATATGCTTTGAGAAGCTACCTTGTAATTGGATCTATGTTTTTAGCTTGGGTTTGGTTGTAGATTGTAAGGAGCTTAGTTTTAGTTTATCTTTCCAGTAGACCTTCAAGTATTTGATAGCAGTGGTCTACAAAATGGAGCTAAATTTTGCCTAGCTCTAGTTGTACTTGGTGCAATGCACTATCTACCGTGTATTTCATAGTTTTCTAATGCCAACTCTAATATTTGATATTCTATTTTGCCATGATTTGCATTGTGCATATTTCAAAGTTTCTAATTTTGAAAGTAGTTTTGTTAAGGATAAATTTAATGTGCAATCACGCACACATTAGTGAGTAGTTGTACACGGGCTGATGCACTATATCTTTATTGCATTTAGCGATTTGGCAACACTATATCTGATATGCGATATTCCATTTGACCCATGACTTATTTTTTGTGAATTTTTAAGTTTTCAATATTTCAGTCCACAGGTAAAATTTCACATCAATCGGATTAGTGGTCATATTTTTCCAAAGCCTGGATACATTAATTTAGGTTTAAGGGTTTTTTGAAAGTTTTGCTACAAGTTTAAAGTTTCACCTCATTTTACACATTTCACTTTTGAGTTTTGAGTTTTCTCTCTCCTAGAAGACATGGCACACACCAAGCAAGCGACCTGGAGACACCCCCTAGAAATCCTATGCAGAGGCCACCTCCCCCCAGCTCCACCACCACACCAACATCGCAAGCATCGATGGAAGCCAAGCATAGTGGACCTTCGTGAGATCCACCATTACCAGAAGGCCACACACCTCCTGATACCAAAGGCTCCATTCTAGAAGCTAGTGAGTGAGATTATGGACGTTATACTCATTAAGAACAATAGGAGGCACTTCCCAGATGGAACATGCTTGCAACAACCCGATCACTGGACTGTCCAAGCCCTCCTTGCACTACAGGAAGCTACCAAGTTTACATCATCGACTTGTTCGGAGACTCGATCTATGCAGCAGTACATGCAAGGAGAGTTAGTGTCACGATAGGGATTTGCGAATAGTGAGGCTCTTTTGGCGATGGAAGGATATTCCTCATGGAGATCAACAATGATAGGGATGTACTACCAAAACATATACGGAATGTAGCTTCCAAAGAGATTTTGTAAAACCCTGGATGTAATGGATCCCATGTAAAATTTTATGAATATGAATACAAATTTTTTGGTGCATCTTATTTTTGTTTATTTGCTTGTTATTTATTTTATTTATTTCTTTGAGTTATCATTATATGCATTCGAATGAATACATGTTGCGTACGAACCCATAAAGCACCACATATTAAATTTAGGATATGAATCATGTTGCATATAAATCTGATAAATAAATGTAATATTCAAGTAAAAACAATAATAAACAACGCGTATGACAAACTACATTGCATGCAAATCCAACAAATATCAATTTTCATTACTTCAAGAGAAGATTACAAATTACATTACATTGGTGATGAGATATCATTTGGCACTAAGTACATCTACTCTCTCCCTAGGCTTCTTTGAGCTAGACTCCCCATGGTTAGAGCTATTCTTGATCATAGGCAGCCACACATTTTGCCCTGGTAGTTCCTGCCTAATGACATTGGGGTCTTCAACACTAGCAACCATGCCACGGGCCACCATGGAAAAATGTGGCCTAGACCTAGTATAAGAGAATAAGTAGAGGAGCTTTGAACATCAAAGCAACACTACTTTCTCCAAGCTAGAGTTCGTTTGGATGGTCTTGAAGGGTTCAATCTTTGTTAGTGCCCTAAACTTTAAGAAGTTCTCAGAAAAAGTCGAAGAGCATGTCTTATGGAATACAAAAATGTTACTCACAAGCTGGCCGATATACTCCTTCAATGCCGAGTCCTACACTCTTTCTTGGCTACTAGATTGGCCACCTTGTCTAGATGAAAATTCATCTATATAGATAATGTCCTGTATCACACAAGTTTAGTGTCAGACTCACTGTATCGAACTCACTATGCATGAAGTGTGGTAAAGATATATACATCATATTTGCGTCAAAATTTACCAGTAGGGTCTCTAGGGCATCAGGAGTATGCACATCAAATTTTGCCGAGATCGGGTTCCCTAGAGCTACCTTGGTTGGAGGCTTACGTGTGGGGGACCTGAATCAGTAGCGAGCCTCCAGCGAGGGCAACTCTAGGGGCTCGATCCCAGCAAAATTTGATGTGCATACTCCTGATGCCCTAGAGGCCCTATTGGTAAATTTTGATGCAAATCCGATAACATTAATCCAATAACATTACCTTCTCTACATCATCTATATGTTGCTATAATGGAGCATCTAGGTCTGCTCTTGCAATTGCGCCACCCTTTTCTTTCTCTTGGGAAGGTACTACGTAGTCGCGTTGCGGTCCAAAAATGCTTTCTTGCAATTGCTCAAACTCCTCATCTGAGATCTCATACTGTGGCGATGCATTCTCAATCTGCTCTTAGATGCTTACAATGGTAGAGATGTCATTGAGACTCTTGCCATCATATCGAGCAACCTCATCAACATGTGCTAGCACATATTGTATATCAAAATCTATAAACTCATCAGGTGCATGGCACACCATGATACAATATAGCTCTTATTTCCTTAGCTCCAAAATTTCTAGTACATCTTGCATAAGTAAATATTCCACCCCCTTGATGATGATAGCATGGAGAGAAGCGAGGGGTGGCTCATTTCTTGTCGGCATCTCAATAGGGCAAGGAGGTGGGTGCACAATGGCTAAGCTTTGTGCTACCTATACTCTCGGATCGAGTGTGATCTCTTCAGGCTCCCTCTCCAAATACTCTAGATGTGGCTGAGAGGGTGTGTCGATGTCTTCCTCACTGTCCTTTTGCACCTCAGTGCTGTAATATATATCAAGTATTTATTTATTTTCCCTCTCATGCGGCGGCGCGTCATGTTGGAAGGGGGAAGGGGATAGAGGAGCCAGCAAGCTCCTCGCTGGAGCTTGCTCGGCTCCACGGGCATGCAGAATGACACATAGGAGGGGGAGGATTCCCTCCCCTCCCCTATATAATGAGGGAGGGCCGCAGGCTAACGAAAAGAGGGAGGAGGAAGGACTGAAGACGAATGCTGTCGCCGACTGAGGGATCTGCCTACCGTGCTATAAGCCTTCACCCTTCACCTTTTCCCTTTCACCCCGGGTTAAAATCCCTAAAACCTTTACTAATCCGCGTCCCAAAAACCTCTCCAAAAATCCCCCTTCCTAAACCTTTTACCCCAAGCCCAAAGATCTCCCAAGGCCTTTATATGTTTTTTTGAAATCACACTCACACACACCATTTTTCACCGCATATAAATCCCTATAGGGCCTTTTTCTTTTAGGCTTTATAAACCTTTCCCTCTCCGAAGAAGCTAAGACCTTAAAGGTCTTATTACCCCCTTCTTGTGGTCAATCCCTTAACAATTCCTTGCCTCGAAAGAGAGAAGAAGAGTATTGAAGCGACGGTAAATTTCCGAAAAGGAGGTAAAGCTACCTTCATGTTCGAAGGATTACAATTGCGATGCCGCCTAAGAAAGTCCAAGGAGTAGCTGCGGGAGGGTCATCTCCCGGTATCCATGTGGATATCTCACCCCAAAACCAGTTTTTTCCTTCTTGGTTTTATATCGGTTTTAATTCAATCATGCGAGATAGATTGTTAGGGATAAGATATACATTTTGTCCTAGTTATTTACGATGAAGGAATTTAGTTTAATTGATCATGCAAAATGAATAAAGTATAAACATAGTTTTCCTTCAAATAGCCTTATGCACTGAAACGAATTATGAGCAAGATTATTTACCCACTAAAGTAGCATATTTCAGTTAAATCTTGAAGGAATAAAAACTGCATCTTGCACCATTAACCCATATTCTTTTTACAACGAATCCTCATAAAAGGTGAAATTCATGAAAGGTTTCTTACATTGCTTAAACTCTAGGAAGTTATCATTGCTAACTGCATATCCTAGCAAGGAAAAGATTGTTTATTTGGCATGAGTTTTGTTCGCAAGGAAAAAGGAAGATTAATTGAATTTACCTAACCACAAAGCAATAAAGCTTAGGACTGAAAAATCAATTGTCACATAGATAAACAAATCGTGCCGAGGTGATCTCGATATTACCTTCTAAAAGTTAACCGAGTTAATATAAACTTAGAAATACCCATGCTGCGAAATATGCATTGGGAATGATTTAAAATCCAAAGAAACGTTTATACCTTAAATACTTGCCCACCTTCCCTGATTGTAGGGTCAATAAATCGTAACGTAAAAGAACTAGGGTTTGTCCCTAAGGTTCTTAAAGAAAATAATAAAAGAAGACCCTAAGTCTGATAAACGTCACCTTAAAGAATCTGAAACGGATTGCTTCATCGCATATTACGATGCAGGACTTGCGCGGCAAGTACGAAGTCATATGGTCTTGTGATTGATTCACAAGAAGAAAGGTTAAATACCCTCAACAAGGATGGCGGATCCTTACGCAAGTTTTCTTGCAAAAGGATGTATTCTTTGATATCCTTCTAAGTAAGGAAGGTTAAAAACCGGAAACTAAAGTATCCAATGAACTTTAGGGTTGACCAAGTTGGGTTAATAGGGTACGCCCTAACCCAGAATGTAAGGAATCTTGCCAAGTTGCAAGGTGCCCCGGATCGAGTGCTAGATGCATTCAAAAGGAAAGACTCCTTCCTTAGTAGTTTGCCAACAACAAGATCGGTTAATGGAAATGTTTGTGCTTGCTAGAGATTTTTGAGCACTGTTTGATTTATGAATTACAAATTAAATGAATATCTATACTTCAGGTTGAAGGCCTAAAGGGAGAGGCAGCTTCAGTTACCCCCGACTGCTTGCCTGACCCTAACCAAGGGGGTTGTTGACCGCACCGAGAACGTGGACCGAACCTACCGTGAGAGGTCTCTCTGTTGAGCTCTAGTTGGAGCAGGAGGATGCTTGGGTGCCAGGGGGGGCTCTGGCCGTAAATCCCTCGCCTTCCGAGTCCTGTACAAGAGGCTAATGTGACTCGGGATTGGATCTCGAGGTCCGCATACTAGTCTACAGGCAGAAACTTGGAATAGTGATCCCTGTGGATTACTGGATAGCCTTTAGGTGGATTATGGACAAGCCTACAGGCGGAGCTCCTTGTATTTCAAAGATAAATATGATAATGTATTAACAAAGAACTTGTGTGATATTGTTTTTCTATGTCACGTGATAAGATTACGTGAAGGAACCAGTGCTTAACGGATTAATTAAAGAAGCTGATTGTTACATGTCCAACTAACGTGTTAGATAACTACATAACTAAAACAAACCGAGGAAAGTGCAGAGGATGGACCATGGGTCCGTTGGGTGGTCCCAGTTGGCCGGGAACGTTTCTCAAAAATCTCGAAGAACAACGGGATGATTGTCAAAGGAACAACGAAAGTGTTGACCTAGAGTTATGTCTTAATCGATTTACGCTGTTTTAGGGGAACAGAATGGAACTATGCCTTAGGGTAGAGAGGTTAAGCTTTGCATCCCTCTCGCTTTCCATTCTCTTTGAACCAAGTGCAGCGTAAAGTAGTTCGCTTGGGTCCGACGCTAGTTGCTGTTAGGAAATGACCAATCAGGAAAACCCTAATTCTGGTCGATCCTAAGTGGGAACGGCCAGAATACTTCTGCTATGTGGCAGACGTGGAAAGCCCTAGATTGCAAACCCCGTAGCATTTCATGGGAGTGCCGGGCGGAGCTTTCTAGACATCCTTTCCGATGGACTGCTAAGACGTGTCCTGAATGATACTAGTGTACACGTTACAAGTGCACAAAACATATATAGCAAATGCTGCATTACGCTCGATGAGATCCATCCTGGCATGGTCCTGGGATGAGGTGGGCACTACTCTAGCATGAAGGTGTTGCCCACATGCACAGGGAATCAATTTATTACCTTTGCATGGCTTGATCCAGTACGTAAACTATATAGGAAATCTATGGGGACCCATCTGAGAGCAGAGTCCGGAATAGAGCAGGTGAGAGGGTTTACTACATCACAAAATGATGCAAGTATACTAGAGCTAATGTCTACGGTGAAAAGCAAGCTCTCTAGACTCAAGGTCGCGCAAAACCTAGGGTATATCTGGTCTCCTATGTGTACATAGTGTGTGGAGCTAATCCAATGCAGCGAACGCGGGAGTGATAGCCATGGCACACAAAGAGAGAATGGAGGAGAGCACACGTGTAGGGAAGTAGAGAATGAAAGTGAAAATGAGTTTGGAGTTATAGCCTTTATGTATCTAGGGTTTCAAATAAAGATTCTTTTTAACCCTAAAGTTTCAAATTAAAACTCTTACCTTAGTTTCTTTATTTCAATACTTTAAAGTAACCGTTAAAATTACTCATACATATAAATGCTTCATTCTACATTATTATATTCTTGAATATACTTGGATCACTGAGCATATTCAAGTCCAACTACAGAAAATATAATTTTTTTTAAAGAAAAAACATCTGAAAGACCTTAAAAATCCCTTAGATCCAATTTAATATTTAATTTTAAGAACTAAGTAGAAGAGATGAGCTAGAATATATCATTATGCAAAGACAATATTGCATAGATTATACAAGAACTCCAGTGTGCAATTTGATTATGATTTTAACCAGCACGATTGACAAGTTATAGTATGTATTATCACATGCTTGGATCATAGTAAACTAAGATTATCTAAATTGAAAGTACTTAGAATTTTAAAAAAAGTTTATATTCATTCTTTATTTTAAAAAAATTATAAGGATTCCACTATCTCAAGGATATGTGGAGAAGCACATTGTTTACACATCATGGATTGCTCACTACGAATCATGACTTCTCTATGATCTAACTTGAAATAGAAGTTCTAGAGGGGCTCATTGGACATTAATTGGATTTCTTATCTTAGAAAAGAAATGGGCCAATGGCTGTTTACGTTGACCAAAAAAGGATTATGATCATTCCACAAGATAACAACATATATGAGAGATCTATGTTACTATAAGATATAGGCCTTATACTGATGTTAAAAGTGACGAAAATGTTAATAAAGAAATTTTCCCCCGTCGTCGCAAAAAGCGTCCTTGTTGACGCACCATAAAACGGTTGTCACAAAAAGCATCGTTATTGACAATGCCATAAAACAATCGGTATTAGTGTCAGTATCAGCGTTGCTATTTGCGTCGATATCAACGTCGTATTTTTGCAATGCTGATACTGACACAAATAACGATGCTGATAACGATGCTTTACGACGCTAATAATGATGCCAATAACGACGTTTTGCGACGCTAATAATGATGCCAATAACGATGCATGCAGTAAATTTGCGACGCTAATAGCGACGATAACAGTAAATTTTTTTAATGTAAAATAGTTTATGCACTGTGTACAATGCTCATGTAAACAAAGACAAAGTGTACTTAAATCATAACACTGATAGATAAAATAAATACATGATCGCATAATGAAAGCGACTGGTACAATCATGGCAAGATATCACTACTATATAGAAAATGTCTACACAGATCACGTGACCAAAAAAGAAGGGTGTGTGAGCTCCAGGGATCAAAGGTCGAGCTATACATCATCGCCATCCGAAAGCTCATCCCGCCACAAAGGAGCATCGAATGCACTCTGCAAAAAAAGAAACTACACATCAGTCCACTATACAATAATGCATTCCAATTAAACATGGTAACTACAGACAAGAAAGATGAGTGACTTATAGGGCTGCCACGTCCATACAATCGGTCGATCAATACAATGAGACCGTGCCTCTTTGCATATCGAGTCTCAAGGCTATTCAAATCGCGATTTGTAATGGAGTGCTACAAAGAAAACAAAATACTAACTCTTAGAAATACGATTGTTAGTACAAAGGATATTGCAAAAAAATAAGCAAGCAAAACAAAAGAAAAACTTATAAAGTCCTCTAGATATGTGATGTGGCCGCCACTCCCAAGATAATGGACCACTTCGGCCTCTAGTTGTGCCCTCGCCGCCTCGTACTGCTGTATCCAACGTCTTGGAGAATCTGTAGCCTCCTCCCTGAGTCAGCGACAGTCGTCCGTGTCTAGCCACTCGGGCTTTGCAGCCCTACTCTTGAGTGCCTTGCGTGCGTCCGATCGTCTGTGTGACATATATGCATGCGTGCACTCTATCATCCAGCCTGTAGAAAATCTATCTGCTGTGGCTGGTACTAGAAACTCCTCATGCAAGGATGCTACTATGTAGTCCTTGCTCCCCTCCGGTATGTTTTTCCAATGATCCAAGACGTTGTACCGAAAAACTTGATGATGGCTCCTGACCTATCATCTACAAGGTAGGCATACCCCACTGGGGCATACCTAAGATGGGTCCTCTCCCATCTACGACCACGCTCCTGGGCATATCCAAGAGACCCATGTACATTTGGTGTACCGACTAGGGTAGTATCTATCAGAGTAGCACCCATAGGGGTGCCACCTGTGGACGACATAGCAAAAGCTAGAGTGATTGGAGTAGACGTCCCCACACATGTGAGAAATCCTGGAGGTGATGCAACTCCAACAAAACGACGAGAAGGAGACATCACGTCCGTGCCTCCACAACAACCACCTGAGCCACGCTCTCTAGAACCGCTACAAGAGCGAGGAGTAGCACCTGCATCCCGAGCCGACTGCAGACTCATTGCATCCGGATCTCTGTACATCCCCTTGAAGCACTCCCTCCATTTGGCCCAAGTCTAGAGCATCGACATTGTCTGCTCGAAATTGAAGCATCAGATCACACCGAAGTAGATCTAATAGAGCGGCCTGATGATATCTGAGACAGCTCCTGGTCCGCCATGTCTCCGAACCTTGCCATCTAATCTGGAGACATGTGCATGAAGATCTCATGCAACTCCTCATCGCTCATCCCTCAACTCATCCTGATGATCTAAGTATCCACAAAGGTCACCTACATAAATAAAAAATGATGTTAGCATAATCAATTTAAATCATACAAAGCATGGTAATATAAATCTTTAAAAAATGATCTTACTTAAAATGCATATCTTATATACCCTTATAAGCGATTCGTCAACAAATTGAGTAGGTGGGTACTCCAAGTATGAAGTATCCTATGGTGTCATGTCAATCTCTTGACACAACTCGGCATAAACTAGAAGGTCAATAGACATGTCACCACAAAAGGATGAGTCCACCTCGTTCTTAAAGAATTCTTGAACTCCTGTATTTCCATCATTGTTACTCGATGTTGGCTCCTCTACATGCTCCAAGCTTTTGATGGCCTCCACCCCTTGCAATATCAACTCCTCTATTTGCATATTGTTCTCATCTATGCTTGGAACATCGATTTGATCATATACTCTCGCACTTCAGGGAGCTGAAGGTATAACATACCACCATCGAGGTTGTCAAGGGTTTGGATAGAAGATTACCTATTCACAAACACATACAAGAGAGATTTAACTATTGTGACATGTACCATGTCGTAATACAATTAAAAAACAAATGAGTTCATACACCTGTTCACAATGGGCCGACAATACAAAGGTGTCACGTAAATCCATCATTTTTTTTTCAGAATCTATTTCGAGAAATCCAAATGGACCTCGTCGAACTATTACTCCAGCTCCTTCAAGTACCACTTTGAACCACTGCACATCAAATAGTATCATGGAGAAGCTATGGTAATCCACCGTAACAATATTTTACAAGTTTCCAAAATACTCCATCTCATCTATAACCGTGTTTGGATCCATTGCTCGTCGTCGGCTCTCTTGCTCGAACCTTGCCATGATACCATAATCTATTGTGGAGCGCATTTTGTCAATACGCTCCATGCGAAAACGCCGTCCGCGCGACCATGCTACATTATATATTTTGTAATGTACATTGAAACACTCAATGTAGTTGTCGCATATAAAATATAGATATGACAAACCCTATAAAACACGTCATCACCTTTGAACTACATCCCCTTGAGAATTCCCACTCCTCGGTTGAGACCTTCGCCCCTTCGCGAGACACTACGGTCAAAGCTCCATGCAACCATCGCGTTGACATAAACTGCGGCATCTCCTCCATGCCCTTGGAATATCAAATCGGTCGATGGCGCATACTACATCAAAATTCAGATCATGCTTCCTCTCAATCTTGCCTAGCTTGCTGGTACCTGGTGAGCCACATCTCCATAGAGGCATGGCGCAACATACAAAAGCGATTCACTTTCTCCTGCATTGCAGCATCCATTCTTTTTTCTACCCCATTTCCAACCACCACATCTTCAGTCAGTCTATCATCGTCCTTTAGCAACCATAGCATACTATTTTCTGGATCCATTGTTGGTAGCCATTGTGAAACATGCATTAGCACCTCACCAACCAACCTTCAGCCATACTACCTTCTGGCCGAGCTCGTTGTAGCACAAAGCCTTTCAAGGTTTTCATGAAGTGCTCCAAGAAGAACATCCATCGCATATGGACGGGTGTCCAGCAATCTCCACTTCATCTACAAGATGCACAAGAAGGTGGATTTATATTGTGAGCATGCTGGTAGGCAGGTATTTCTCAAAGAGATAGACCGTCTCCACTGCTCCCCACCTCGCGGGTTCAATAGAGGACATCTTAATCTTCTTCTGTGAGATCCATTATACTAAAGTCGACAACTTGTAAATGGCCCCACGTATTTCTAGAGTAAGGCATCTTGCGATCGCAATCGGTAGTACAAATTGCCATAAATGAGAAAGCATTATGAACAATGACTATACTCCAAATAGCAAAATACACAGGCCACTTAAAATCCATTCGTAGTACAAAACCTGACATATCTTATGCAAATCATGGGATTTTAGCCTTGATAATTGGTCATCTTTAGAAAACGCAGACCTGCGAGAACGCATCATACACTACAACAAAAAGGCCTCTTAAACACACTTTTAGACATGATTTTTGAATTGAGAGAAAATCTTACGGGCGTGTCTAAAATCCCGTCTATTTGTGCATGTATCATTTCACGTCTATAGTTGCATGTATAAGGAAATCCACATGCACCAATAGACGCACTTTAGACGCGCATATATACACATCAATAAACATGCACACAAAAACTAAAATTATTATTTATTTAATTTATTTTGTGCATCCACAAGCGTATCTACATGGAAGATTAGACAGGCACATAGACACATGCATAGACGAGCTTTTACATGCCCCAGTAGACGCGATCGCAAAACCAAAAATCTCATTTTTTTTACAAAAGATATTTAATTTCTTTTTATTAATTTAAATTACATAGCGTGTCTATAGGCGCATGTACTCTGCATTTTAGACGCGAGTCTAGGCACACGTTTTTTGCAATTTAGACGTGCAAATAGATGCAAAGAACAGAATTGGGAAAAAAAACCAGAGAGCATGTGGTACACATGCTCTCTGGTTTTTTTTCTCCCTCCCATACATCGAATTGTGCATTTGGAAAAAACACAATGGATCTGAAGGCACGAGAATTAAAAACAAAAATCCATGTATTCATTATATATAAAACACATTTACATGGGGAGTATAAGTGCTTGCAACCTAAAGCGTGGCTGCAAGCAGTAGGCTCAAAGATGGATAATAGAAAAACAAGGAAACAAGGCCATAGAGGAGGTACAGTGCTCCTCTACGAATCTGAATAAGAAACATCTTCGCTAGCACCACCATCACTACTAGCGTCGCTATTCCCCTCCTCGCTATGCTCCACATTGGGATTCGCCTACACACGCAAAAGATCAATGTTGCTTACATACAATTGCAAAGAAAAAGTTATAATTAGCCATACTTTTAATAGGAAAGTAAGAAAAACATACCTCCTTTGGCTGTCGAATCCTCATAGCCCGATTGTATTGCTCCTCAATGATGAGACCCTCCTCATAGAAGTGAAGCCATGTGGCTGCACGGTTATGGCCTCGATGGTAACATACCTCTCTAGGAGTAGGTATCCTACCAACGATAGTAGTCTACAAAACAATTATGATATATACAAACAATTATGAGACACAATGTATTAGAATAAATTATATAAAGAAATTAAAAATATATAAATTTTAAAAAACTAGAAATCAAAATATACTTACAAACTCTGCCTCCCACGACTCTCTGCCGCCTGATCCGTAATGCGACGATCCCATGGTTTCCATTTGGATGCGTCGCACCTCTGTGTGCTGGCGACTCTTCACTTTCTCTGCTACTTTCTTCTTGGCTTTCTTCTACTTTATGCAGTGGTACATAGGTGGTTGGCTATAGGCTTCAGACCTCTCCTCTTGTCTCCGCAGTGACTCCCCGGTGCGTGTCATGAGGTGGGATATTTTGTTGTGAAGCAAATCCCTCACTTTTGTGCATCCCCAATCATCCAAGAATCGCTGACCCTCAGGATTTTGGTACCTCCTATGGACTGCCCTCAACACCTCTTGCCACAAGCTGCTTTTCTGATTCTTGAAGTAAACAAAACAATCATTATACGTCGCATGCACGAAGCTCCTCATGTACACCACTCTATCCCTTCCTTCATCATCATGGAAGATACCACCAGTATTTGTAACTTTATAGTACTAGCGTACAGGCTCCTCTACATGATCTTCTGGTGAGGGCGATCGCTCGCCACCTCCTAGGCAACCCCCACACAAGCCTCGTCCTCCCCCTCGACTCTCCCTCCTCCCTCTCTATTGACTACTCTCTACCTTGCTGGATACACGTGCTTCCACAAATGCACGTGTGTCAGCTGATGCTTGTGCTTCAATCGATGCATGTACAGGAGCTGTACATGGAGTACTTGCAATTGGAGTATGAACATTTGGTGTTTGGGAAGCAGTGCCAGGCAAAGATGTCAGAGGCATTCCAGACATGACGTTGAACACCTCGTCTGCTCTGTGGGAGAGCGGCCAACGTGTTTAGTCATCTCTCCCATGAAGTCTTTCTTACCAGGAAAACCTCCAAAAAAATCATTGACCCCTCTGTTGAACAAGCCCAATGTATCATTCATGTGCTCCAAATCTATGTCATTGCTAGATGAACCAGGATGCAACATCTGCAAACAAAACACAGGGATAAGATAAATTTGCTAAACTGTAATATTGTGTAAACTGTACTATTGTGTAACATGTTCGTACAATTCCAGAAATAATTTTTTTTTAAAAAATCAGAGCTAGCGTGTGTATATTCGCGTCTGAGATGTAGAATAGACGCGCTCTCAGACACTTTCCTAAAGTTAAACCTTCTAGGTAGAGCGCGTGTATATTCGCATCTGAGATGCAGAATAGACGTGTTCTCAGACGCTTCCCTGAAGTCAAACCTTCTAGGCAGAGCGCGTGTATATTCTCATCTGAGATGTAGAATAGATGCACTCTTAGACGTGTCTCTGAAGTCAAAGCTTTTGAGCAGAGTGCATGTATTCTCGCGTCTAAGATGCAAAATACATGCGCTTGGAGACGCGACTACAGACACGATAATAGCAAGCATAGCTGCGCGTCTATGTCTGTGTCTCAATTGGAATCTACATGCGCTGTCAAACGCACTCAGTCAGTCACTCTCAAGCCGACAACTGCCATCCATGATTTATTTGTGGTATAAAAACATCAATCATAGATCCTAATATAGGAAGAGAGAGAGAGAGAGAGAGAGAGAGAGAGAGAGAGAGAGAGAGAGAGAGAGAGAGAGGACTCACCTTGGTTCTCTTCTGTGGACGGGTGGTGGCGCTTCTTTCTTCCCCTTCTTCCTCTCCTTGGTGAGTTGTTCTCCCTTGATGCTTGCTGCTTGTTGTCTCCTCTCTTTGCCTCTTGTTCCTCTTGTTCTCCTCTCTTTTGTTCTCTCTTTCTTCCTCTCCTTGGTTTTCTTCTCTTTAGTTGTTTTCTTTCCCTTCTTGCCTCTTTGAAGTGAAAGAAGAGGTGAGTCATGAGGAGGTGAATCATGAAGAGACTAGTGGAGGTAGACTACATGTCAGCTGAACTCGAGCTCCAGAATGCGCAAAAAATGTAGGAAAGGTGCAATTTGAAAAGAAATCTCTTGTATCTTCTGAATTTTGATGTTTGTGTCTATTTTTGCGTGCATATGCACATCTAAGTTTATGTACACACGCTAATAGATGCGGAGCTAGACGCGTAGATAGACGCAGATGTAGACACGTAGTTAGATGCAGGCATAGACGCACATTTAGCACGCTTGCGTTTTTATCATAAGTTTTTGTATTTAAGATAAGCTTTGATAGTAAGTTCTTATCATAAGTTTTTATGTATTTATGATAATTTTTGTGTATTTAAAATTGAATATCTTAGAATAATTAATACGCCTTGAAGTTTTTATGTAAACATATTAATAACAAATTTGATGTTGTCATGAATTAGGTTTAATCATGTCATCGTCATCACCTAGTGCAGTGCATGCTGATGAGTCAACGAGCACATCCTCAAGTGAGGATGAAACATTACGTCTTCATAATTGGGATGCATGACTACGACGAAAAATTACATGCACGTGTGATCATTGTCGAGGGTGTATTTTTCGAGCACGTCGAGTTGCAATGTCACACCTCAGCATGTATGGAGAATGGGACCGAGAAAAATCACCGGTATTCATTGTTTTTAACACTAAGATTGCTAGTCTATGTTTGAAATATATATCAATGTACATGTAACTCCCTTTTGTGGTTGAGCAGGATGCGGTGCCACATCCTCAGATGCTCCCTCTCGGGCATCCAGAAGATGCAAAACGTCGATGCGAGGAGGCAGAGTCTTCAAGAAGAGTGAAGACTGACGACCATGATAGTAGCCCTAATGAAATGCCCCATCAAGTTGTAGAGGATGAGATTTTGGACAACATGGTATACTACTATTATTGCAACCGGTTCAGGGAGAAGGTCACTCTACGAATCCAGATGACCCACTATACGTAGCGTCATCTACTCCGTTGTATGAAGGTTGTACGTACTCCGTTCTTCGTGCGTCCCTCGAGATAATTAACTTGCAAACAATTTATGGATGCAGTAATGTCAGTATGAATGCGTTATTGAAGTAGGTATCAATTCAGTTTGGCTTATGAATCGTAATATTAATTGTTCTATTTTGAAATCAGACACAAATATATATTGATGGTTTTTTAACTCACTTTTAAAAATATATGTGGGTTATTATCACAAATGCTTCCAAAAGGAAACAAATTGCCAACTAAGAGAGAGCAAGCAATACATTACTTGACATTTTTGGGAGGCCTCGATTATGTCAAGATCCATGCATGTGTTAATGATTGTGTCTTATTTCGTGGGATTCATGAGTTTGCATGAGAGTGTGCTATTTGTGGTGAATCAAGATACGAAGTGGAGATGAAGTCAATGGATGTGCCTCGTAAGGTTTTGCGACATTTTCCAATTATTCCATGTATTCAACTTATGTTCAAGTGTAAGTCTATTGGAAAGCTCATGTCATGGCATGCTAGTCATCGTTCAAGTGATGGAAAATGGAGGATCCCTGTAGACACACCGACATGGCAACATATAGACAATTTGTGGCCCGTTTTCAAAGAAGAGCCAAGAAATTTGAGATTTGGTTTAGTATGGATGGAATCAATCCATTTGGCATCAAAAGCACATCATACAGTGTATGGCCAATGGTATTGGTGAACTATAATATTCCTCCATCCATGGCAATTAAAAAGGGACATGTAATGTTGTCCCTTCTGATTCCTAGAAAGCACAAGGTAAAAAACATGGACATTTACTTAGAGCCTTTGATTGAAGAGTTAGAAATGTTATGGGAAGGTACTGAGGTGCAAGATACAAATGCATCTGCATCCTCTAGAGATTTCACTTTGAAGGCCATGTTCTTGTGGACCATGCATGACTTTTCAGGATATGGAGAGTGTTTAGGTACATGTATATAACTCTATATTTAAAATTCAAGACTTGAATCAATTGCATGTTATTAATTCACTTGTTTGTTTAGGTTTAATCGCATTAGGATATCATGTCCTATTTGCAGTCCCTCTCTAGTTTCCTCTAGGCTGGCACGTTTAAAGAAGGTTATCTATGACAATCGTCATCGATTTCTTCCTATTGACGATCCCAAATATATTCTCCCTACTAATGGAATGACTCCACAATCTCTAACCACTTGAGATTGGAATGAGAGATGGATTAATGCCGACAGCCACCCTCCACTCGGCATGAGTCGGTAAGAAGTATATTTCTCTCAGTTGACTTTAAGTATTTAGCATGATGAATTGTTTACATAATATATTGTTTGTTTGTTAGGTTCTCTATATTTTTTCGTCTTTTGTATTGGACTGAACTCAAGATCAATCACCTATTGGATCCCATGCACATATTCAAAAATGTTGTATCTACATTATGGGATCACTTGATAGGGGCTCGTGATTCAGTCAATGTAAGAGAGGCTACGTAACATTGGTCACATGAGACGAGCTTGGCCACGCATTGGACCCAGAGGAAAGATTGAGCTACCCCATGCACCTTGGATGCTGTCAAAGAATGATGAAAAAATAGTGAAGGAACAGATATGTAGCTTTCGAACACCCACAGGATGTAGGAGATGTCTCAAGGGAGCCTTCATAAAGAAAAAGAAAAGAGGTGTGGAGCAACTATCAGGTTTGAAGTCCCACGATTGGCACAAAATGATTCAAGTAAGGGTATCTCTAACCATGGATATAGTAATTAGTGGAGTAACTATGTGTAAACTTTGGGGTATAATGAATTTTTCTTGAACTAATCATTTGATCTATGAATATTATTTACATTCAGTTCGTACTTCCTACTAGCATATCCCATTGTGTATCCAAAGATGTACATGATATCATTTACAAGATGGGAGAGCTTGTGAGGTGTGTATACATTGTATTTTTTCATTATATATTGCATACATCATGTAGTGAACCTCTTTGAATTTCTACACAAAAATAAACAATTGTTAAATACATCCTGATAGATACGTGAGCTCGAAGAAAATTGATCCAAACACATTGCAAGATGCTCAAGTACTATCTGTTGAGGTAGTTTGTTTGGTGGAGGAAATTTTTCCTCGCTCCATTTTGACTACTCAATTACATTTACTCGTACATTTGATTGATGAGATTGCACTTTGTGGGGCAGTTCATGCAAGGTGGATGTTTTTTCTTGAGCACTTCATGAAAACCTTGAAAGATTTTGTGAGGCAAAAAGCACGGCCTGAGGGAAGCATGGCTGAGGGTTGGTAAGTGCAATCATCCCTTGTTTATATCTCTGAATATCTTTCTGAAGTGGACCCTCTCAACCATGACTATGGAAAGACGATGAAGACTTGAGGATGACCTCTATAATACATCAAGGAAAAGGAATGAGTAAAGTGCTAACAAAAGAAGAACTTTGTAAGTTAAATAGTTTTTGTATGCTCAATAGTGATGTAATGAGCAAATGGGTTACACTATATAATGAAGCAAGGACAAGAAGAAAGAGCAAAAGACAAGCATTTCGCACCAGATATGGACGTAATGTCTCATTTCTAGATCATCTAAATGTGCTCCCACGTCATATTGGTATAGATTGGTTACATGAGGAAATGGAGAGAATGGAAAAAGAGGAGGAAATTAATATATCTCAAGAAGAGTGGGAATACTTACGAGGTTGCTTATCAAAGGTGAGACATACTATCAATTAATTTGTTTCTAGTTATATTTTATATAGTAAATTGACATGTTTGATCTTAATCTTTTACTACTAGTGCACATTTTTCAATGCTATTTGGTGTGAGGGTAAACATATTCAAACTCAACGTATAGGTGAAAAGAGAAATACCCAAGATTGTGGTGTCCTTGCTCACTTCGAGGATGTCAATGGTACCATGGAAGGTTATTATGGCTTGATCCAAGATATTCTGAAGCTTAACTTCAGACGATTCTTTATATATGTACTGGATGTGAAGTGGTTTAAAGAAGTGGTAACAAATGGTGAGCATTGCACAATCAGACGTCAATATCCTAGTGGTTTTGTAATCATTGACTCTACAAAATTTCACCAAAACAAGAATGACACATTAGCACTACCTCAACGATGAGAGTCAGTATATATGTAAAAGCTAATTTTTTTATATGTATACATGTGATACATATACACAATATAATAAGTATTTAAGTTTCTTGCTTTTGTTTTTCAAATACAGGTTGTGTATCATCCAACGGTAAACAATAATCGATGGTGGTATGTCATCTCTATATCTAATTGTTCAAATGTAATGTGTCCGCCTGTAATCTTGAGGACATGTCTTAGTAGTCCATCGGAAAGGATGTCTAGAAAGCTCCGCCCGGCACTCCCATGGAATGTCACGGGGTTTGCGATCTAGGACTTTCCGCGTCTGCCATGTAGCGGAAGTACTCTGGCTGTTCCCACTTAGGACTGACCTGAATCAGGGTTTTTTCCTAATGGTCATTTCCTAAACAGCAACTAGCGTCGAACCCCAAGCGAACTACTTTACATAGAAATGCCAGGGCCGAAGCAGATTTACGCTGCACTTGGTTCAAGGAAGATGGGAAATGAGAGGGATGCAAGGCTCGACCTCTCTGTCTTAAGGCATAGTCCCATTCCATTCCCCTAAAACAACGTAGATCGGGATTACTATAACTTAGACTCTAGGTGAGCCCCCTTGCTGTTCGTATCCTTTGAATGATCTTCTTGCAGTCCATTAAGATTGAGAAAAGTTCTCGGCCAACCAGGACTACCCAACCGTAGGACGGGATCCATGGCCATATCCACCGCACTTTCCTCAGGTTGTTTTAGTTATTTAATTGCCTACCACATTTAGTTGGACATGCATCAATCAGCTTCCTTAATTAGTCCGTTAGACACTGGTTCCTTCACATTATCATAGCACTTGACATAGAAAAGCAATGTCAAACAAGTTCCTTTTCAACAGCTTATCATATTTATGTTTGGAATACATTTATAACATCCAGACCATAGGCTTATCCATAATCCGCCCAAAGGCTATCGAGCAATTCACAGGGATTACTAATCCAAGATTCTTCCCGTAGACTGGTATGCGGGCCTCGAGATCCAATCTCGAGTCACGTTGGCCTCTTGTGTAGGGCCCGGAGTAGGAGGATGTTTGTTAATTAACCCTTATATCCTTGGGTTAGGGCCATACCTTATTAACCCGATTTAATCAATACCTTAAGTTCAATTAGCAGTAAATATGTTATTCCAATTTACTGATTGGTCTTTTGCTTCCAAGCAATTATCTAATCCTCGTATCTTGGTTACTTTACCCAAGAAAGGTACTATATTAGGACGATTATTCATCCTCTTGCAAGATAACTTGTGTCAAAATCTGCCAATCTCATTCCGAGGAATTGGCCATTCCCTTGTGATCAAATCACAAGATCATGCGACTCTGCAACTTGTTGCACAAGTGTCACATCAAAACTATGGGACTATTTACCCATCGAATGGAGTCTTCTAATGACAAAATCATGATTAGGTATAACAATCCGTTCCTGATTGCACTAGGCCGACATTGTCGGTCCTAGGGTTCCAAGTTCAAACCGAGTTTTATCTTTTTAGTGAGAGATCCTTAGGGTAAAAACCCTAGATCTTCCTTCGCAAGTACGTCCTATTTTCCCTACATTCCGTGAATGTGGGCAAGTCTTTAGGGTATAAGAGTTTCAGCTTTGGAAATAAGAGCGATTAGGTCATGTCCTCAGCGTGCTAAATCCTAGTTAGCACTTGGGATATGTTGCATCAATTTAACCATTCCTAATGAGTCCCTCGCGGTTTAGGTGTTTAAGTTAAACCAATTTACTTGTCTACTCTTGAAGATAATTACGCTACCATTTTCGTAACCACATGATTTATTGCCTACGTATTGAGTAGATTTTACAAACCCTAACTTTTCTAGTTAAGATCAAAGCATATGCTAAGTTATGGCATAATTCTAATTGATCCTTTTGTAACATGCATTCAAGATTCATGCTACTAAACTTTAGGGTTTTATGTGAACCATGCAGCTTTTTCCAACTTCTTTTCTCAATGAGATATTCGTACGCTGAATGAGCATTACACCACCTTTCGTAACTACCTACGTAATTGATTGAAATTTATGAAAATTTCCTAGAGTTTAATCTACTTCATGCAGCTCAAGAACCATTTCCATGCCTTGTAAATTCCTACGGATTATTAGTGACCTTCTTTTAATGAATCATTTCAAAGGAAAGATGCCTAATAATGCGGCATGTGATTTATTCTTTCCCATGCATAATCAAAGTGTACATCAGTAATTTTGATTTTATAAAGATGGGCATTAGTTAATCTAAGTTCGTTACTTTGCAATGCATAATAACCACTTGCTAGGAATGCATAGAGATCTTATGCCCTTCATTTTCATTCTTTTAATACAAATGAACGATTCTTTGATCGAAGTTATTTCCTTTAGTTTAGCCAAGGTATTTCAATCAAAAAAGTGCATCCTAATTCCATAATGATCTATGCAAAATCGAGATATTACAACATTAAACAAAATTTAGGAAGAAAAACCTGGACTTGTGGTGAAATGTCCACATGGATATTAGGAGATGATCCTCCTGTGTTTGTGCCTTGTGCCTTCTTAGGAGCCATCTCAAATTCGACCTTTTTCGCCTTGGGATGCAGATTTATGATCTTGGCCGTCTCCTTCGCACGCGAAACTCCCTTTTGGTTCGGCTTCCTTGATCAATTTCACCGTCTTTTGAAACCGAGCTTTAGAAAGCCTTAAAGGCTTCCTCCTCGAAGTAGTGATTTCACGATTAAGAAATGGATTTAAAAAGGCTTGTAACGGAAGGCCTTAGAAGGAAACAGGGTTTAAAAACTTTGTGGGGATGCAATGGCTTAAACTCTGGGTCTATAAGGGAAGAAAAAGGCCTTAAACTTCAAGGAAAAAGGGGTGTAAAAGATTGCTTTGGGAAGGCAAATAAAAGGGGATTTTAAAAGATCCCGAGGTAGCAAGAACTCGCTTGAGAGGGCAATAGAACAGGGGGTTTAGAACCTCGAGCTAATGGGAGCTTGTGGGGGAATCCAAGGGGGGAAAAAGGGCCTTAATTTTCAAGGTACATGGGCTTTTAAAGGGCTTGGATGGACCCCCACGGGAATGGGGTTTAAATCCCGGGAAGGTGGGGTTATAAAAACCCTCTTTGTAAAGGCAATAGGAAAGGCCCAGGGGAAGGGGGCTTTGGATCCCGGGGGGGGGGGGGGGGGGGGGGGTTATAAAACCCACTTGAAGGCCAATATGAATGGGGCTTAGATGACTTTAAAGCTTTTCATGGGGGGGGGGGGAACCACGGGAAGGGGGGCTTGGAGAGCCCTTAGAAGCTTCAAGAAGTTTCTTGAAGCTTTTGGAAAAAACGTGGTACACCCACGTGGAGGGAAGAGGAAGGTGGCAGCTGGCGCATGCTCAAATCGGCTGTAGACGGTGTAGCCCTACGGCAGCGTCATGACCCAACGTTGTGGCTCTCTCCCTTCTCCGTCACCATTTCGCTCCCTTGTCCAGCTCCTTCTCTATGGCAGCGTCACGGCTCCTTACTCCTTCCCCCTTACTCCCCTCCACAGGGGGTTTTTATAGGGTGTAGGGAGGAGGACCTCCCTCCCCCCACGCGGCCATTTGCATGGCATTCACCCCCTCCACGGCATCTAGCAAGGATGCTTAGTCATCCCGCATCCCCTCCCTCTCCTCCAACACGATCCACTGTGAGGATAATTACAATTCTTTTTTCCCATTATTCCAATTATTATCCTTTTATCCTCCTACCAAGAGGAGGTTCATATGAAGAGCATGGGTTTTTATTAACCTATAGTCCTAAGTCTCGATTGGCCCGTGGAGAGTGTACAATTAATGACCGAATCGTTCGCAACCACAATACCATAATTGTCTTTTGCTTAAGACTTCACACGTGTACGAAATAATTTTCCACAGGAATATTATATCAAAACCAATATATGGTAATATTATCGACATAGAGATAGCAGATGACAATCCAACAATGAATGATGATGTACATGATGACACCATAATGGATGATATGCGTGATATAGTACAAGATGAACCTCGCGAGGATGTTCAAGGAAATGCAGAAGAGGACAATAATGTGGTTGATAATGATGAAATTATTGAGCAATATAGCAACACATCTGATAGTGGGATAGACTTATTTGTTTCGTTACCTCTTGGTAACATAGACCTAGAAGTAGATAGTTTAGCAAGGGCTAATCTCATTGAAGATGAGATGGATCATTCACTGTAACATACTTAATTCACTTAATGATTCAATGTGTATTCTTAATTCTATGGAAAGTATCATATGCACATGTGCATACTCAAGAATCAATAGTCAAGTTTAAAGCTAAATTGAATTTTCCATAATAAAAAGGAAGTATTTTTTATCATCTTCAAGTAGAGAAATTACGAGATACATGCAATGCTTGCTACTGATTGTATAATAAGGCTTGTGTCGCTTGCCGCTAATTACTTATATCAGGTTTGTCAACTGGAGGAACTGCCATTCATTAGAGAGAAATATAAAAATAATTATTAAATCAGGTTTTTTAATTGTATTAAGTCTAATTTTAGGTGGTTAAATAATTACGTGTCTGAAAACGCGTCTATATTCGCATCTATCTATGCGAATATATAGACGCAAAATTCGCGTCTATTTACATGCTCTTTTCCACGTGTATATAGACGCAATGATAGACGCGCCCGACTTTGCACGTCTAACATGTATGTCTATGCCTCGTTTTTGTTGTGGTGATACCCGTCAGAGTGCGGATAGACTTGACTATTTTCTTCACAATGCGCTCTTCTTTAGTGGACAAAACCCAAGAGGCATGAGGTAGCTGTAAGGCACCATCATCACTCGACTGCGGCCAAAGCGCCTCCATCTTGCCTACCTCCTTCAAATCCATTTGTGTCCCTATAGTGTCTCTCTTTCCTATGATGTGGTCCCATAGCAAGCTGCCCACGTTCTTGAAAATATGCATGGGATCATATAAGTGGTTGATTTGTAAGTGGATCCAATATGGCAACTCGTAGAAAACTAAGAACCATCGCATTCCATTTGGATATGACTCTGTGTGGACCATTTTCAGCTTGTACCAGCTTTGGGCACTCATAAATATTGGAGTTTGTCCAAGAAAACCTTCTCTAAGTTCATGACCCTCTAGTAAGAAAGCGGTGTGTCCTTGATATACCATCTTCTTCATGGTTCGTGACCTTCAGGAGTCTAATTGTGGCCCACACAATGGACATGTATGATAACCTGAGGTAACTAGACATGTCCCAACATCTCTATCCAGTGAATACAAACTTGAACGAGCTATGATAGATATTACCAACGAGAATGGAAGCCTATTTACGTGAGCACTCTCCGAATCCCGAAAAGTCATGCATCGTCCATATGAGAATGGCTCGAATATTGGCGGACCGTCGACCATCATGCTTGCTTATATCTTGCACGGTGACCCCCTTGTCCCACAAAATCTTAAGCTCATCGACTAATGGACAAAGATACACGTCCATATTTTTGACTTTATAGCAACGGGGGATGAGTAAGCTAAGGATGAGATGTCATTTCTTCGTAGAAATCCATGGAGGGATATTGTAGTTGACAAGGACTATAGGCCACACACTGTAAGAAGTTAAGCGCAGACCGAATGGGTTCATGACATCCATTGCAAGATCGAGCCGAAGATTCCTTGGCTCTCGGGCAAAGCCTGGGAAGGTAGAGTCAATGTGGCTCCATGCGCGTAAATCCACTGATATTCATTGAACTCCATCTGTGGACCTATTCTGCGCATGCCACGTTGTCAAGCTTGCCATGCCGGACGTACGAAACATGTGGTTTATGCGGGAGATAAGTGAAAAGTGTCTAAGAACTTTTTGAGGGATGGTTTGCCCTTGCAAGTCCTATCCATACCTATGAGAACCAGACTTTGGAAATGTCTCCATAGTCTCGTATTCTCCTCGAAATAGTATGCAATCGTTGATACATGCATGGATGCTATTGTAGTCCATTCCAAGCTTTCGTAAAATATGTCGTGTATCATCACGAGACTCAGGCATGGCATTTTTAAGTGGTAATATATGATACTTCAGTAACCTTTAAAAAAATCATAAAACACCTTGAAAAAGCACAAATGTTTTTAATGATAGTGCCGAAAAGAAATCAACGAAGCGTACGTACAAGGTACATGATCAACGCGGTCACACTCGCATTGCTCCACCTGTATTTTGCTTGCACACTTAGAAGTGCAAGCAGTGTCTTCAGGCGAGATACTCGGCACCCATCGTATAATGGTATCGATGCTTCCTCTCTAAGCGGATTAGAAGTCTCAACATCCATGGAAATCAATGTATCGATCATTGCCTCCATCTCAGGCTCCAATATTGTAGGTAAGTCTCGAAGGCTGTCTATCTCCTCTAGTATTGACGTTATAGATTGGGTAGTACCTTCCAAGTGGTGGATTGGCTCAGGCATTCTATCCATTGCATGCCCATGAACTCTTCTAATTGTCCGCAAAGGGTGCACTCCTCCTTGGGGACGAGACGTCACCTCCCTGGATAGAAAATTCGCCAGCCACACCCAATATTTTTGTATATGGTATTCAATTAGCTTGCGAGTACAATGCATGATTGATATTAACTTTTCTTACTGTTTGCTCAAAATCCAAGATCGCCTGATCAATGATCTCAGATTGAAACTCGCCAAAACGTCGTACGTGTTCTATAGACAATCGACATTTTCGTCTAATTGCTAGCTTACATTGAGAGCAAGGACATGGGACACGTTGATTAAGATATACCTCGCGATCTTGAACATCAAGGCCTTCATCGTTTTCCATTTTTTCTACATTATGACAAACAATTTGTTTTTGTTATCATTCTTTTTTTCTTTCTTAAATTGTTTGAGAAGGGATTTATTCTCTTGTAACTTAGCAAAAATTAACGTATGTAAAGTATCCACCCATCCACCCACAAATTAATGTATGTCGGAGTGTTTCCCGTCTCATGATGTTGCACCACTGGACCTTGCCACCACTCTCTCTTTGTTTTTATCCATTCATTATCTCCTCTCCTTCCATCTCTCTCTCTCTTTCTCTTGCTTTATTATGCTATATGTTTATTCCATCTCTCTTGTTCCTTCTTCCTTTTTCTCTTCCTCCCCCTCTCTCATTTCCTTTAACAAAACATATCTCTCTCTCTACAACAACAACAACAACAACAACAAGCAAGAAAAAAAGAAAAAACTACTACTACTACCACTACTACAACAATAACAACAAATAAGAAAACTAGACAACAAAAAACAAGAAAACAAAAAAAACTATTACTACAACAACAACAACAACAAATAAGAAAACTAGACAATAATAAACAAGAAAACAAAAAAATCTATTACTATAACTATTACTACAACAATAACAACAAATAAGAAAACTAGACAACAATAAACAAGAAAATTAAAAAAAACTATTACAACAACAACAACAACAACAATAACAAACAAGAAAACCACTACTACTTCTACAACCATGACTACGACGACGTCTAAGACCACGACTATGACTACGACTATGACCACGACCACAACCACCACTACCACTACCACTACCACTACCACTACCACTACCACTACTGCTACAATAAATAAGAATAGAAGAAAGATCAACAACAACAACTACTACTACTACTAATACTACTACTACAACAACAACAAACAAGAAAAGAAAAAAACTACTACTACCAATAGTATAACAACAACAAACAAGAAAACTAAACAACAATAAATAAGAAAAGAAACAAAACTACTACTACTACAATAAATAAGAAAACCACCACCACTACTACTACTACTACAACCACAACTACGACTACGACTACGACTACGACTACCACAACAATAAACCACTACCACTATAATAAACAAGAAAATAAGAAAAAATAATAACAACAACAACAATAACTCCTACTACTACAATAAACAACAAATAAGAAAAGAAGAAAAAAAAACAACAACAACAACAAACAAGAAAACTACTATTACTACTACTACAATCATGACTACGACCATGACTAACAACAAACAAGAAAATAAGAAATTAAACAACAACTACCGCTACCGCTACCACTACAACCACAAAAAAAAAAAAAAAAAGAAGAAATTAATCTCCAACTACCGCTATCGCTACCACAACCGCTACTACCACAACAACAATAAACAATAAAAAAAGAAAAGAAGAAACAAAATAACAACAACAATAACAACAAGCTCTCTCTCCTTCTCTTTCTCTCTCCTTCTCCCTCTCCCTCTCTTTCTCTCTTTTCCTATTATGTTTAATGTTTTCTCCCTCTCTCTCTCATTCCTTCTTTTCTTTTCTCTCTTCCTCTCCCTCTCTCATTTCCTCTCCCTCGCTCAACCTCTCCCTCTTTTTCTCTCTTTCCCTATTATGTTTAATATTTTTTCTCTCTCCTCTCTCTCTCTCATTTCCTTTTCTCTCTTCCTCTCCCTCCCTCTCCCTCTCTTTCTCTCTTTCCCTATTATGTTTAATGTTTTTTCCCTCTCTCTCTCATTCATTCTCTCTCTTCCTCTCCCTCTCTCATCTTCTCTCCCTCCCTCACCCTCACCCTTACCCTCACCCTCACCCTCACTTTCTCCCTTTCCCTATTATGTTTAATGTTTTTTCTCTCTTCCTCTCCCTCTCTGATTTCCTCTTCCTCTACCTCCTTTCCTCTCTCTCTCTCTCTCTTTTCTTTTTCCTATTATATTTAATGTTTTTTCTCTCTTCCTCTCCCTCTCTCGTTTCCTGTCCCTCCCTCTCCCTATCCCTCTCCCTCTCTTTCTCCCTTTCCCTATTATGTTTAATGTTTTTTCCTTCAATCTCTCTCTCCTCATTTACTTTTCTCTCTTCCTCTCCCTCTCTCATTTCCTCTCCCTCTCCCTCTCTTTCTCCCTTTCCTTATTATGTTTAATGTTTCCTTCTCTTTCCTCTCCCTCTTCCTCCTCTTCCTCTCTTTCCTCTCCCTCTCCCTCTCCCTCTCTTTCTCTCTTTCCCTATTATGTTCAATGTTTCCCTCTCTTTCCTCTCCCTCCCTCTCCCTCTCCCTCTCTCGTTTTCTCTCCCTCCCTCTCCCTCTCCCTCTCTTTCTCTCTCATTTCCTCTCCCTCTCTCAATACACATGAATTTTAACAAAAACAAGTAAAAGAGAAAGAGAAAACACAAAAACAAAGCAAAAAGGAACAATGCACTCACCGTAAAGGCTCGAGGATGGATTCAGCGGCTCCTCTTCACGACGGTGGTTTCTCTTCACCCTCCATACACTTCCTCCTCTTCTTTACGAATGACAGCGGCAACAGTGAGAAGCTTTCCTTCTCCCTCTTTCTCTCTTTCTCTCCCTCTCCCTCTCAAATGCAAGATGTTTGCTCTCCCTTTCGCTCTCCCTTTCACTCTCTCTTTCATGTACACACACAAAATAATGTGCTCGGGTTTCAGCCCGTATTTTTTTTGTTTGAGCATCGTCGCTATTTGCATCGCTATTAGAATAGTGACGCAAATAGCGATGCCGCTATTTTGCGTTAGAAAGTGCCATCGCTATACCTCCATATCTTTGTAGTGTGTGTCTCATCTCAAGTATCTTGATCCAAGCTTGTCCACTCCCCTCGCAAAAGTCACCATCTTCAATATCAAAAGCGAATGCACATAGTTTTTTTAGCAATGAAATACCTATAATAAAAACAAAAGTAATGGTAACTAAATGAAAATAACATAACAATTCATCTAAGCAAGACCTATGTTAATTAAATCATGGCATTCAAAGTAGTAAAAAAGATTTACCTGAATGTGAGATTAGATTGGTTGACCCTCCATTGAGTTGTCTCATCAAAATGTGTTCTTTTGACTTGCCAAGACTCACCCAATACTGACTCATCTATTCCTCGGAGATGGACACTTGCATTGATAAGTAATGTTTATTTTCTTCAGAACATCACATGAAGTAAACAAATGTGAAAACAATTTGAACTGAATAAACCAACTAAGATGCACATCTTTGGAGCGTATGGTGGGTTTTATAACACTAATGATGTCAGATTTTATCTCGGACTTATATGCTCCTGACAAATCCAAGCTACCAATCAACCATTCACCACTAGATAGTGGTGGCAATGGGACATGCCATAATCTCTGGCTTTCTACTGCATACAATGAATCATAAAAAATGATATTTTGAGTTACAAGTTGACTTGCAAAGTTATTATCATAGATCAAAGAACCTATATCTTCATACCAAACATGCATCTTGCCGCTCAAACATTCCATATTCTGTCATTCATGCAAAGTTGATGGATATAGAGCTGTCAGTCAAATAAGATTGAATGAAAACACTGCAAAGATTTTTAAAAACAACTCTAATGCAAAAGAATAAATAGTGATAAAATTTAAAAACTTACTGTTTTGTTTATAATTTACAATGTAGTTCTTGTCGTGTACAGAGACTTCTTGTGAATATAAACATGTTGGATCAACACTTCTATTACTGTACTACTTATTTCATTGAATACTTTTTTGAACTCTAAAATTCTACCTTTCTAATGTTTTCTAGGGTTTGCAACATCCTTACGCCTGACCTTGAAACTCCCTCGAGTACTTGGGTGCATCAAAATCCAATCCAACTTATAGTACTTATCACAAATCCAATTACTGCCACTATCTTTCCTATTGAAGACCTCCATTGCAAGTATGTTACTGATATTTTTCCTTTGTGAAGACATCTATGATAACTAAATAGAAAAGTTACCTATTAGCATGTGTATAATTTGCAAATGCTCTCTCCAAATGAAATGAAATTTAAACGGAGCAATTTAGAAAAAACATTGTACCTACAATTCTTTTCACAAAGAAGCCCAGAGATATTGAACAAGAAGTTGACTTATAACAAGACCATTGTTCCTTCACTGACAAATTCCTAGAGTACAAAAACAAAAGAAATATTGAGTCAAAGCATGCATATAGCTTACATAGGCTTTGTCTAAATGAGTTGAAACTTAACCATGGAGAAATAGGAAAAAGTGGCAGTATACCTGTAGCTCTCTTTGCAAAGAATCCCAAAGATGTTGAAGAAGTTGAGTTTTAAAAAAATCATTGTTTTCCACCCTCAAAGACTCTAGGAGTAAAAAAACAAAGGAAAAATCAGTATGCATATAGCTTGCATACATTTTGTCCAAATGAGATTAAATTTAACCATGGAGCAGCAAAAAAACAAGACAACGTATCAGTAACTTTGTTTACAAAGAAACCGTAAGTTGTTGAAGAAGAAGTTGAGGGCTCAAAAGATAGTTGTTCTTGATTGTAAGAGACTCCTAGAGTACCAAAAGAAAAGAAATTACATGCCAGAGAATGCACATAACTTGCACAGGTTTTGTCCAAGCAAGATAAAACTTTAAGGCTTCATGATTCCTTCAAAATAGTGGGATTATTCCACTTACAAGACAATCGACAACTTGTTGTGTGAATTTTATGTCATGAACTACATGGTTCTTTTTGGCAACGTGATTGAATTCTATGTGTTGAACATGTTCCTTATGGTATTTTCTATCCAACAAGGATTTATTTGTGCCATTTGGACTCTTCTATCATGAGTTATGGGCAACTTTTATTGGCTCCCATGTTTTACAGTCCATAGCAATCCACTGACCTCTCTTGGTTATTTTCATAATTTGAAGGACTATTCTTTGTGGCATGAAGACTTTTATTCTAGCATGGAGTCTTAGTTCAGCATGACTCCATCTATTTCAAGCTATTCTTGTACTCATTCTTATATCTTTTCCCAAATTCATCTTTGAGGACAAAGCTCTTCTAGGTCTGGATGACTTGTAATAGAGTAAAAGTGCCTAAATGCCTTGGCCAATATTTAGCCTATTAGGGTACTTTCCAAGACCTCCATAAATTATTATCATAAAGAGTAATCCCATGAATGCAGGGTGGATTGGTATATAGTGCAAAAGTCTAGAAAATCATGCCATGTCTTCTTTTGAATCTATATTACAATAGGGTTAGTAAATTCTAATCATAATTCTTTTATGATAAGATTTCTTAGAGAAAAAAAAGAAAAACCAACTATATTATACCATGATTTATGTATAAATGCTTTACTTACTTAAATGTTTACTTTTAGAAGCCATGCCTCTCATACAAGATCAACCATGAAATTTCTTTAAGGAAATAGTATATACTCAAGTGGCTCACTCATAACATGTAAAGCTTAGTTACTTTTTTATGATAGGTAAGGTTTGACCTATGGATTTCTATCTGTATTGGCTTAATCTCTCTAGTTATTTTGGTTCTTGACCTTGATCTTCATTTGATCTTTTCCTTTGTTTCCTTGCTTTGGGTGAGATCTTGGCTTTGGTGGCCCACAGAGGTGGTGATGTAGGTGTTTAAGATAAACAAATCCATTGGTTTCTTATAAATTTCTATTGAGCATGTTGTAACACTTTGGAAATCCATCGTAGTGTTATGTTAACTCTTTTTAGCATCCATTGTGATAAATACAATGCAATTGGGTTAAATGACACAAGTAACTCTCTTACATACCCACCAAGCCCGAGTCATGGCCTCACTCTCATGGCACTCAATAGGGCCAAGGAGACTAGTATAAAAGGAAAAAATTTGGATGATATTGAGTCTTTTAGCCCATGAAATCCTACTTAGATTGTACTCTAGGTTATTGACATGGTCGAGATGGATGTAGTAGTTAAGAGGCATCATATATCATCCAATCTGCTATATCCCCACTAGCAAGTTCTAAAGAAATGGTAGCAAGGTGGGAAAAATATCCAAATCCATCATTCAAAAAAGTTGTTCGTGCTTGGGAGGGTTGCACTACTATCCTACTTGATGGACCATGGGAAACATCACATGAAATTTCTCCTGCACACGATTTCAAGAAATGTTTTATACATACACATATATACACAGATACACATTATTGTGTGTCCTCAACTATTTATAAGACCTCAACCTTTTAGAAAGCCAACATCACAATGGTTGCAAAAAATTTTAAGATGAAGCGAATGATAACACCAATGATACTTATAAAACACATTATTACCAATTCTAGTATGTCAATTTTGCATTTGTAATATTCCAAGTTTATCTTTGACTATACATTGCAATCACTAATCCATGTTAAATGCCATTATATGAACAAGCTCGGGTAAGTTACTCATGAATATATGTGTGCATCACGTGGGTCCAAGATAATGTATTTTTAAAATACTATTTTCATATATTTTTTTAGCATACAAAAGGGTGTAACATAAAGGGATTATTTACATATTGAATAGAAAATGGTTATGTTTTATTCAAGAAAAATTCATAGATAAGGTATTTATAAATAGGCCTTGAACGCATGTGATGTAAAGGATACACATACCATAACTTCCCCAAGTAAACAAGCAAGGTGAGTTGTGCCGCATATCTATTGTAGGATGTGAAATTCATTTTATTTCAATGTAATGGAATGACCATAAACAAGACCTTGCATTTACTATTTACGATGATTGATTGAAATGAATCAATTCTATCAGTGTGAGTTATAATTTGCATCTTACCTCAAATTTCAAATTTATTACTTATTATTTTGTAGCCTATACTAACTACATTCATTATAATGGTCAACTCAAATAGTAATATTGTCAAGAATCGTGTGGTGGGGGGACTTGCTCTGTAATATTCCCACCCGTGAATATTGACTTCCCGCACACTACGTAAACCTCGTGCAAAGGTTATCTTTCTTGTTGGAATTGCCGGCAGTGTAATCTGTGACCTGCACGCGAGAAATCGGGACCTCCGCATTGGCAAAGCAAACCCGAGAGTTCAAACCCGCAAGTCACACGTAAACACCCTCTTGAGAGGGGCAAATTGAATATTATCAAGGCAATTTTTTTTTTTATTTTATCCCTTTTCCCCAGCCGATGCACGGCTGGAGGAGAGGGAGTGTGGGGGGATGGGACTTGGTGGAGTCCTGGGTTGCATGGGGAGGGGGGAACCCATGCAGGGGGCCACGTGGTGGAGCCCTTCTCTCCCCCACCCCCATGCCTATATATACTCCCTCTTAAGGGCTGAAAAGGGGAGTCGGGAGACTGATAGAGGGAAGGAGCTGACAAAAGGCGGTCGTAGAGGGGAAGAAGGAGGAAGCAGAGGATGTCGTGCTGCGTGGAGAGAGAGAGGAAAGTTGCTGTTGATGCCCTGCTACACCGTGAGCAAAAGGGGGAGGTGGAGGGCGCCGCTGCTGCCATTACCAAGTCTGTCGCCAACCGCCGGGCTGAGCATGCTACCGCCATTCCCTCTGCTGTTCCCGCCGTTGCAGCTTGTGGCGCTGAGGCTCCACGTCGCCACAGAAGGTCAATCACCCCCCTAAGCGACGTCATCTTTCGCCACGTTATCACCCCCTCCCTCTTCCACGTGGGTTCTGGTCATAGCCAGAAGCTTCTTTTAAGAAGCTTCTAAGGGGGCTTTCATAAGCCCCATTCACACAAGCCATCTATAAGTCCCTTCCCACTAGCCACCGTGGGTTTTCAAGGGAACCCATTTTTGTGGAAGAATTCTTGCGCACGAGGGGGAAAAGTCCCAGCTTCCTTAAGACCTATTTTCGCGTGGCCACCACGGGATTTTTAAAAGAAGAAGAAGAAGCTTAGAAAGCCTCCATTCCCATAGCTCTCTCGTAAAAGGGCCATCTCCACAATCCAAGCTCCAACCCCACAAGGCCTCCAATAAGCCCAAAACCCGCAAGCCGGTATTCTCAAGGATCCGTACTTCGGAGGGGATCTCCTGCGTACGAGGGAAAAGGGGAAAGATCTTGAAGCTGCTCACAAACGGTTGGAGAAGACTCACCGATCGCGTAAGGGTAAAGGCAAACCGGAAGTCCGTAAGCACGCTAACGATGGCTCCCAAGAAGTCGCAAGGCGCGCCTGAGGGAGGTTCTTCTCCTAGCATTCACGTGGACATCTCCCCGAGCCCACAGACCCAGGTTTTTACTATTGTGATTTCATACTAAAGTAATGCATTAAGCATGACAACTCCATGGATTAAGAAGCAACCGTGCATGTTCAAATTCACCTAACCTAAGTTAAATGCAATTGGGAAAAATTGGTATTTTCAATATAAACGCTAATCGTCCATCCATCTTACGACCTTAACAGTAAATTGCCTTGTCGTGCATTTTCAAAGGAAAGCCACATATTGCCTAGTTTTAATGAGGAAATTGTTAAGTGCATTCGTCATGAAGGAAAGGAGTATTTTTGTAATAACTCCCTTCGTTAGGATTCGCATGAGGAAATTGTTAAATTCTTTTGCACGGCATGAAAAAGAACCCCGATCTTATATAAGTTGCATGGGAAAAGATGCTTGCAATTAGATTAAATCGACACTTGCCTTAGTATTGCATGAACTTCATTCACGATGTTGTTGTATCTAAGGGTCGCACTTATACTTTCGCAAATTTCATTTCATCATGTAGCATTTAGGAATGATTGCATGGCTTATAAAAGCATGAAATGCAAATACTTAGACACAAGGTTGTAGGTGTTATTCCTTGATGTAAATCCTAGTAAGCCCTATGTAAGTTATTCTTCAAATTATCTTGCCTTTTGACTTTAACAAAAAAGGGATAGGGCTATTGCGGATCTTATGGTGCGTGGAAGTAATGAATTACATGTTTACATGTATTGTAACATTTTGCAACTATTTTCCTACTTTAGATCAAGTATATCATCTCTAGGAAAGAATTGTCCTTGTCATAAGACAAGTAGGTCAATTTACCCAAGTCATTTGTGGTATCATGACTGCTAGGGTTTCGTATAGGCATAACTAGCCGATTCAATAAAAACCTCAAGTACTAGCTAGGGCTTGGCACGTTAGAGATGTAGCCAAGTATCGTACTTGGACGCCAAGTCGAAGTCCTCAAACCCAAAGGTCCTACCCACCTTCCCGGAAAGTTGAGCCAATGGGACGCACACGCAAATAATGATCTAAGGTTTCTACCCTAAGGATCATTCGACCTAGTGCTAGAACTTGGATTGAGTTGGAATCCCTAGGACCGAACGTTGTCGGTCTAGTGCAATTAGGATTGGGGTGAGTAAGAAGACACCCTAAACCCTACTTCGAGTCTAATCATAATTCTTTGACCAGAAAACACCATTCAATGGGTGAAATGATCTCTTGGAATGGAGGCGACACTTGTGCAACAAGTTGCAACGTCGCACAGCCTTGTGGTTTGATCACAAGAAAGTTTTGCCATTCCTTGGAATGAGGTTGGCAGGTTCTTGCGCAAGTTTAACTTGCAAGGGGATGAGTAGTCATCCTGTTACATCACCCTCATTGGGAAAATTTGCCAAGTTAAGGGAAGTTAGGTATTTGCTCGGACGCAAATGATTAATCAATAAATTAAAGCGACATGGCCACCAGGATTTACTATTAATAAAACCTAAGGTATTGGTTAAGTTGGGTTAACAGGGTATGGCCCTAACCCAAGGACAATAGGAATCTTGCCAAGTTGCAATTGATTCCGGATCGAATGCTGGATGCATTCGGAGAGAAGGATTCACTCCTTAACAGTTTGCCAAATAAACGACCACTGGAATTGATTGTGCTTGTAACAGTTTAGAAAGCACTGTTTGCATTGTTTGCTCAAGGAACTAAAGGATGAAAAGATATATACATGCTTCAGGTTGAAGGCCTGAAGGGAGAGGCAGCTTCAGTTACCCCCGACTGCCTGCCTGACCCTAACCAAGGGGGTTGTTGACCGCGCCGGGAACGTGGACCAAACCCGCCGCGAGAGGTCTTTCCGTTGAGCTCTACTTGGAGCAGGAGGACGCTTGGGTGCCAGGGGGGGCTCTGGCCGTAAATCCCTCGCCTTTCGGGTCCTGCACAAGAGGCTAACGTGACTCGGGAATGGATCTCGAGGCCCGCATACTAGTCTACCTACGGGCAGAAGCTTGGTATAGTGATCCCTAGCGGATTACTGGATGAGCCTTCGGGCGGATTATGGACAAGCCTACGGGCGGAACTCCTTGTATTTCAAAGATAAAATGATGAAATGATAATAAAGAAGTTGTTTGATATTGTTTTTCTATGTCACGTGATAAGATTACGTGAAGGAACCAGTGCTTAATAGGGTTAATTAAAGAAGCTGTTTGTTATATGTCAAATTAATGTGTTAGATAATTACATAACTAAAACAAACCGAGGAAAGTGCGGAGGATGGATCATGGGTCCGTCCCACGGATGGGTGGTCTCGGTTAGCCGGGAACTTTTCTCAAAAATCTCGAGGAACAACGGGATGATCATCATCATTAAAACGAATAACGAGAACGATGACCTAGAGTTACATCTTACCCATATTTACGTTGTTTTAGGGGAACGGAATGGGACTATGCCTTATGGCAGAGAGGTTGAGCCTTGCATCCCTCTTGTTTCCCATTCTCTTTGAACCAAGTGCAACGTGAATCCGCTTCGGACCTGGCGTTTCTGCGTAAAGTAGTTCGCTCGGGTCTGACGCTAGTTGCTGCTAGCTAATGACCAAAAAGGAAAACCCAAATTCAGGTTGATCCTAAGTGGGAACGGCCAGGATACTTCCGCTACGTGGCAGACACGGGAAGACCTAGATTGCAAAACCCGTAACATTCCATGGGAGTGCCGGGCGGAGTTTTCTAGACATCCTTTCCGATGGACTGCTAAGACGTGTCCTGGATGATTCTAGTGGACACGTTACAATTGGTATATGAGCCGACCAACAACGGAAGTGTTTTTGTAAGATCTCAATAAAATGAAGTAAAGAAATTGTTACTGTCCAAACATTTCCTCATCTTCAATACTGTCTTGCAGAACTATGAAGCGTGGAACAAGTTTTTGGTGTTCCGGATCATGTTTATGACTGCAATGCATTCTCCGCATTATAGGCAGAGAGTTGAAATGATGAACATCTTAGAGCAGATTTATAATCCATCACCTTTATATATAGAACAAAGATGGACTGGGTCTTCAGGAATCTACTACATAGCTACCCACCGGTTCACTTATCTACAAACCAACCTAAAGAGGATCAAGTGGTTGGAAGACTTGAAAGTCGTGAAGCTGTTCATTTTTGTGGAAGCTCACGTAAATTCGACTTTGCATATTCAAGGTCGGAGGGTTGAATTGAACTCATATGTATATGAGGAAGTAGCCCGTGTAATCCCAGCCAACAGGATTAAGGTGTTGGGCCGCCATGGGAAGTATGGATTCCAGCGGAAAGGATATCCTGAACTTCCAATGAATTATCGATTCCTAAAGATCCATGACCCAAAACCCTACTATTACACAGTTCTTGTAGAAAAATGCAATACAACGTTGTTCTCCCCAAACTAAATGTAATGATTGGATTATCATCACACGAGATGTTGTATAAGGCTACGCCCATGTAAATATAAATAAGGACTTCTTTTATCAATATCCGATTGTGCATCAGGGTTGTTACAAAAAGTTAAGTAGCTTCATGATTTACGAGATAGCTGAACTAAAGATAAGCTAATGTCAATTATCATACAATAACGTTAAGAAAACTTTTACCCAGGCACAACCCCAGGTACAGGTTCCAAATTCGCCCCCTACATCAAGTACTACTGTGATCCAGGAGAAGAAGTTCCTCCTCAAACAGATAAAGCCACCCGAGTTTGACGGGAGAGGCAGATTCGTCCAGTCTGATGCTGAAATTTGGATTGAATCTATGGAGGATTACTTCGAAGCAGCTGGTACTGCACCTACCAATCAGGCCATGCTCACCAAATTAAAACTCACCGGTGAAGCTAGACTATGGTGGAAACAATGGTGCAGGGATCAAGGGACTTCAGAGGGGTCCGTTACCTGGGAGAAGTTAAAGCAAGCCGTGCAGGGGAGATATTTGTCACCTGCATATCGTACACAGAAAATGAATGAGTTCTATGAGCTAAAACAGTTAGGACTCACCCTTGACGCATACTACTCTAAATTTGTCTCACTCTTAAAGTATGCGCCACAAATGGACACGACGCAGCAGGTGTCCAAATTTTGCGCGGGCTTAAATCCACCTGTAAATACTCGTCTCGAATCTATGCGACCATCAGATCTTCAGGATGCCCTCATTCGAGCGGTGTAACGTGTCCACTGGAACCATTCAGGACACGTCTTAGCAGTCCATCGGAAAGGATGTCTAGAAAACTCCGCCCGGCACTCCCATGGAATGTTACGGGTTTTGCAATCTAGGTCTTCCCGAGTCTGCCACGTAGCGGAAGTATCCTGGCCGTTCCCACTTAGGATCGACCTGAATTTGGGTTTTCCTGTTTGGTCATTAGCTAGCAGCAACTAGCGTCAGCCCCGATCGAACTACTTTACGTAGAAACGCCCAGTCTGAAGCGGATTCAAGCTGCACTTGGTTCAAGGAGAATGGGAAACGAGAGGGATGCAAGGCTCGACCTCTCTGCCACAAGGCATAGTCCCATTCCGTTCCCCTAAAATAGCGTAAATCGGGTAATAATTAATTCTAGGTCATCGTTCTCGTTACTCGTTCCGATGATGACTATCATCCTCTGTTCGTCGAAGACTTTGAGAAAAGTTCCCGGCTAACCGGGACCACCCATCCGTAGGACGGACCCATGGTCCATCCTCCGCACTTTCCTCAGTTTGTTTTAGTTATGTAATTACCTACCACATTAGTTGACATATATCAAACAGCTTCCTTGATTAACCCTGTTAAGCACTGGTTCCTTCACGTAATATTATCACAGGACATAAAGAAAACAATGTCAAACAACTTCTTTGTTATCATTTTATCCTTTTATCTTTGCAATACAAGGAGTTCCCGCCCGTAGGCGCATTCATAATCCGCCCGAAGGCTATCCAGTAATCCTTCCTGTGATTACTATCCCAAGTTTCCGCCCGTAGACTAGTATGCGGGCCTCGAGATCCAATCCCGAGTCACGTTAGTCTCTTGTGCAGGGCCCGGAAGGCGAGGGATTTACAGCCAGAGCCCCCCCTGGCACCCAAGCGTCCTCCTGCTCCAAGCAGAACTCAACGGAGAGACCTCTCACGGCGGGTTCGGTCCACGTTCCCGGCGCGGTTCACAACCCCCTTGGTTAGGGTCAGGCAGGCAGTCGGGGGTAACTGAAGCTGCCTCTCAGGCACCAACCTGAAGCTTTAGATATATTTTCATCCTTTAGTTCATTGAGCAAACAATGCAAACAGTGCTTTTCTAACTGTTACAAGCACAAACAAATTCCAATGGTCGTTTTTGCTGGCAAACCATTAAGGAGTAACTCCTTTTTCCTCCGAATGCAACCCGCATTCGATCCGGAATCAATTGCAATTTGGCAAGATTCCTATCATTCTTAGGGTCAGGGTCATACCCTATCCATACTTTAGGTTTAGTTGTGGTAGGTTCCAGCGACCATGTCGCTTTAGTTTATAGTCTGGTCCTTTGCTTCAAGGCAAATACTTAACTTTCCTTTTCCTTGGCAATTTATTCCCAAGAAAAGGAGTAACAGGATGATTAGTCATCCTTTTGTAAGTTATTTTTTTCAATAACTTGCCAACCTCATTTCGAGAGACGATAAAGCTCTCTTGTGGACAAATCTCAAGTCTATACAATGTTGCAGCTTTTTGCTCATGTTTTGCATCTATTCCACGGGATCATTCTACCCATTGCTTAGCGTTCCTCGATCACGGAGTTTACCTCCATCGAGTAACAGGGTTTTATTGGGTATCCTCCAAATCAATCCTAGTTAGGTTGGCCCATGGTTCTAGAATCCCTTGTGGTTTATGTGATGTAGACAACACAATATACTTGTCTTACGACAAGGATGAACCTTTCCCAAAGGTAATAAACTAGATCAATAGTTACAACTACACCAATACATGCGATCCACTGTTCTACGCATCACATGGTTCACAATAACCCTATCCTTTCTTGGCAAAGTAAAGATGCCTGATAATCTGGACACTAACTTTCCTAGGTCCCACTAAGACTTACCCCAAATAATCATGCCACTTGCAAGTCTTAGATCATGTTTGTGCCCTTCTATTCCTCTTCGAATAACATCTTATGGTGTTAACTTCCCTCATGAATCATTACACGGAAGATCTATCTAAAAATGGGACATGCCAATAATCTTTCCATGCCTAGCATAAAGGTGTACCTTAATAAGTTCAACCTTGTAATGATGCAACAGTTGTCCTCGGCTCGTCACTTTAGAATGCACAAAAGAAAACTTACTAATAAGGTCTGCAAATGCATAGACACCTTATGCTCTTTCATTAACTCCATGATCAATTCCCATATCTTAAGCTATTTCTAATAATGTTCATATAGCCAATTCATTTTCCAATTGCATTTACTTGACTAGTTGCATTTGACATGCATGAGTGCCTCCTAGTCCATGAAGTTATCGTGAATAATTCAATACTTTTGTGTGGAATCCAAATAGATCAAACCTGGACTTGCGGACTCCGGAAAATATCCACGTATGCTCGGGTTGAGCCTTCCGCATCGCACCTTGTGATCTTCCTAGAGACCATCGCGAATTCGATCTCCAGCTAGCCTTTGTGGACTTCAACTTTTTGCCTTGGCTTGCAATCTTATGACCTTGGCTTGCCTCCTTTGTATGCGCAACTCTCTTTGTTATATGGCTTCCTTGACCGAAGTTCCGATTTGCGGAATTTGCCTTGGCGGGCCTTAGGGTTCTTATGAGATCCCTTTGACAGTGGCGATTTGAGAGCTTTAGTCCTCCTTGAAATTCCGGATTAAGGAAGGATTGATGATGTCCGCGGAAAAAGGCTCTTGCGAATGGGCCTTGCAAGAATAGGACTTTAGAGTTCTTCTTCTTCTTCCAAAAATCCAAGGACCGGCCTTGGGGGTGATTAGTGGGATGGCCTTTATGGGCTTCCTCACTTTATTTTTCAAAATCCCGAGGATTAAAGATATTGGGAAAAGGCTTTCAAGGACCCCTCTTCTTCTCTACAAGATCTTGGGCAAGAGGCTTATGGAAAAATCGGTGAGAGGGTTCGTCGCCTCCTCTTCCTTCAAGTTCCGGGGTGTGTGTGGATAGACCGATGGGCAATGTAGTGGGAAGGACTTTTGTCACCTCCTATTCTTCAAATCCCGGAATAAATGGGCTTATGAAAGCTTCCCGTGACGCCTCTTTCCCTTCAAAGTCCCCGGGGTAAAAATAATGGGCTTAACGAGGCCTCCCCGTGTCACCTCCTACTCTTCTGAATTCCCGGGGGTGTGGAAAGACTCATGGGGGAAAAAGTAGTGGGAAGGGGGCTTAAGAAGCCCCCCCTTAGAAGCTTCTTTAGAGAAGCTCCTAGGAGCTTCTGACTGCGACGTGCAACGTGGAGGGAGTCGTGTGGCAGCGGATTGGGCGACTGGCGGCAGCGTGGCGGCAGCGTGGATGGCGTCAGCAAGGCGGCCTGGCGGACTGGCGAATCTGGGCGGCGGCCTAGTCTCCTCCAGCTCCTTCTTCACGGCCTCTCCTCCCTCTCCTCTCACAGCCTCCTCCTTATCGCAGCACGGCTTCCCTTCTCTCTAGCACGGCTTCCCTTCTGTCCACGGGCCTTTCCTTCATCACGGCCCTCCTTCTCACGCCCCGACAGCACCCACCTTCAGCCCACGGCCGTCTCCTCACTCATAGTACCTCCTTCCACCCCCCCAAGAGGGGTTCTTATAGGACAAGGAGGGGAGAGGGACTGCCCACGTGGTCGGATGCATGGCCTTCTCCCTTCACCTCCTCATGCTCCACTAGCCCATCCCTTTCCCCCCCCCCCAGCCACACATCGGCTGGGGGAATTTAAAAAAATAAAAAATAAAAAAAAATTGCAATAATCTTACCTTTATCCTCTTGACCTCTTCCCAAGAGGCTGTTTTCCCGCGGTTATGCGGTTTGAATCCCCTGGCCCTATTCTCGTAAGGTAGAGTGTCTCTATTTCCCGCGTGTGGCTATGGATCAACTGCTGGCACTAGTGATAATCCTTGCACGAAATTTACACGACGTGCGGCAAGTTAATATTTACCGTACACAGTACGCGGAAATATTACAAGCGGCACCTATAATTCAAGAAGTGCAAGCTAGACCAAGGGGTATTAAGAATTGGTCTTATAGCGACCCGAACAGAGGAGCATTTAGACCCCAAGAGAAGAGAGTTCAAGGTCACAATCAGGGACAAAGGAAGAAAGCAAGGACAAATAACGTCAACAACTTTGTTCCTACTCACAGTAATGGCCGAAACCTCCGATGTTTCCACTGCAACGAACTCGGTCACTTCAAAAGGCAATGTCCCAAGCTCAGTGAGGGACACCGTCAAGGTGCAGGCCGCGGTCAAGGAGCCGCCACCCGTGGAAGAGGAAGAACTGCCTGCATTACCAATAGGCAAAGATGTGAAGTAGAAGAAGAGGAATATCCGACTATGGAAGCGGAATTCGAAAGAGCGACAGTCCATGCCGCTTTACACAAGAAGGGGCCAAATCGCCAGTTCTCGGTGATTCAAACACCGTCGGACTATCAAGGTAAAGGTTTCAAAACCTTGATTGATTGTGGCAGTACACATTCCTTTATCTCACCAGCGTGTGCTAAAAGATTAGGAATAGCCACAGTAAAAGCACCTACCCTACTTGTGGAATTGGCAAACGGTCGTGAGGTAACTTGTACCAGGCAAACTGCTATGGAAGAGTTCCTTCTGGGAGGAAAGAAAACCTCAGTCAAATTCAGAGTCATGAATTTAGGTATCCATGAGTGTCTACTCAGGATGGATTGGCTTAAGCCTAATGACGCTCACATCCACTGTGGAAAGGGTCAAGTTTCCTTTCGAAACTCTGAAAGAGAGTTTGTTACAACTCAAGGTGAGGCGGGAGTGCCAAGAATCCAGTTAGCCAAAGTATCGCGGATCATAAAAGGGGTTAGAAAAGGATTACCTGTTTACCTGATCAAACTCAACAAATTAGATCAAAGGCAAGAGTCTCATGAGGGACCCTCTTGGCTAAAGGAATACGCTGACGTATTCCCTGAGGAATTAATTGAACTTCCACCTCCAAGAGAAGTTGATCATGAAATAAGGCTAATGCCTGGAGCTGCGCCAATTGCAAAGAGACCTTATAGAATGTCCATACCGGAAGCTATTGAGTTGAAGGAACAACTCAAGCAACTGTTAGATCAGGGTTACATCCGGCCTAGCAACTCACCATGGGGAGCTCCAGTACTATTCCAGAAAAAGAAAGATGGGACACTTCGTCTATGTATTGATTACCGTGGGTTGAATCAATCAACAGTCAAGAATAAGTATCCTATTCCTAGAATAGATGAGCTTCTTGATCGCCTTCAAGGTGCAAAGATCTTCTCCAAAATTGATCTCAGGTTAGGTTACTATCAAATAAGGATCAAGGATGAAGATATTCCAAAAACGGCCTTCAATACAAGATATGGGTACTTTGAGTTCTTGGTTATGTCATTCAGGCTTACAAATGCACCTGCCACCTTCAATAGATTAATGCAGGATATTTTTAGACCATATCTTGATGATTTCATGCTTGTCTTCTTCGATGACACTTTAGTTTATTCTAAACAGGAAGAAGATCATGAACCTCAACTTCGGACTGTCCTTGAGACAATGAGGTCTCAAAAGCTGTATGCAAAAATGAAGAAGTGTGCATTCTTCAAACGTCAGATTGAATATCTAGGATTCATAGTATCATCAGAAGGAATATCAGTAGACCCAGCCAAAGTCAGAGATGTGCTTGAATGGCCAATACCAGTATCCGTCAAAGAAATACGTAGTTTTCTTGGCTTGACAGGATGGTATAGGGTCTTTATCAAAAACTATGCTTTGATTGCAGCACCTCTTACCGACTTACTAAAGAAGCAGACTTCTATTACATGGTCAACTCCCGAACAAAATAGCTTCGACCAATTGAAGCAATGTTTGGTATCAGCACCTATTCTAAAACTTCCTGACCTCAATAAGGAGTTCGAGGTAGTAACTGATGCCAGCATTCTTGCCTTGGGGTGTGTACTTATGCAGGAAGGTCATCCAGTAGCATATTCTTCAAGGAAATTGAAGACTCATGAAAAGAATTATGCCACGCATGATCTGGAGTTATTAGCTGTCATCCATGCTCTAAAGCTTTGGAGACACTACCTGTTGGGTAACAAGTTTACTCTAGTAACCGATCATAAGAGTCTCAAATGGATTTTTACCCAGAACGAGCTCAACATGAGGCAACGTCGATGGATTGAAGTATTGGAGGAGTATGATTTTGAAATCAAGTATCGACCAGGGAAAGAGAATGTAGTTGCCGATGCACTCAGTCGCAAGGCATTCCTAAATTCCCTAATCTTGCAGAATCCATCAACGGCCAGATCTCTGGCTACAAAGGTATCTATGCCAAGCAACCCTATACTCGAACTAGCTAGAGAGGAAGCATGCCATGATTTGGCCTACCAAACCATGATAAAAGAAATATCTACCAAGGAGCAGAGTCTGAAGTCACAAGCTAAGTATCAGGAATTTTCCATTGATAATGGACTTATCTACTACAGAACAAGGCTGTGTATACCAACAAGCCAGTCACTTAAGCAGAAGATATTATGGGAAGCTCATGATTCCCCTTTCGCAGGACATCCTGGCTATGCAAAAACTCTTAATGCAGTTAGGAAGAGCTACCATTGGGAGAGGCTCAAAGGTGATGTTCTCAAATATGTCACTGAATGTTTGTCTTGCCAACGTATCAAGGCTAAACATGTCATGATGCCAGGGAAATTGCAACCACTTGACATTCCCCAAATGAAATGGGAATTCATCAGTATGGATTTTGTGGTGGGCTTACCCCAAGTCCAAGGAGGATACAACTCCATTATGGTTGTAGTTGACATGCTTACTAAGGTTGCACACGTGATTCCAGTAAAGACAAACTATAAAGCCTCCGACATTGCAAGAGTGTTTATCAAGGAGATATTCAAGCTACATGGGTTACCTAGAAGGATCATTAGCGATCGAGATTCTCTCTTCACTTCACACTTCTGGAGAGCTATCTTTGAAGCTATTGGAACTCAACTCTGTTTTAGCACTGCCTACCATCCCCAAACGGATGGACAAACAGAGCGAGTGAATCAAATCATTGAGGATATGCTTAGGGCATACTGCTGTCGAGAGCCGAAGAGGTGGATTCAATACTTACCATTAGTGGAATTTGCCTACAATGCTTCTTACCAGGAGAGCATTCAAATGACCCCTTTCCAGGCATTGTATGGTCATGATTGTCGAAGTCCCCTAAACTTTTCTGATCCAACCCTAAGAGTTGAAGCTTCAAGACAAATGTTGGAAGACATGGATGACCAAATAAGGTCAATAAGACAAGACATACAAGCAGCCAAAGATAGACAAAAGGCATATGCGGATTTGAAACGCCAAGAGAGGGTCTTCAGAGAAGGAGACATGGTCTTCATTCGTGTACGCCCTAAAAGGAGTTCTCTATCTCTAGGAGAATGCAAGAAGCTAAGTCCAAGGTATTGTGGGCCGTATAAAATCCTCAAATGCCTGGGACCCAATGCTTATAAATTGCAACTTCCGGATAACCTAAAAGTTCACAATGTATTCCATATTAGTCTCTTAAAAAAATATGTACCCAACCCTAATCATGTACTTGATGACCAACAAATTGTAATGCCTAGTCAAGGAGTCCTTGAACTAAGACCGGATAAGATTTTAGATGTTAGGGAGAGACAGTTAAGATCTAGAACCTTGAAAGAATGTCTCGTCCAGTGGAAAGATTATCCCGAAGCGGATGCTACCTGGATGGATGAAAGCTCTCTCAACCTTCAATATCCCCAGTTTATCTCGAGATGAGGACATCTAGATTCTTCTAAGGGGGAGAGAATGTAATATTCCCACCCGTGAATATTGACTTCCCGCACACTACGTAAACCTCGTGCAAAGGTTATCTTTCTTGTTGGAATTGCCAGCAGTGTAATCTGTGACCTGCACGCGAGAAATCGGGACCTCCGCATTGGCAAAGCAAACCCGAGAGTTCAAACCCGCAAGTCACACGTAAACACCCTCTTGAGAGGGGCAAATTGAATATTATCAAGGCAATTTTTATTTTATTTTATCCCTTTTCCCCAGCCGATGCACGGCTGGAGGAGAGGGAGTGTGGGGGGATGGGACTTGATGGAGTCGTGGGCTGCATGGGGAGGGGGGAACCCATGCAGGGGGCCACGTGGTGGAGCCCTTCTCTCCCCCCCCCCATGCCTATATATACTCCCTCTTAGGGGCTGAAAAGGGGAGCTGGGAGACTGATAGAGGGAAGGAGCTGACAAAAGGCGGCCGTAGAGGGGAAGAAGGAGGAAGCAGAGGACGTCGTGCTGCGTGGAGAGAGAGAGAGGAAAGTTGCTGTTGATGCCCTGCTACACCGTGAGCAAAAGGGGGAGGTGGAGGGCGCCGCTGCTGCCATTACCAAGTCTGTCGCCAACCGCCGGGCTGAGCATGCTACCGCCATTCCCTCTGCTGTTCCCGCCGTTGCAGCTTGTGGTGCTGAGGCTCCACGTCGCCACAGAAGGTCAATCACCCCCCTAAGCGACGTCATCTTTCGCCACGTTATCACCCCCTCCCTCTTCCACGTGGGTTCTGGTCATAGCCAGAAGCTTCTTTTAAGAAGCTTCTAAGGGGGCTTTCATAAGCCCCATTCACACAAGCCATCTATAAGTCCCTTCCCACTAGCCACCGCGGGTTTTCAAGGGAACCCATTTTTGTGGAAGAATTCTTGCGCACGAGGGGGAAAAGTCCCAGCTTCCTTAAGACCTATTTTCGCGTGGCCACCACGGGATTTTTAAAAGAAGAAGAAGAAGCTTAGAAAGCCTCCATTCCCATAGCTCTCTCGTAAAAGGGCCATCTCCACAATCCAAGCTCCAACCCCACAAGGCCTCCAATAAGCCCAAAACCCGCAAGCCGGTATTCTCAAGGATCCGTACTTCGGAGGGGATCTCCTGCGTACGAGGGAAAAGGGGAAAGATCTTGAAGCTACTCACAAACGGTTGGAGAAGACTCACCGATCGCGTAAGGGTAAAGGCAAACCGGAAGTCCGTAAGCACGCTAACGATGGCTCCCAAGAAGTCGCAAGGCGCGCTTGCGGGAGGTTCTTCTCCTAGCATTCACGTGGACATCTCCCCGAGCCCACAGACCCAGGTTTTTACTATTGTGATTTCATACTAAAGTAATGCATTAAGCATGACAACTCCATGGATTAAGAAGCAACCGTGCATGTTCAAATTCACCTAACCTAAGTTAAATGCAATTGGGAAAAATTGGTATTTTCAATATAAACGCTAATCGTCCATCCATCTTACGACCTTAACAGTAAATTGCCTTGTCGTGCATTTTCAAAGGAAAGCCACATATTGCCTAGTTTTAATGAGGAAATTGTTAAGTGCATTCGTCATGAAGGAAATGAGTATTTTTGTAATAACTCCCTTCGTTAGGATTCGCATGAGGAAATTGTTAAATTCTTTTGCACGGCATGAAAAAGAACCCCGATCTTATATAAGTTGCATGGGAAAAGATGCTTGCAATTAGATTAAATCGACACTTGCCTTAGTATTGCATGAACTTCATTCACGATGTTGTTGTATCTAAGGGTCGCACTTATACTTTCGCAAATTTCATTTCATCATGTAGCATTTAGGAATGATTGCATGGCTTATAAAAGCATGAAATGCAAATACTTAGACACAAGGTTGTAGGTGTTATTCCTTGATGTAAATCCTAGTAAGCCCTATGTAAGTTATTCTTCAAATTATCTTGCCTTTTGACTTTAACAAAAAAGGGATAGGGCTATTGCGGATCTTATGGTGCGTGGAAGTAATGAATTACATGTTTACATGTATTGTAACATTTTGCAACTATTTTCCTACTTTAGATCAAGTATATCATCTCTAGGAAAGAATTGTCCTTGTCATAAGACAAGTAGGTCAATTTACCCAAGTCATTTGTGGTATCATGACTGCTAGGGTTTCGTATAGGCATAACTAGCCGATTCAATAAAAACCTCAAGTACTAGCTAGGGCTTGGCATGCTAGAGATGTAGCCAAGTATCGTACTTGGACGCCAAGTCGAAGTCCTCAAACCCAAAGGTCCTACCCACCTTCCCGGAAAGTTGAGCCAATGGGACGCACACGCAAATAATGATCTAAGGTTTCTACCCTAAGGATCATTCGACCTAGTGCTAGAACTTGGATTGAGTTGGAATCCCTAGGACCGAACGTTGTCGGTCTAGTGCAATTAGGATTGGGGTGAGTAAGAAGACACCCTAAACCCTACTTCGAGTCTAATCATAATTCTTTGACCAGAAAACACCATTCAATGGGTGAAATGATCTCTTGGAATGGAGGCGACACTTGTGCAACAAGTTGCAACGTCGCACAGCCTTGTGGTTTGATCACAAGAAAGTTTTGCCATTCCTTGGAATGAGGTTGGCAGGTTCTTGCGCAAGTTTAACTTGCAAGGGGATGAGTAGTCATCCTGTTACATCACCCTCATTGGGAAAATTTGCCAAGTTAAGGGAAGTTAGGTATTTGCTCGGACGCAAATGATTAATCAATAAATTAAAGCGACATGGCCGCCAGGATTTACTATTAATAAAACCTAAGGTATTGGTTAAGTTGGGTTAACAGGGTATGGCCCTAACCCAAGGACAATAGGAATCTTGCCAAGTTGCAATTGATTCCGGATCGAATGCTGGATGCATTCAGAGAGAAGGATTCACTCCGTAACAGTTTGCCAAATAAACGACCACTGGAATTGATTGTGCTTGTAACAGTTTAGAAAGCACTGTTTGCATTGTTTGCTCAAGGAACTAAAGGATGAAAAGATATATAAATGCTTCAGGTTGAAGGCCTGAAGGGAGAGGCAGCTTCAGTTACCCCCGACTGCCTGCCTGACCCTAACCAAGGGGGTTGTTGACCGCGCCGGGAACGTGGACCGAACCCGCCGCGAGAGGTCTTTCCGTTGAGCTCTACTTGGACCAGGAAGACGCTTGGGTGCCAGGGGGGGCTCTGGCCGTAAATCCCTCGCCTTCCGGGTCCTGCACAAGAGGCTAACGTGACTCGGGAATGGATCTCAAGGCCCGCATACTAGTCTACGGGCAGAAGCTTGGTATAGTGATCCCTAGCGGATTACTGGATGAGCCTTCGGGCGGATTATGGACAAGCCTACGGGCGGAACTCCTTGTATTTCAAAGATAAAATGATGAAATGATAATAAAGAAGTTGTTTGATATTGTTTTTCTATGTCATGTGATAAGATTACGTGAAGGAACCAGTGCTTAACAGGGTTAATTAAAGAAGCTGTTTGTTATATGTCAAATTAATGTGTTAGATAATTACATAACTAAAACAAACCGAGGAAAGTGCGGAGGATGGACCATGGGTCTGTCCCACGGATGGGTGGTCCCGGTTAGCCGGGAACTTTTCTCAAAAATCTCGAGGAACAGCGGGATGATCATCATCATTAAAACGAATAACGAGAACGATGACCTAGAGTTACATCTTACCCATATTTACGTTGTTTTAGGGGAACGGAATGGGACTATGCCTTATGGCAGAGAGGTTGAGCCTTGCATCCCTCTCGTTTCCCATTCTCTTTGAACCAAGTGCAGCGTGAATCCGCTTCGGACCTGGCGTTTCTGCGTAAAGTAGTTCGCTCGGGTCTGACGCTAGTTGCTGCTAGCTAATGACCAAAAAGGAAAACCCAAATTCAGGTCGATCCTAAGTGGGAACGGCCAGGATACTTCCGCTACGTGGCAGACACGGGAAGACCTAGATTGCAAAACCCGTAACATTCCATGGGAGTGCCGGGCGGAGTTTTCTAGACATCCTTTCCGATGGACTGCTAAGACGTGTCCTGGATGATTCTAGTGGACACGTTACATGCTCAACATGCTGTGCCGTACATACATAGAATGCACAAGGAGAAGCTCACTCAAGAGATAAGAAGAGAGAATCATGGAGGCCAAAACTTTTTCTTGCTGGTTTTTCTTCTTCTTCCACACACTGTGCAATGTACACAAAGTATAGATAAGATATGACATAAAGGAAAGTAGCCTACTAAGTCAAAAAATGCATAACCGACTACACTAGTCAACTCGCGCTATAACTATGCCAGCTGTAAATAGGTGTAACAACCTGAATATAATAAGTAATGAGTCAGTGGCCATGTGAGAGTCATAATGACCACCAACGTGCTAAGTGTAGATGTGTGGACCCATCTAACCAGGCGGTCCATCATTAATGTCCGCATGTGTTGAGCTTGTCATCTCAACACTCCCCCTCAAGCTCAACTGCATCTCTGCAACTCCAAGTAAGCTTCGAAACTTTTGAAGCTTCTCTGTACCCAATGCCTTCGTGAAGATGTTAGCTATCTGATCCTATGTGCTGACATACACCAAGTCAATCTCACCTGCTAGTACCTTCTCTCTCACAAAGTGGTAGTGTACCTCAATATGTTTTGTCCTAGCATGGAACACAGGGTTCCTAGCCAACTTTATACTACTCATGTTGTCACAATAAATGACAACTGGACCTTCCACCTGCAAATCTAAATCAGCAAATAACTTTTGCAGCCATACTACCTCACATGCTGCAACATCAACACCTCTATACTCAGCCTCTGTACTCGACAAAGCAACTATAGATTGCTTTTTGCTGCTCCAAGTAACTGCTGCACTACCAAGAGAGAGAGCATGTATCCGTTGGTAGATCTTCTATCAGACATACTACCAGCCCAATTTGCATCTGTGTATCCAAACACCTATACATTTGTACCTGCCTTATAGAAAAGTTCATAATGTAACGTGGACTTCACATATCTCAATATGCGTCTGACTGCATCCAAATGTGGCTTTCTAGGTACTTGCATAAATTGACTCACAAGACCAACAACGTAGCTCAAGTCTGGCCTTATAATGGTCATGTATATCAAACTCCTTGCTATCCTCCTAAACATAGTAGTGTCTTCTATCTCATCCCCAACATCAGCACTCAACTTTACATTCTACTCCAATGGGACTAAAAGTGGTTTGCATGCTGTCATACCATACTTGGACAACATATCCAAGCCATACTATCTTTGGGACAGCCATATACCCATCATCACATCTGATTGCCTCAATGCCAAGGAAGTACCTTAGCTCACCTAAATCCTTCATCTCAAACTTCTTTAAAAATTCCTGAACTTCAGCAATCCCACTATCACTATCACTTGTAATAATCAAGTCATCCACATAGATGACTATGATGACCAAACCTGCATCTCCCTTTCTCACATAAAGTGAGTGACTAGCATCAGAAGCATAAAAGCCAATATTGACAAGATACTCTCTGATCTTGTCAGACCATGCTCTAGGTGCTTTCTTGAGCCCATAGAGTGCCTTCTTCAACCTGCACACATACGTGGGATGCTCTAAATCTTCATAACCTGCTAGCTGACCCATATACACTTCTTTCTGCAAATCACCATGCAAGAAGGTATTCTTCACATCCATTTGCTGCAACCTCTAACCTTTGGCTACTGCCAAAGCAATCACACATCAGACAGTTGCCATCCTAACAACTGGACTGAAGGTTTCCTCATAATCTATGCCATATGTTTGGGCATAGCCTTTTGCAACTAGCCTAGCTTTGTACCTACTAATAGAACCATCTGCATTGTACTTAATCTTATAAACCCACTTACATCCAATAGCTTTCTTGCCCTTCGGCAATGATACTAGATCCCAAGTCTTATTGGCCTCTAATGCAGCCATCTCCTCATCCATTGCTGCATCCCAATGAGCATGACCAACAGCCTCCTTAAAACATGTGGGCTCAACATCCACGACCACTTTCACCATATAAGCATAATGGTGAGCTGCATAACCTTCAAAACCAAATCTGTTAACATGGTATCTCACCTTGCTAGACTTCTGTACCACTGGATCACTCAATGGAGTCTTTGCATTGACGTGTGCTCTCTGCACACTTGGGGTCCTTACTAAAGGAATGCCAAGCCCATCATCCAAGCTCTCTAAGCCACTGGAGTCTCTATCAGGAACTACATCAATGCCATCTGACACTTTATTCTTTCCTTTGTCTTTACCTGTAGTGCTACTAGATGCACCTAAAGATGTAGAGATACTCCTTAGTCTCCCAGACCAAGGACTACCAGATGATGTCTCTTGTCCATTAAGAGTGGGGGTTTCTTGCTTTTCAGACTACACATTAGTGTCATGATCATCATCATCAGCCAATGCATCACCACTAGATGCATATCAACTGCTCATTTCATTAAAGATAACATCCCTGCTCACTCTGAACTTACATGTGACAAGGTTATAACAATGATACCCTTTTTGCTCTAAAGAGTATCCAATAAAGACACACTTTTTAGCCTTTGGATCTAGTTTCTTCCGCAACTCATCTAGCACGTGAACATATGCATTGCAGCCAAACACTTTCAAGTGTGAGACATCAGGCTTCTTACTTGTAAAACATTCTTCAGGGGTCATATCATGAACTGTAGCTGTGGGAGTTTTGTTCATAATATAAACAGCAGTATGAACAGCCTCAGACAAAAAATGCTTAGGCATATTCTTTTCAGCCATCAAGGCATGTGCAACTTCTGCAATATGCCTGTTTTTCCTTTCTGCAACCCCATTTTGCTGTGGGATATACCTGCATGTGAACTGTTTCTTTATCCCATGAGACCTCAGAAAATCATTGAACTCATTTGAGAGATACTCTCCCCTTCCATCTGACCTCAAGCACTTTACTTTCAAGCCTGCTTCTCTTTCAACTGCAGCCTTGAAAGTTCTAAAGTGCTCAAATGCTTTACTCTTTTCCTTCATAAAATATACCCACAGCTTTCTAGAACAATCATCAATGAATGTGACAAAGTATGAACTACCTCCAAGAGATACATTTTTTGTAGGCCCCCAAATATCTGTATGCACAACATCAAGGATATTTCTGCTTACATCTCTATCATGTGAAAAGGGTTGTCTTGCCTGGTTACCAAACTAACATGCTTCGCATACCTTATGAAATTTTGCAATTCTAAACGTAGGCAAACCTGTAACCAACCCTTTGGACTGCATTAATTTCAGCCTTTGTACATTTACATGTCCAATGTGTTTGTGCCAAATTTCAATATATGCGACAACACCTTTTCCTTTAGCATACATAGCAGCATTCATAGTAGGAATTCTAGCATCCAGAGTAAACATACGTCCAACTCTACTTCCCTTTGCAACCAACCTGCACTTGTCATTGAAGTCTTCTACAAAGCAACCCTTTGCATTAAATCTGACTTGCAATCCTTGCTCTACCATCTGACCGACTGACACCAAGTTCTTTGTAATAGATGGCACATGTAATACATCTGAAAGACTCTTTGTCTTACCATCATGCAAGGACAAGGAAAATTTTCCAATGTGTGAAATTGGGTGGCATGAATCATCACCCGTCTACACATAACCTGTATTTTGCAAATCCTGCATCTCTCCAAACCATTCTGCATGGCTCGTCATATGATTGGATGCACCTAAATCAACATACCAAACATCATCATGTGTTCCCTTTCTTGTAACAGCATTTAGCATATGCTGCATAACAAATAGATGGTCATTTTTGTCTTCATTGTGTCGTGAAGACGAAGCATAGTTTCCTTGCCGCAACTTACCACTGCGAATATCATCTTTCTTAGCATAACATTGGGCTGCAATATGACCTGTTTTGCCACAGTAGTGACACATAATACCAGAGTTGTTAGAACCTGTGTTCTGCCATCCACCTCTTCCTCTAAAGCTCTGCCTGCCTCTAAAGTTACCATGACCTCCTGAAACCTACATATCGCCAAATTGCTGATTCAATTTGTTTTGCTGGTTGTCACTACCACATCCTGTACCACGGCCTCTTGAAGAGGATCTGCCATATCCCCTTCCTGAATTGGAGTAGAAAGCTTGGACCTATTCACCACTTTTTTCAGATGTCTCACTCTGCATGTTGATCTCTTCAGTGATCATAAGGGAGACCAACTCATCGAAATCTGAAAATGGCTTTCTGACATATACAGAAGTTACAAAAGACTTCCAAGCCTTTTCATTGTTAAGTCCACCCAAGGTAGACGATATCAAATCATCATCATCGGGCATTGCATCAATCGTTGCCAAGGCATCTACAATGCTCCTTACCTTCAGTGCATACTCATTGATAGACATTTTCCCTTTCTTCAATGCATTCAACTCTTTCTTGAGTTGAATCTTTCGTGCCTTTGTATTTAAGGAAAACATACTTTCAAGTATGGTCCAAGCTGCATATGAATTCTCTCCATTTCTAATATATCCTAGCATATTATTGTCAATTACTACAGACAACCAATACATGAACTTTTTGTCTTTTGCATTCCATTCCTTTCGTGCCTTTGTCTCTTCTACAGTTGGAGGATCACTCACCTCCAGCTTCTTTTCTTTACCTAAAACAAACTTGTAGAGGCCTTTTCCAATAAGGAAGTTCGTGATACGGAACTTCCATGAAGGGTAGTTGTTCTTTTCGAGCTTCTCAATGATGGGGTTTCCATTGTTCTCTGCCATTATCACAAAACTAATACCAAACAGCAAGCAAATCATCTACAACCCTCAACCTGTAGTGCACAGCAATACACCAGACAGCCTTTTTCACTATCTGCTCAACAATACATGCAATCTGCAACCAGTTTGCAAATAAACCTTGTGTTTATGGTGCACAGATCGGATGTTGTACGCTCGCGTAGTGAACGCCGAAGGTCCCCAAGAACAATAGAACTCTACTTTTTGCACAAAATTCAATGTAAAAATCATGAACGACATGAACAAGAGACCAATTGGGTGCAATCTTCCCCCATGCCTTGTGTGAGCGCTCCAGAAAGCATGTATTTTATGTATTAATCCTCTTCAAGCTCAAATAATAGCCCAAGTTACAAAATAGCAAGCTTTTAGCTTTTGGGTTTGCTTTAGCACAAAATAGGAATAAAGCTAACGGACGGTGCCCAAAGAGTCTGGCATGCCCAATACAATGTCCAAGTAGAAATAACATAATCGTGCGCCCATGCACATACAAAATAATAATAAATATCCAATGCCTCAATAAATAGGCGTGGCAAAATATAGGCGTGGTGCCTATCAAAATATAAATGATAAATCGAATACTCGCTATCCTCCAATGCTTTCCTCCGCCACTGCTACTATCTCTACACATCAACTGAAGCATTCACAATCGTTAGTAAAATAATACAATTAAACCGACAAAGTGAATACCTAACAGTCTTCAGCTACATAAATAAATCAACTGGTTAGAAATCAATCCTAACCTTAATTTATTACGAGTGTGCACTCTAAACTCATAAATGTTTATTAATTTAATATACATTTTGCGGAATCACCCATGTACACACTAAATTAATGAAACGCCCGAAAAGGACAGGCGTCCCCATCAACTTCTCACACAAAGAATCCACTTTGTGTATGAGCCCCGGTCATCAAAGTTTACGGAATCCACCGTAAAACCTCACGGAATCCACCGTGAAATATGCCTCCTGGCATCAGTTTATTCGCTGGTAAACACCTTTGAACTTACAGATATGAAATCTGTAACCTGTGCACCTGTATACAGCAGACTAAGCTAAAATTGCAGGATACCTCGAACTGTTGTCCGCAACCTTGCGAGTCTAAAACGGGGCCTAAAATGATCTCGGATGGCCAAAATAATAGCGGATAAGCCCTATTGGGCTTATCTGCAGAATACACAATGCTCTTCACACACACCAAATCTCACTGCAATGTGAGATTTTTACTTTGCCCTACTTCCGGTGCCTCCACAGGTACTGTCCAAGAGAAGTAGAGAATGGAAGAGCTTCTTACATGTTGCTTGCTTGCTCGAATCCTTGGCTCCTCTCCTTCACTTTAGCCTTCAAAACTAGCCTCAATTAGTGGTGCAACTCTGATACCGTGTCAAGAATCGCGTGATGGGGGGACTTGCTCAAGATGCTGCACCGTACACACACAGAATGCACAAGGAGAAGCTCACTCAAGAGACAAGAAGAGAGATGGAGGCCAAAACGTTTTCTTGCTGGTTTTTTCTTCTTCTTCAACACACTTTACAATGTACACAAAGTATAGATAAGATACAACATAAAGGAAAGTGGCCTACTAAGTCAAACAATGCATAACCAACTACACTAGTCGACTAGCGCTATAACTATGCCAACTGTAAATAGGTGTAACAACCTGAATATAATAAGTAATGAGTCAGTGGCCATGTGAGAGTCATAATGACCACTGACGTGCTAAGTGTAGACGTGTGGACCCATCTAACCAGGCGTTCCATCATTAATGTCCGCATGTGTTGAGCTTGTCATCTCAACAAATATTATAAGTCTTTTAGATACTATATTAATTAATAAGCTTAGTTACTTAGGTACCAACCTACTATAGTTTATTAATTTAATACTTAGGCTTATAAATAGTATAGGTATTTCTAAATCCCTTAAATAACAAAGTGCAAGATGGTGTATCTTAAATTGGACATGGTAGGACTCTCTCTCTCTCTCTCTCTCTCTCTCTCTCTCTCTCTCTCTCTCTCTCTCTCTTTGGGGCAAGGCCTTGTAGTTGGACATGCACCCAATGCAAGTGGTAGGGGCTCATCGATTGTCCTTAGCTTTTTTTTATTAGGCATGTCAAAATGCCACATCAACCCAACCATCATGTAGGCAATGGGGCTTGAATTTTATCCCTGGCCACTTGCACTCATGGAGCTTCTCTCTACCTTGACTTCTATGTAATCAGTCACTCATAAGAAACTTTAAATATTCTCCCATATAGTTAAAAATAAAAAAATTTCTAGAAACTTATCAAACTAACTAGATAAATGCTCAAGTAGTAAAAGTGGAATACTTTACAAATTAGTAATATAGTAAAATATTTCTATGTAGAAATTTCAAAATTCTATAGTTGTTCATGTAGTAAATTTTTCTATATAAGGAAGCTAGTTAGAATTAGTGACATTATATATATATATATATATATATACTAATTAAAATAATAAATATAGTAAAAATTATACTTATATAGTAAAAAGAGTCATATTAAAATAATTAAAAGAATTAAAGATGTTGGATTCATTGGTCTAGTAAAGAGATTAGTCTAAGATACATATATCCTTAATAGTCAAAGGACTATTATGATTTTTTTAAAACAAGAATATTCTCTTTGTAAAGCAAGCAATCCATAATAGACTTTCTCATAGTTGGTAATGTTTATTCATTGTGTCCTCCTAAAAAACTATGATCTCTCTTGATAACGTTATAGATAGATTTCAATAAAGTATACAAGCTATTGATATAATTGTAGTATTTATGATATCTACAAAAATTCACTATGCAAATTAGATTATTTTTTACTTTATTTATATTTATATAGTTTTTAAATATTTGTTGTGTGATCCATGACTTGTTGTATATAGTGTTCCATGTGGCACTGGTTGCATTATGCTTGGTAGATAGATGGAAGGATGTTATTATGCTTTGTGTTGTGGTGAATAGATTATTCAATGGAATTATGTGGAATACATATTTTGAGAATGTGCATTTTAACACGTGAAAATTGAATGCTTCATAGTGAGAAATTCTTATATTGTTGTAGGCACTCATAAAGGCAAGAATTTTGCATGTTCATATGTAGAATTAATTTATTTTGAGATATGTTTATTATAAAAATGCTAAAAAGGCTTAAATATTAATTTTTGATATAAAGTTATTAGAATAGGTTATGGAAGGATTATTTTACCAGAAGGAAGTAGTACAAGAAAAGGAAAAGTAAGGAAAATAAAAAAATATAAAATATGTCATCAATGTATTTTGAGCACAAAAGCCTAATACAATGTATAAATACATGCATCAAGAAAGGAAAGGTAATGAAAGTAAAAATACATAAAAGATGCCTTTAATGTATTTTGAGCACAAAATCATAATACAATGTATACATACATGCATCACGAAAGTACTCACCCATGCACATCAGGGAGAGATTACGAAGAGCTATCCATTCATCCAAGAAGGTTGTACCATCTCCATCATCAAGCAATGCTCCTCTAGCTATTGGGCAAAAGCTTTAAACAATGGTTTATGGTCTCAAGCTTTTTTATGTTTCTAATAGAGAGTAGGGTCACATGTAAACCTGGCACACCTTTAAGGTCTCAAATAAGTCAAGTTTGCTAGTGTGTGACATGACTAGCATTGCAACTCCCCTGCACCCTCCTATTACCCTATATTAGAAGTGTGGGGAAAGCAGAGCACAACATATCCCTACATGCTCCCTCTTGCATCTTCCATGCCGCTCAATCTTCACAAATGCAAGGATCATTGCAACCTTTTCTAGGTGGAATGTCCGGTTCCCTCATTGCTAGCATCCTCTCTACCTAACTGGATCATTGCATGCACAGACTGCCTCACACTGGAAACCCTCCCAGATATGGCGATCTACACAACATGATTTATATGTGTTATAATCTCTCAAAGACCTAATTTAATATCTGCAATTTGTTTTTCATCATATGGCATACAAACAAGAAGAACTTGCATGCAGCAATTTGCATGTAGAGGAATCGAAATCCTCAACTGAGATTTTGTCTCCTTCATCATGCATGTTCCATATTTACACTTGACATCTCCTATGTACACAGGTCTCTGTGTGGGGCCATTGATCATCCGCATTGCAATGAAATTACTCATGAGCGATAATTCCACCATCGCTATTCCTCGCCATCTAACTAGTTCGTTTCAGAATTTATCATAATCTGTAATTTCTCACTTCTTCATAGCCAAAACTGTGTGCGTGTGCGTAGGCTGCCTTTATTGCGCAAATAAACATCAGACATCCGACTCATGCAGAAGCAGCATTGGATAGGTTCAGCAAGTGTAGACCCAGCTTGCAGTGCTAAGCTTATTATCATAGCACACATCTACATCACATTGTAACATCCAGCTTGGTCTTACTAGTCATAAACACATGCAATTGGATACTGCAGTAGCTACTAATCGGATGCAAGAACCAATCTCCTGAACATCCTCAAAGCTGCGTGAGTTCAATCGGACCTCGCAAACTTCAGGTGTTACGTAGCCAATTAAGCTCGAGAAAGTTTGTGGTTTGGGATCCATGCAAGGGTTGTTTGGCGATTCATTCCTGGATCAGTGTATGCATGCATTGTCTCAGCTGGAGGATCAGGTCTTGGGTGCTTCCCATTTTGCCTCATCATCGATGTTGCGAGGCACAGTATGAGCACATGTCGTGCACCAGAGTAGTATACCCTTCTTGACTCCCCCTCCTGCACCTATAACTCCATCGAGATCGCACCACAAAAGAAACAAGGAACAAGGCATAGACGCGCAAAGTCGGGGGCGTCTATCATTGCGTCTATATGATGAGCAAAGTCGGGCGCGTCTATCATTGCGTCTATATGTGTGTGTAAAAGAGCGTGTAAATAGACGTGAATTTTGCGTCTATATATCCGCGTAAATAGACGTGAATATAGACGCGTCTTCAGACACGTAATTATTTAACCACCTGAAATTGGACTTAATATAATTAAAAAAACCAGAGTTAATAATTATTTTTGCATTGCTCTCTAATGAATGGGAGTTCCTCCAGTTGACAAGCCTGATATAAGTAATTAGTGGCAAGCAACAGAAACCTTATTATACAATTAGTAGTAAGCATTGCATGTATCTCGTAATTTCTCTACTTGAAGATGATAAAAAATACTTCCTTTTTATTATGGAAAATTCAATTTAGCTTTAAACTTGACTATTGATTCTTGAGTATGCACATGTGCGCATGATATTTTCTATAGAATTATGAATACACATTGAATCATTAAGCAAATTAAGTATGTTACAGTGAATGATCCATCTCATCTTCAATGAGATCAGCCCTTGCTAAACTATCTACTTCTAGGTCTTTGTTACCAAGAGGTAACGAAACAAATAAGTCTATCCCACTATCAGATGTGTTGCTATATCGCTCAATAACTTCATCAGTATCATCAATCACATTATTTTCCTCTTCTGCGTTTCCTTGAACATCCTCGCAAGGTTCATCTTGTACTATATTACGCATATCATCCATTATGGTCATCATGTACGTAATCATTAATTGTTGGATTGTCATCTGCTATCTCTATATCAGTAATATTACCATATATTAGTTTTGAACGATTAGATATAGGGATGACATACCACCATCGGTTATTGTTTACCATTGGATGATATACAACTTGTATTTGAAAAACAAAAGCAAGAAACTTAAATACTTATTATATCGTGTATATGTATCACATGTATACATATTAAAAAAATAGGTTTTGCATATATACCTGCTCGCATTGTTGAGGTTGTACTAATGTGTCATTCTTGTTTTGGTGAAATTTTGTAGAGTCAATGATTACAAAACCACTTGGATGATGTCTGATTGTGCAATGCTCACCATTTGTTACCACTTTTTTAAACCACTTCACATCCAGTACATATATAAAGAATCGTCTAAAGTCAAGCTTCAGAATATCTTGGATCAAGCCACAATAACCTTCCATGATACCATTGGCATCCTCGAAGTGAGCAAGGATGCCACAATCTTGGGTATTTCTCTTTTCATCTATACGTTGATTTCGAAGATGCTTACCCTCACACCGAATAGCATTGAATAATTGCACTAGTAGTAAAAGATTAAGATCAAACATGTCAAATTTTTATATAAAATATAACTTATAGAAACAAATTAATTGATAGTATGTCTCACCTTCGATAAGCAACCTCGTGCGTATTCCCACTCTTCTTGAGATATATTAATTTCCTCCTCTTTTTCCATTCTCTCCATTTCCTCATGTAACCAATCTATATCAATATGATGTGGGAGCGCATTTAGATGATTTGGAAATGAGACATTATGTCCATATCTGGTGCGAAATGCTTGTCTTTCGCTTTTTCTTCTTGCCCTTGCTTCATTATATAGTGTCACCCATTTGCTCATTACATCACTATTGAGCACACAAAAACTATTTAATTTACGAAGTTCTTCTTTTGTTAGCACTTTACTCATTCCTTTTCCTTGAGGTATTATAGAGGTCATTCTCAAGTCTTCATCATCTTTCCATAGTCGTGGTTGAGAGGGGTCCACTTCAATAAGATATTCAGATATATAAACAAGGGATGATTGCACTAACCAACCCTCAGCCATGCTTCCCTTAGGCCGTGCTTTTTGCCTCACAAAATCTTTCAAGGTTTTCATGAAGTACTCAAGAAAAAATATCCACCTTGCATGAACTGCCCCACAAAGTGCGATCTCATCAATCAAATGTACGAGTAAATGTAATTGAGTAGTCAAAATGGATCGAGGAAAAATTTCCTCCACCAAACAAACCACCTCAACAGATAATACTCAAGCATCTTGCAATGTGTTTGGATCAATTTCCTTCGAGCTCACGTATCTGTCAGGATGTATTTGAGAATTGTTTATTTTTGTGTAGAAATTCAAAGATATATAATGAAAAAATACAATGTATACACACCTCACAAGCTCTCCCATCTTATAAATGATATCACGTACATCCTTGGATACATAATGGGATATGCTAGTAGGAAGTACGAACTGAATGTAAACAATATTCATAGATCAAATGATTAGTTGAGAAAAAAGTCATCATACCCCAAAGTTTACACATAGTTATTCCACTAATTACTATATTCATGGTTAGAGATACCCTTACTTGAATCATTTTGTGCCAATCGTGGGACTTCAAACCAGATAGTTGCTCCACACCTCTTTTCTTTTTCTTTATGAAGGCTCCCTTGAGACATCTCATACATCCTGTGGGTGTTCGAAAGCTACATATTTGCTCCTTCACTATTTTTTCCTCATTCTTTGACAACATCCAATGTGCATGGGGTAGCTCAATCTTTTCTCTGGGTCCAATGTGTGGCCAAGATCATCTCATGCGACCAATGTTACGTAAATCCTCCCTTACATTGACTGAATCACGAGCCCCTATCAAGTGATCCCATAATGTAGCTACAACATTTTTGAATATGTGTATGGGGTCCAACAGATATTGAGTTCAGTCCAGTACGAAAGACAAAAAAATATAGAGAACCTAACAAACAAACAATATATTATGTAAACAATTCATCATGCTAAATACTTTAAAGTCAATCGAGAGAAATGCACTTCTTATCGACTCATGCCAAGTGGAGGGTGGCTGTCAGCATTAATCCATCTCTCCTTCCAATCTCGAATGGTTAGAGATTGTGGAGTCATTCCATTAGTAGGGAGAACATATATGGGATGGTCAATAGGAAGAAATCAATGATGATTGTCGTAGATAACCTTCTTTAAATGTGCTGGCCTAGAGGAAACTAGTGAGGGATCGCAAATAGGACATGCATGATATCATGATGTGGTTAAACCTGAACAAACAAGTGAATTAATAAAATGAAATTGATTCAAGTCTTGAATTTCAAATATAGAGTTATATACATGTACTTGAACACTCTCCGTATCCTGGAAAGTCACGCATGGTCCACAACAATATGGCCTTCAATGTGAAATCTCTAGAGGATGCAGATGCACTTGTATCTTGTACCTCAATACCTTCCCATAACATTTCTAACTCTTCAATCAAAGGGTCTAAGTAAATGTCCATGTTTTTTACCTTGTGCTTTCCAGGAATCAGAAGGGACAACATTACATGTCCCTTTTTAATTGCCATGGATGGAGGAATATTATAGTTCACCAATACCACTGGCCATACACTGTATGATGTGCTTTTGATGCCAAATGGATTGATTCCATCCATACCTAAACCAAATCTCAAATTTCTTGGCTCTTCTTTGAAAACGGGCCACAAATTATCTATATGTTGCCATGCCAGTGTGTCTGTAGGGATCTTCCATTTTCCATCACTTGAATGATGACTAGCATGCCATGACATGAGCTTTTCAATAGACTTACACTTGAACATAAGTTTTATACGTGGAACAATCGAAAAATATCGCAAAACCTTACGAGGCACATCCATTGACTTCATCTCCACTTCATATCTTGATTCGCCACAAACACGACACTCTCGTGCGAACTCATGAATCCCACGAAATAAGACACAATCATTGACACATACATGGATCTTGACATAATTGAGGCCTCCCAGAGATGTCAAGTAATGTCTTACTTGCTCTCTCTTAGTTGGAAATTTGTTTCCTTTTGGAAGCATTTGTGATAATAACCTACATATATTTTTAAAAGTGAGTTTAAAAAACACCAACATATATTTCTGTCTGATTTCAAAATAGAACAATTAAAATTATGATTTATAAGCCAAACTGAATTGATACCTACTTCAATAACACATCCAAACTGACATTACTCCATCCATAAATTGTTTGCAAGTTAAGTATCTCGAGGGACGCACGAAGAACGGAGTACGTACAACCTTCATACAACGGAGTAGATGATGCTACGTATAGTGGATCATCTGGCTTTGTAGAGTGACCTTCTCCCTGAACCGGTTGCAAAAATAGATAGTGTACCATGTTGTCCAAAATCTCATCGTCTACGACTTGATGGGGTATTTCATGAGGGCTACTATAATGGTCGTCAATCTCCACTCTTCTTGAAGACTCTACCTCCTCACGTCGATGTTTTGCATCCTCTCGACGCCCGGGAGGGAGCATCTGAGGATGTGGCACCGCATCCTGCTTAACCACAAAAGAGAGTTTCATGTACGTTGATATATATTGAGTAACATAGACTAGCAATCTTAGTGTTAAAAAAAAACAATGAATACCGGTGATTTTTCTCGATCCCAATATTCTCCATACATGCTGAGGTGTGACATTGCAACTCGACGTGCTCGAAAAATACACCCTCGACAACGATCACACATGCATTTAATTTTTTGTCATAGCCATGCATCTCGATTATGAAGACATAATGTTTCATCCTCACTTGAGGATGTGCTCGTTGACTCATCAACATGCACCGCACTAGGTAATGACAACGACATGATTAAACCTAATTCATGACAGCATCAATATATTTGTCATTCATATGTTTACATAAAAACTTCAAGCTGGTGTATTAATTATTCTAAGATCTCAATTTTAAGTACACAAAACTCATCATAAATATATTAAAACTTATAATAAGAATTCACTATCAAAACTTATCTTAAAAACAAAAAATTATGATAAAACCTAAATGGGCGTCTACATTTGCGTTTACATACGCGTCTAAATTTGCGTCTATTTGCACGTCTAAGTTCGCGTCTATACGCGCATTTACATAAACTTAGACGCGCATATACACGCCAAAATAGATGCACACGTCAAAATTCAAAAAACACTTCAAACTGTGCCTTTCATTTCCTGCGTTTTTTACAGTTTTGAAGCTCGAGTTTAGCCGGCATGCAATCTCTTCATGCCTCACCTCCTCATGACTCACCTCTTCTTTCATTTCAAACACAAAAGAGGGGAAAAAGGGAAGCCAAGATGAGGAAGAAAGAGAGAATAAGAGAGAGGAGAACAAGACGAAGATGAAGCAAAGGGAAGAGACAACAAGCATCAAGGGAGAGTAACTCACCAAGGAGAGGAAGAAGGAGAACGAAGAAGCGCCACCACCCGCCACACCAAACACCCAAGGTGAGTCCTCTTTCTCTCTCTCTCTCTCTCTCTCTCTCTCTCTATCTGTGTATAAGGATTTATCATTGCATTTTGTAAATCATGAATGGTGGTCGTCAGACCAAAATCTGTCGACTAAGCACATCTACCAGCTCGTCTACATTTCAGTGCAGACACAGGGATAGACACGAAGCAATGTTTTCTTTCATTGCGTTTGAGGCCGCGTCTCATAGCGCGTGTATTCTGCATCGGAGACGCGAGAATACATGTGCTCTACACAGAAGAGGTTTTGACTTCAGAGACGCATATCCAGACGCGTGTATTCTGCAGTCGACACGCGAGAATATACGCGCTCTGAACAGAGGGTTGACTTTAGGGACGCGTCTGAGAGCGCATCTATCTTGCATTTTAGATGCGGTTATACACGCGCCAGCCAGCTCTGATAAAAAATAATTTTCATTACCTAAATAATATATTTTGAGAGTGGGACTCCCAGAGATTTCTTATTTATGAGAAGCATTAGCACTTAAGTTTTATACTTAATGTCTAAGAAAAGCGAGATTATTAGCACTTTCAAGTGCCATGAGCATCCATGTATTTTTTCTATGGGATTTTCACACCTTTGTTTCACTTGAATGGACCCTAGTAAGTGCTTGCAAAATACACTTGAAGAAAATGAAAATGTGTGAGCATCAAAAGCCTTCTCTCCCACAGCAGACGAGGTGTTCAGTGTCATGTCTGGAACGCCTCTGACGCCTTTGCCCGGCACTACTTCCCAAACTCCAATTGCAGGTACTCCATGTGCAGCACCTGTACATGCATTGGCTGAAGTACAAGCGTCAGGACGCACGTGCATCTGCAGAAGCACGTGCATCCAGCAAGGTAGAGGGTAGTCGAGAGAGAAAGAGGAGGGAGAGTCGAGGGGGAGGACAAGGCTTGTGTGGGGGTTTCCTAGGAGGTGGCGAGCGATCACCCTCACAAGTAGATCACGTAGAGGAGCCAGTACGCCAGTACTATAGAGTTACAGATACTGGTGGAATCTTCCATGATGATGAAGGAAGGGATGTAATGGCGTACATGAGGAGCATCATGCATGCAACGTACAAACATTGTTTTGTCTACTTCAAAAATCAGAAAAGCGGCTTGTGGTAGGAGGTGTTGAGGGCAGTCCATAGGAGGTACCCAAATCCTAAGGGTCAGCGATTCTCGGATGATTGGGGACGCACAAAAGTGAGGGATTTGCTTCACAACAAAAGATCCCACCTCATGACATGCGCCAAGGACTCACTGTGGAGACAGGAGGAGGGGCGTGGAGCCTATAGCCAACCACCTATGTGCCACTGCATAGAGTGGAAGAAAGCCAAGAAGAAAGCAGCAGAGAAAGTGAAGAGTTGCCAGCACGCAGAGGCGCGACGGATCCAAATGGAAACCATAGAATCGTCGCATTACAGATCGGGCGGCAGAGAGTCGTGGGAGGTGGAGTTTGTAAGTATATTTTGATTTCTAGTCTTTTAAATTTATATTTCTTTCAATTCTTTATATAATTTGTTCTAATACATTGTGTCTCATACTTGTTTGTATATATCATGATTGTTTTGTAGACTACTATCGTTGGTAGGATACCTACTCTTAGAGAGGTAGGCTACCATCGAGGCCATAACCGTGCAGCCACATGGTTTCACTTCTATGAGGAGGATCTCATCATTGAGGACCAATACAACCGGGCTATGAGGATTCGACAGCCAGAGGAGGTATGCTTTTCTTACTTTCCTATTAAAAGTATGGCTAATTATAACTTTTTCTCCACCATGTTTACGTAAGCAACCTTGTTCTTTTGCGTGTGTAGGCGAACCTGGATGTGGAGCATAGCGAGGAGGGGGATAGCGACGCTAGTAGCCATGGTGGTGCTAGCGAGTCTTCTTCAGATTCGTAGAGGAGCACCATACCTCCTCTATGGCCTTGTTTTCTTGTATATGTATTATCCATGTTTGAGCCTACTGCTTTCGGCCACGCTTTAGGTCGCAAGCACTTAAACTCCCCATGTAAATGCTTTTGATCTATAATGAATACATGGACTTTTATTTTAAATTCTCGTGCTTTTAGATCCATTGTCTTTTTCCCAAATACACAATTTGATGTATGGGAGGGGAAAAAAAAAACCAGAGAGCATGTGGTTGCTCTCTGGTTTTTTTTTCCAGTTCTGTTTTGCACATCTATCCATGCGTCTAAATTGCAGAAAATGCGCATTTATGAGCGCATCTAAAATGCAGAGTACACTCGCTTATACATGAGCTACATAATTAAAATTTTAAAAAAATTAAATATCTTTTTTTTAAAAATGAGATTTTTTATTTTTCGTTCGTATCTATGGACGCTTGTAAAAGCGCGTCTACGGGTATGTCTATATGCCCGTCTAATTTGCCAAGTAGACGCGCTATTAGACGCACAAAATAAATTAAATAAATAAAAAATTTGGTTTTTTTATGCGCTTGTATTCATGCATGTATATGTGTGTCTGTTGCGCGTCTATTTCTGTGTGTAAATTCCTTAATACATGCGATTATAGATGCAAGTTTGTAGATGTGCAAATAGACGAGCGGGTAGATGCGCCCGTAAGATTTTCTCTATATTCAAAAATCACGTTGAAAAGTGCATCTAAGAGGCCTTTTTGTTGTAATGATTCATGACAATATCAAAATTTTTATTGATATGTTTACATAAAAACTTCAGGCTGGTGTATTAATTATTCTAAGATCTCAATTTTAAATACATAAAACTTATCATAAATACATAAAAACTTATGATAAGAACTTACTATCAAAACTTATCTTAAAAACAAAAATTCATGATAAAAGCTAAATGCGCATCTAAATCTGCATTTACCTACACATCTAAATTTGTGTCTATACGCGCATTTACATAAACTTAGACGCACATATACACGAAAAATAGATGCAAACGTCAAAATTCAAAAGATACTTGAATCACTTCTTTTCAAACTTCGCCTTTCCTTTCCTGCGTTTTTGGCGTGTTCTGAAGCTCGAGTTTAGCCGACATACAGTCTCTTCATGCCTCACCTCCTCATGACTCACCTCTTCTTTCACTTCAAAGAGACAAGAGGGAAAAAAGGAAAGCTAAGGAGAGGAAGAAAAAGAGAACAAGAGAGAGGAGAACAAGAGGAAGAAGAAACAAAGGGAGGAGACAACAAGCAGCAAGTAAGCATCAAGGGAGAGTAACTCACCAAGGAGAGGAAGAAGGAGAAGGAAGAAGCGCCACCACCCGCCACACCAAACACCCAAGGTGAGTCCTCTCTCTCTCTCTCTCTCTCTCCCTCTGTGTATTAGGATCTATGATTGAATTTTTTATAGCACAAATAAATCATGAATGGCGGTCGTCGGACTGAAATCAGCTGACTGAGTACGTTTGCTAGTGCGTCTACATTTCAGTACAGACGTAGGGATAGACACAAAGCTATGCTTGCTGTCATTGCGTCTGCGGCCGCGTCTCATAGCACGTGTATTCTGCATCTGAGATGCGAGAATACACGTGCTCTACGCAGAAGAAGCTTTGACTTTAGAGTCGCATCTCTAGGCGCGTGTATCCTGCATGTGAGACACAGGAATACACACGCCTTGGCCAGAAGCTTTGACTTCAGAGTCACGTCTCTAGGCGTGCGTATTCTGCATTCCAAACGCGAGGATACACGCGCGCCCAGAAGCATTGACTCTAGAATCGCATCTGATAGTGCGTCTATGCTGCATCTCAGATGTGGATATACATGCACTCTGACTAGAGGGTTGACTTCAGGGATGTGTCTAAGAGCGCATCTATTCTGCATTTTAGACGCGATTATACACGCGCCAGTCAGCTCTGATAAAAAACAAATTTTATTTCTAGAATTGTACGAATTTATCTTTTTCCTGTGTTTTATTTGTAGATGTTGCATCTTGGTTCATCTAGCAATGACCCAGATTTGGATCACATGAATGATACATTGGGCTTGTTCGGCAGAGGGCTCAATGCACTTTTTGGAGGTTTTCCTAGTAAGGAAGACTTCATGGGAGAGATGACCAGACACCTTGGCCGCTCTTCCACAGCAGACAAGGTGTTCAGCGTCATGTCTGGAATGCCTTTGACGTCTTTGCCTGGCACTACTTCCCAAACACCAAATGTCCAAACTCCAATTGCAGGTACTCCGCGTGCAGCACCTGTACATGCATCGACTGAAGCACAAGCGTCAGCTGACGCACGTGCATTTGCAAAAGTATGTGCATCCAGCGAGGCATAGGGTAGTCGACAGAGAGGGAGGAGGGAGAGTCGAGGGGGAGGACGAGGCTTGTGTTGGGGTATCCTAGGAGGTGGCGAGTGATCACCCTCACTAGAAGATCACGACATAGAGGAGCCAGTACGCCAGTACTATAGAGTTACAGATACTGGTGGCATCTTCCATGATGATGAAGGAAGGATGTAATGGCGTACATGAGGAGTGTCGTGCATGCGACATATAAAGATTGTTTCGTTTACTTCAAGAATCAGAAAAGTGGCTTGTGGTAGGAGGTATTGAGGGCAGTCCATAGGAGGTACCCAAATCCTGAGGGTTAGCGATTCTCGGATGATTGGGGACACACAAAAGTGAGGGATTTGCTTCACAACATGTATTATTCCGCGTTAAAAAAATGAATTGGATTAATGGAATTTTTTAAAAATTTCCCCCCCTTATCCCTCCAGCCGACTGACGAGCTCGAGGGGGAGGGAAATAGTAGGAGACATTAAGCTCCTTGTTGGAGCCTTATGGAGGGAGGGAGGACATGCGTGTCGACACGCAGGGAGGAAAGATCCCCCTCCCCTCCACTATTTAAACGAGGGGGGGCCCGCTGGAGATAGAGGAGGCTAGAGCCGTGAGAAACAGAGGCCGAAGGATGAAGAGGACAACACTGCCGTGTTTGCAAAGAGGAGAGTTCCACCATAACACCAAGCTGAGGGAGGAGGACGGACGGCTGCTGCCGCCTACATCCTGAGGCCGCCGCTGCCATCGCCATCCAATCCACGAAGAGCCGTCAACGCCACGTACATTAGTTTAGAAGCTTCCAAGAAGCTTCTTGGAAGCTTCTAAGGGGGATCTTTAAGGCCCCTTTCTCATTGATATTCCCTTGAAAGTCCTTTAACCCCGGTTTCCATTAAAAACCCCCTTTGTTACCCCTGGGGTTTAATTCCCCCCTAAACCCCCTTTGTTCCCCCCCCCCCCCCCCCCCCCCCCCCGGGTTTAATCCCCCCTAAGCCCCCTTTGTTACCCCCCCTTGGGTTTAATCCTCCCTAAACCCCCTTTGTCCCCCCCCAGTTTTAAACCCCCCCTAGGATTTTTAAATTCCCTTTTCCCCTTAAGCCCCCCTTAGACTTTGGGAACCTACCCCCGGTTTTAAATCCCCTAAGACCTTTTTCACCCCCTTATAACCCTTTTAACCCTTCTTCAACCCCCCCCTCATAACTCTCATTTTCCCACAACTCCCTAAGCTTTTTTCCTAATCCCCCGTATCCCCATTATTATTTTCCCCCCGGAACCTAAAAATCCAAACCATCATCATGGCCTCGGATGGTATCCCGTAAGGGGAAAATAGCCATGAGATAAAAGATAGGGAGGGAAAGTAGAGGGAGTGAAAAGAAGAAGTGAAGGAGGAAGAGTGGGAAAAAGACAAAAGAAAGGGAAGGAAGGAGAAGACGGTGGAATTCTAGAAGAAAGAGGAAAAGGCTATCTCACATTCGAACTACGATGCCGCCGAAGAAAGTCCAAGGTGTAGCTGCGGGAGGGTCATCCCCTGGTATCCATGTGGATATCTCACCCCAAAACCAGGTTTTTCTTCTTGGCTTTAATTCGGTTTTAAGTCAATCATGCAAAGATAAATTGTTAAGGATAGGATATAATTGTTCGAGTTATTTGTAACGAAGGAGTTTAGCTTATGAATGACAATGTATAAAACTTAGTTTTCTTCAAATTGCATCAAGCATTATAAATTACGAGCAAGATTATCCATTTACTATAGTAGTATATTTTAGTTAAATCCTAAGATGTAGAAATCATATCTTGCACCACTAGCCTTATTCTTTTCGCAACAAATCATTGTAAATGGTTAAATTCATGAAGGTTTCTTTTGATGCTCAAACTACTAGGAAGTTATCTTGAATATTTGCACATATTAGCAAGGCAAGTGTTGTTAGTTGGCATGAGCTCATCTTTAAGGAAAACGGAAGTTAAATTAAACTGTATTGATTTGGAAAGTAAATTGTCACAAGGATAACAAAACCATGACAAGATGATTAATATTACCTTCCAAAAGATAACTGAACCAATCTAAACATAGAAACATTCATACCCTAAACACTTGACTACTTTCCTTACTGTAGGGACAATCAATTCGTAAAGATAAGGAACTAGGGTTTGTCCCTAAGGTTCTTAAAAGAAGAAACCCTAGGCCTGACATACGTCAGCTTAAAGAATCCAGACAGATTATTCCATCGTAGGACTTGTGCAACAAGTATGAAATCATTTAGTCTTGTGATTGATTCACAAGGATAAAGGGTAAAAACCCTCATCAAGGACGGCAGATCCCTACGCAAGTTAACTTGCAAAAAGACGTATTTTTGGATATCCTTCTAAATAAGGAGAGTTGTAAATCGGAAACTAGAATATCTAAGGCACTTAGGGTTAACCAAATTGGGTATGCCCTACATCGGAATGTAAAAGATCTTGCCAATTTACAAGACACCTTGGGAACGAGTGCTGTTACACTCAAAAGAAAAGAACAATTCCTTAGCAGTTTGCCAAACAACTCGGTTGATTAACGGAAATGTTTGTGCTTGCTAGAGATTTTAGAGCTCTGTTTGAATTATGAATTACAAATTAAATGAGTACCTATACTTCAGGTTAAAGACCTGAAGGGAGAGGCAGCTTCAGTTACCCCCGACTGTCTGCCTGACCCTAACCAAGGGGGTTGTTGACCGCGCCGGGAACATGGACCGAACCCGCCGCGAGAGGTCTCTTCGTTGAGTTCTACTTGGAGCAGGAGGACGCTTGGGTGCCAAGGGGGGCTCTGGCCGTAAATCCCTCGCCTTCCGGGTCCTGCACAAGATACTAACGTGACTTGGGATTGGATCTCGAGGCCCACATACTAGTTGACGGGCGGAAGCTTGGAATATTGATCCGTGGAGATTACTGGATAGCCTTCGGGCAGATTATGGACAAGCCTACGGGCGGAACTCCTTGTATTTCAAATATAAAATGATGAAATGTTAAAAGAACTTGCTTGATATTATTTTTCTATGTCACGTGATAAGATTACGTAAAAGAACCAGTGCTTAAAGGGATTAATTAAAAAAGCTGACTGTTATATGTCAAATTAATGTGTTAGATAATTACATAACTAAAACAAACCGAGGAAAGTGCGGAGGATGGGCCATAGGACCGTCCTGTGGTTAGGTGGTCCTGGTTAGCCGGGAACTTTTCTCAAAAATCTCGAAGAACAGCGGAATGATCATCATCATCAAAAAGAATAACAAGAACGATGACCTAGAGTTACGTCTTACCCGATTTATGCTGTTTTAGGGGAACGGAATGGGACTATGCCTTATGGCAGAGAGGTTGAGCTTTGCATCCCTCTCGTTTTCCATTCTCCTTGAACCAAGTGCAGCGTGAATCCGCTTCGGACCTGGCGTTTCTGCGTAAAGTAGTTCGTTCGGGTCTGACGCTAGTTGCTGTTAGCTAATGACCCATTAGGAAAACCCTAATTCCGGTCGATCCTAAGTGGGAACGGCCAGGATACTTCCGCTACATGACAGACGCGGGGAGAACTAGATCACAAAACCTGTAACATTCCATGGGAGTGCCGGGCGGAGCTTTCTAGACATCCTTTCCGATGGGCTGCTAAGACGTGTCCTGGATGATACTAGGGGACACGTTACAAGTTGGTATCAGAGCCGACCAACAACGGAATTGTTTTTATGAGACCTCAATAAAATGAAGTAAAGAAATTGTTGATGTCCAAACATTTCCTCATCTTCAATGTTGTCTTGCAGAACTATGAAGTGTGTAATAAGTTTTTGGTGTTTCAGGTCATGTTTATGACTGCAATGCATTCTCCGCTTTATAGACAAAGAATTGGGATGATGAACATCCTGGAGCAAATTTATAATCCATTACCTTTATACATAGAATGAAGATGGACGGGGTCTTCAGGAATCTACTATATAGCCGCCCACCGGTTTGCTTATCTACAGACCAACCTAAAGAGGATCAAGTGGTTGGAAGACTTGAAAGTCATGAAGCTATTCATTTTTGTGGAAGCTCACGTAAATTCGACTTTACATATTCAAGGTTGGAGGGTTGAAATGAACTCATATGTTTATGAGGAAGTAACCCGTGTAATCCCAGCCGACAGGATTAAAGTATTGGGCCGCCATGAGAAGTATGGATTCCAACGGAAAGGGTATCCTGAACTTCCAATGAATTATCGATTCCTAAAGATCCATGACCCAAAACCCTACTATTACACAGTTGCTGTAGACAAATGCAATACAACGTTGTTCTCCCCAAACTGAATGTAATGATTGGATTATCATCACACGAGACGTTGTATAAGTCTACACCCATGTAAATACAAATAAAGACTTCTTTTATCAATATCTGGCTGTGCATAAGAGATGTTAAAAAAGTTAAGTAGCTACATTATTTACGAGATAACTGAACTAAAGATAAGCTAACATCAATTATCATATAATAACGTTAAGAAAACTTTTACCCAGGCACAACCCCAGGTACAGGTTCAAAATTCGCCCCCTACATCAAGTACTGCTGTGACCCAGGAGAAGAAGTTCCTCCTCAAGCAGATAAAGCCACCCGAGTTTGACGGGAGAGGCAGATTCGTCCAGTCTGATGCTGAAATTTGGATTGAATCCATGGAGGATTACTTTGAAGCAATTGGTACTGCACCTACCAATCAGGCCATGCTCGCCAAGTTAAAACTCACCGGCGAAGCCAGACTTTTGTGGAAGCAATGGTGCAGGGATCAAGGGACTTCAGAAGGGTCCGTTACCTGGGAGAAGTTGAAGAAAGCTGTGTAGGGGAGATATTTGCCACCTGCATATCGTACGCAGAAAATGAATGAGTTCTACGAGCTAAAACAGCTAGGACTCACCCTTGACGCATACTACTCTAAATTTTCCTCACTCTTAAAGTATGCGCCACAGATGGACATGACACAGCAGGTGTCCAAATTTTGCGCGGGCTTAAATCCACCCGTAAATACCCGTCTCGAATCTATGCATCCATCAAATCTTCAGGACGCACTCATTCGAGCAGCACCTATAATTTAGGAGGTGCAAGCTAGACCAAGGGGTAACAAAACTTGGCCCTATAGTGACCCGAACAGAGGAGCATTCAGACCTCAAATGAAGAGAGTTCAAGGTCACAATCAGGGACAAAGGAAGAAAGCAAGGACAAATAATGTCAACAACTTTGTTCCTACTCAAAGTAATGGCCGAAACCTCCGATGTTTCCACTGCAACGAAGCCGGTCACTTCAAAAGGCAATGTCCCAAGCTCAGCGGGGGACATCGTCAAACGCCTTTCCAAGGTGCAGGCCGCAGTCAAGGAGCCGCCACCCGTGGAAGAGGAAGAACTTCCTACATTGCCAATAGGCAAAGATGCGAAGAAGAAGATGAGGAAGATCCGACTATGGAAGCAGAATTTGAAAGAGCGACAGTCCATGCCGCTTTACACAAGCAAGGGCCGAATCGCCAGTTCTCGGTGATTCAGACACCATCGGACTATCAAGGTAAAGGTTTCAAAACCTTGATTGATTGTGATAGTACACATTCCTTTATCTCACCAGCATGTGCAAAAAGATTAGTGAGGTAACTTGTACCAGGCAAACTGCTAAGGTGGAGTTCTTTCTAGGAGGGAAGAAAACCTCAGTCAAATTCAGAGTCATGAATTTAGGTATCCATGAGTGTCTACTCGGGATGGATTGGCTTAAGCCTAATGACGCCCACATCCACTGTGGAAAGGGTCAAGTTTCCTTTCGAAACTCTGAAAGGGAATTTGTCACAACTCAAGGTGAGGCAGGAGTGCCAAGAATCCAATTAGCCAAAGTATCTAGGATCATAAAAGGAGTCAGAAAAGGATTACCCATTTACCTGATCAAACTCAACAAGTTAGATCAAAAGCAAGAGTCTCAGGAAGGACCTTCTTGGCTAAAGGAATACGATGACGTATTCCCTGAGGAATTGATTGAACTTCCGCCTCCAAGAGAAGTAGATCATGAGATTAGGCTAGTGCTTGGAGCTGCACCAATTGCAAAGAGACCTTATAGAATGTCCATACCAGAAGCAATTGAGTTAAAAGAACAGCTCAAGCAACTATTAGATCAGGGTTACATCCGACCTAGCAACTCACCGTGGGGAGCTCCAGTATTATTCCAGAAAAAGAAAGATGGGACACTTCGACTATGTATTGATTACTGAGGGTTGAATCAATCAACAGTTAAGAACAAGTATCCTATTCCTAGAATAGATGAGCTTCTTGATTGTCTTCAAGGTGCAAAGATCTTCTCCAAGATTGATCTCAGGTCAGGTTACTATCAGATAAGGATCAAGGAAGAAGATATTCCAAAGACAGACTTCAATACAAGATATGGGCACTTTGAGTTCTTGGTTATGTCATTCGGGCTTACAAATGCACCTGCCACCTTCAATAGATTAATGCAGGATATTTTTAGACCATATCTTGATGATTTTGTGCTTGTCTTCTTCGATGACACCTTAGTCTATTCTAAACAGGAAGAAGATCATGAACCTCAACTTCGTATTGTCCTTGAGACAATGAGGTCTCATAAGCTGTATGCAAAAATGAAGAAGTGTGCATTCTTCAAGTGTCAAATTGAATATCTGGACTCGGGATTGGATCTCGAGGCCCGCATACTAGTTGACGGGCGGAAGCTTGGAATAGTGATCCCTGGAGATTACTGGATAGCCTTCGGGCAGATTATGGACAAGCCTACGGGCGGAACTCCTTGTATTTCAAAGATAAAATGATGAAATGTTAAAAGAACTTGCTTGATATTGTTTTTCTATGTCACGTGATAAGATTACGTGAAAGAACCAGTGCTTAAAGGGAATAATTAAAGAAGCTGATTGTTATATGTCAAATTAATGTGTTAGATAATTACATAACTAAAATAAACCGAGGAAAGTGCGGAGGATGGGCCATGGGACCGTCCTACGGTTGGGTGGTCCCGGTTAGCCGGGAATTTTTCTCAAAAATCTCGAAGAACAGCGGAATGATCATCATCATCAAAAAGAATAACGAGAACGATGACCTAGAGTTACGTCTTACCCGATTTACGCTGTTTTAGGGGAACGGAATGGGACTATGCCTTATGGCAAAGAGGTTGAGCTTTGCATCCCTCTCGTTTCCCATTCTCCTTGAACCAAGTGCAGCGTGAATCCGCTTTGGACCTGGCGTTTTTGCGTAAAGTAGTTCGCTCCGGTCTGACGCTAGTTGCTGTTAGCTAATGACCCATTAGGAAAACCCTAATTCCGGTCGATCCTAAGTGGGAATGGCCAGGATACTTCCACTACGTGGCAGACGCGAGAAGAACTAGATCACAAAACTCGTAACATTCCATGGGAGTGTCGGGCGGAGATTTCTAGACATCCTTTTTGATGGGCTGCTAAGACGTGTCCTGGATGATACTGGGGGATACGTTACATAACAAAAGATCCCACCTCATGACACGCGCTAGGGACTCACTGTGGAGACAGGAGGAGTGGCGTGGAGCCTATAGCCAACCACCTATGTGCCAGCGCATAGAGTGGAAGAAAGCCAAGAAGCAAGCAGCAGAGAAAGTGAAGAGTCGCCAGCACGTAGAGGCGCGACGGATCCAAATGGAAACCACGGGATCGTCACATTATGGATCGGGTGGCAGAGAGTCGTGGGAGGCGGAGTTTGTAAGTATATTTTGATTTCTAGTCTTTTAAATTTATATTTCTTTCAATTCTTTATATAATTTGTTCTAATACATTGTGTCTCATAATTGTTTGTATATATCATGATTGTTTTGTAGACTTCTATCGTTGGTAGGATACCTACTCCTAGAGAGGTAGGTTACCATCGAGGCTATAATCGCGCAGCCACATGGCTTCACTTCTATGAGGAGGGTCTCATCATTGAGGACCAATACATTGGACTATGAGGACTCGACAACCAAAGGAGGTATGTTTTTCTTACTTTCCTATTAAAAATATGGCTAATTATAACTTTTTCTCCACCATGTTTATGTAAGCAACCTTGTTCTTTTGTGTGTGTAGGCGAACCCAGATGTGGAGCATAGCGAGGAGGGGGATAGCGACGCTAGTAGCCATGGTGGTGCTAGCGAAGATGTTTCTTCTTCAGATTCGTAGAGGAGCACCATACCTCCTCTATGGCCTTGTTTTCTTGTATATCTATTATCCATCTTTGATCCTACTACTTGCGGCTACGCTTTAGGTCGCAAGCACTTAAACTCCCCATGTAAATGCGTTTTATCTATAATGAATACATGGATTTTTGTTTTCAATTTTCGTGCTTTCAAATCCATTGTGTTTTTCCCAAATGCACAATTTGATGTATGGGAGGGGGAAAAAAAAAACCAAAGAGCACTTGCTTTCTGGGTTTTTTTTTCCAGTTCTGTTTTTTGTGTCTATCTGCGCGTATAAATTGCAAAAAACGTGTGTTTATAAGCGTGTCTAAAATGTAGAGTACACGTGCTCATACACACGCTACATAATTCAAATTAAAAAGAAGAAATTGAATATCTTTTTAAAAAAAAGAGATTTTTGGTTTTGCGTTCGCGTCTATCGGCACTTGTAAAAGCGCGTCTATGGGAGTGTCTATATGCCCGTCTAATTTGCCATGTAGATGAGCTAGTAGACGCACAAAAAAATTAAATAAATAACAAATTTGATTTTTTAATGCGCTTGTATTCACACGTGTATATGCCTGTCTATTGCGCGTCTATTTCTGCATGTAAATTTTTTCATACATGCGACTACAGACGCGAGTTTGTAGACTCGCAAATAGATGAGCACATAGACATGCTCGTAAGATTTTCTCTCAATTCAAAAATCGCGTCTAAAAGTGCATCTAAGAGGCCTTTTTGTTGTAGTGTCGTAGATGCCTATTGGTGTGACTTCTCCCTTCCCTCCCTGGCATAGCCAGTACCTTTCCATTACAGCCTTTTGCATCAGTCATCCCTCATGCAAGGCACTCTATCCCTATGCCTATTAATAGTGCATTTTCATCCCCTCATCACCGAGCTGGAGCTTTGCCATATTAGGGTGGCTCCCTACACTTTCCTTCCCAACCAAGAACAGTAACAGGGACACATATGCATATGACTCTACTGCACGGATTCTACCCCATTCACATACCAACTGCAGTGAGGCATCTTGGAATGGGGTCTCATCCATTCCATCATGCTCCCCCCTAAATAGTCCAAACATATGCTGTTGGCACTAGCACCAAGGAAAACCATTAGTGTCAACAAGAAGTACCATTGCATCAAAGTCATCTCACTCATCATCATTGCGGATCGACAACGTGTTCTTCCAATACATGTTCAATACAATGAGGCACAATGCAAGAGCATGCTTAGTGACTGTAGGATAGGGTGCATCCATATCAACTACACTAATGGACAAGCATGCTGAGTTCTTAAATAAAAGGGATTTTAGACCATATTTGACTGTCAACCTCAACCACGCACAGTAATTCCAGACACTGGTGATATTCTGTATTCAACAGGCTTTTTTTCATCAGCATTGATTTGACTATCTAAGACCATGGTGTATGTGTTGTCTTTTTCGATTAAATAGTGTTGGATGTAGAGGATCAAGACATAGCACCAGCAGGACAGACCTTTTGAAAGGGACAGAAGGCTACATCATAAAGGAAACAGGCAGGATTTGCAGGACATGATGGCATCAGTTGTGCGTGGACAGAATTTCTCAACCAAGCACAGTGATTGGTACACTTTGTCAATTTGTCTGCAAGTATGTCAATTGTTTCTTATAGTGTCTTCATATGCAAGAACCTAGATAGCAGTATCACTAAGATGACCTTATGCAGTATCATTCAGATAACCTGGATAGCAGAGATTGCAGAACATCACGGGTATATCCTCTCAGTAAACTGAATCCCCATTCAGTATTCGATGCTTGTACCCTTTGAATTCATGGTCTATATTTCAATATTTGTCTTGGAATTTGTTCAATTACCTATCTCTTATACCTTGGAAATGAAAACCCTTTATATTATCATTAAGCAACTCGTGATCTACATTACTTCTCTAAAATTTTAATGGTCAAAAACAAATTTATGCAAGTGGTTTCTATATCTCTTAATGGGTTTATGGCCTCGGAGAAGTATATACATCATAAGCACAAAGGTTAAAAGAAAGTATCAAACAAAAACTCCAATTTTTTAAAAAAGGAAGAAATTAAGCATTAAAAAACAAAAAGGAAAAAACAAAATTATCATCATGAAAGAGAACATAATAAATTACAAGCAAAGCTAAAAACCAAAAAGTTTAACAAAAGTTAAGCACATTTTATTAAATGCAACCATGATACAAAAAGAAAAAAAAAACTAACATGAAAGAGAACATAATGAAATACAATCAAAAGTATTTTTTAGAAAAATTACAATTCAAAGCACACTTTATTAAAAACAATCATGATCTAAAAGCAAATGCAAAAGTTTTCTACTCAAAAGATAGAAGCAACCAAGGGGAAAATTAAGTTTAACATAGAAAAAGGGCTAAACATATAGAAAAAACACAAATTTTACCTTCAAATTTTTACAATAAATACACAGAAGAAAAAAAGAAATTGTGCCAATGAAAAAAAGGCAAAAAATTAAGATATTAAAAGTGCAAATAATGCATAATGACTTCAATATCATCCTATTAGGCAATAAAAAATCAATTGCTCTAGCGAGTATGCAATTTTTTTGCAAAATCAAATTCCTTGTGTTGTGTATAAATGTCGTGTGCTTTTTTGGCCCATAAGTCTATACTTTCAATGAACTCCATATCAGTGAACTTAGAAGGCCCTTCAATAGAGACTTTCATTAATGCATCTAAACTCTTAATCTCCAAATGATTATGTAGCTTACTTTTTATCAGTGAGTGCTAAAACCTCTCACACATATAGTAGTGCTCAAACATTAGACAAGAGCTACTGGAAAAAGAGAGTAAGAACATTTGGATAAGCAAGCAACAAGTGTTAAAGTTACCTCTGGCAATGTGAATCATACCCAATTTGTAAAAGGCTTGATGCTTAAAAGTTCTAAATTCTATCTTCAACTCATCCACCTCTATCATTGCAAGGAATTGCTCTATATTTAGCTTTTTAGAAGAACCATAAAATGAAGTTATTTGATCTATCTCTTGGATTCCATAGGTTTTTAGCGCCTTCTCATGTATTGGATGCTATGCAAGCACAGGTAATTCTAAACAATTAAGTATACAATTATCTTTAAACTGAGAATTCAAGTTACTTACCATTAACTTGGAAAAGGCAACTTGAAATTCTAAGGCCCTGCTAAAGTCCTCTCCATTAATTTTATGTTTTAAAACATGCTCATAAATTTTCTTTCCATGCAAAGCACCTCTTAATGTATATAAATACCATTTTCTAGGTCCATAGTTTAGAAGGATATCATATTCATACATCCCAATAGTTAATGCATTCATACCAGGAGGAGGACAATCAATGTAGTATTGTGGTAAAGATGCAATTTCATTCTTCACAAAACTATCTATGGTCATAACATCTACAAAATATTTTTGAAACATTTGGCTTAGAGTTGCTAGACCTCTCAAAATGTTAGCTAAAAAATGCAAGCAATAAACATAGTCAAAATCAGTCAATTCTTCATAAATATGCACTAGTATGGCAAACACAATGGATAGAAGTTAAAAATGGATTAACGTATTTTTTATATAAGGCCTAGACACTGTTCTCCTTTCTTACCATTGTGAATCTAAACAAATGAGAGAGGATTTTTTGAGCCTGTTTTTTATACGAAAAAGTGTTCAAGAGCTGTAAAAGACCTAATTTTCATGGAAATGAAACGGTTGTGGATCGATGAGCTATAGTTTTCCTAGATAGAGTTCAATGTCAAAAATGCAACTCAAGTCTCGGTTTGACAATCGGAGTCCATTTGACCCACAATTTAATCCTCGCATTTGGTGACTGTTGGCATCACAAGGGGAGGCAAGTCCGCAGTAAGATGAAGAATTTCTTTGCCATCCATCACTTCAATCGGATCAGCAAATGATGCAATAAATGGAAATATCAGTTTTTAGTATTTCTTTATTCTCTCTCCTCTATCCTCTTGTTGTGTGTTTCCATGTTGACTCTATGGGAGAAGAGGGTGGGTTGAGATTAGAGATTTTGGTCATGGGATGATGTTGGAGAGTAAAGAAGTATAGATCGAGGTTGGAAGGATCATTAATATCCAGTGGAAAGCATCAGCAGGCCTCCAATCACGAGATACATTCAAAATGAAGTGTGATTCTATGAGTAAGTCGTAAATTTGATTGTTTTATCATAAATTTTGTTCGAAAATGGTTGCATTTGGTATTCAATGCTGTGATTGATTAGAAATATTAAAGAAATCAAGAAAAATCAATCATCTAATAATTTCTTTATAAACACGCAAAATCCGTAACATTGCAGTTTTAAGGAAAATCATGTGATTTTGGGGTTCTGTTGTACGCATGTTGTTCGTGTGGAATGGAATGTGATAGAAAAAATAAATCTCTGTCAGATCAATCAGTCCAAATTAGTAAATTAAAAAAATATTTATATTTCTCAATAAATAAATAGTAAAAAATAGAGAAAATATATATTTTTTACTTTCCAAAAATAGAAAAAAATCACAATTACATCTGTGAATGTATAATAAGGTTGAGGCATAAGGTTGAGCCTCATTTTAGCCCTATCTTTATGTTAAAGTGGTTTTTAATACTTTTATGAACGAAAAATATATTAAAAACACTCTCTAAACTACCATTGTCGAATGCATAACCTTAAGTAGTAGGGAGAAGGGGAATGTTAAGGGCTGATAATATGATAAATTATAATTTTTTTAAGTTCATGTCATATAGAACACGTGGTTTAAAATTAAGAGGGTTTAGTAGCATGAGTATGCTCGGTGCTTGCCCTATACAACACAACAATCTTGTTTAGAGTAAAGGCATGAAAATATTTTTTTTAAAGACCTTCACAATACTGGTTGTTGATAAAAGAAATGGTTGAGCACTATGAATCATTCACATTTGCATTGCATACAACACATGGTATCATCTTGGATGTAAAACAATTGTTTTCATGAAAGAACAATGACTTACATTGAGGAGGCGAGATACCCTAAGTTGTAGGGCTAATGGTTCGTTTCCTTTAGGGAATATTCAATGAGAGATATATTACATCTCCTAGAAGGATTGATTAAAAGAGAGAAGCATGTATCGTATGTGTTCTATGCATGTGCACCGCATCTTGGGGCCAATCTCGGAGGTGTAAGGAGAGCCATAGTGGAGCCGTATAATTAGCCGAGAGATGCTCCCTTTGTTTGGACTTACATGGTGTATTACACCGATATGTGCAAGAATTCCCTCTAAGGAGTGTGGGAAATGTGAAGTTTTGTATAAGAGGTAAGGGTAGTATACCCCTTAGATACTCCGGTCCACGAGGTTGTGAGGGGTGGTTTAGGCATGTAGTAGAGGCCCGTGGCTAGTTCCATAGAGCTAGTGTCTTCAGGCCACCACAGGTGGTGGTTTGTCGAGAGCGGCTAATAAGTGGCAGTCTCTGAATCTCAATCCAGATAGGGACCAGTTTATTAGTGTATGCCAAGAAGGCAAGGAAATAGATTTAAAAGCTCGTCAAGCTGAGCTTCAAAAATAAAAAAAAGCTGAATGAGCTCGACAACATGTTGAGATTATTGGGAGATATTCTCCGCAAAGTAGTGGTCCAATATCCCTACAAGGAAGGGGTCTTAGTAACCCTGGCCCCACACATAGTTTGTAGGAGGAGGAGGAAGTTCTAGTACTTCCCCTCTCCCAGTTAGTCAGCCCGCTTTGGGTGGAGTAACACTACAACAAAAAGGCCTCATAGACACACTTTTAGATGCAATTTTTGAATATAGAGAAAATCTTACGGGCGCCTCTATCCGCCCGTCTATTTGCGAGTCTACAGCGTCACGTCTATAATCGCATGTATGAACGGATTTACACGCAAATATAGACGCACAATAGACACACATATACACGCGTGAATACAAGCACATAACAAATCAAAATTTCTATTTATTTAATTTATTCAGTGCGTCTATTAGCATGTCTATCTGGCAGTTAGACGGACACATAGACATGCCTGTAGATGCGCTTTTACAAGCACCCATAGACGCGAACGGAAAACAAAAAATCTCATTTTTAAAAAAAATATATTTAATTTCTTTTTAAAATTTGAATTATCTAGCGCGTGTATAAGCACATGTACTCTGCATTGTAGACGCGCTTATAAATGCGCATTTTTTGCAATTTAGACGCGCAGATAGACGCGCAAAACAGAACTGGAAAAAAAAACCCAGAGATCTCTGGGTTTTTTTTTCCCCCCTCCCATACATCAAATTATGCATTTGGAAAAAAGACAATGGATCTAAAAGCACAAGAATTTAAAATAAAAGTCCATGTATTCATTATAGATCAAAAGCATTTACATAGGAAGTTAAAGTGCTTGCGACCTAAAGCATGTCCGCAAGAAGTAGGCTCAAAGATGGATAATACATATACAAGAAAACAAGGCCATAGAGGAGGTATGGTGCTCCTCTACAAATCTGAAGAAGAAACATCTTTGCTAGTACCACCATGGCTACTAGCATCGCTATTCCCCTCCTCGCTATGCTTTACATCCGGGTTCGCCTACACACACAAAAGATCAAGGTTGCTTACGTAGACATGGTCGAGAAAAAGTTATAATTAGCTATACTTTTAATAGGAAAGTAAGAAAAACATACCTCCTCTGCTTGTCGAATCCTCATACCCCGGTTGTATTGGTCCTCAGTGTGATGAGACCCTCCTCATAGAAGTGAAGCCATGTGGCTATGCGGTTATGGCCTCGATGGTAACCTACCTCTCTAGGAGTAGGTATCCTACCAACAATAGTAGTCTGAAAAACAATTATGATATATACAAACAATTATGAGACACAATGTATTAGAAAAAATTATATAAAGAATTGAAAGAAATATAAATTTTAAAAAACTAGAAATCAAAATATACTTACAAACTCTGCCTCCCACGACTCTTTGCCGCTCGATCCGTAATGCGACAATCCCATGGTTTCCATTTGGATCCGTCGCGCCTTTCCTTTTTGGCGACTCTTCACTTTCTCTGTTGCTTTCTTCTTGGCTTTCTTCCACTCTATGCGGTGGCACATAGGTGGTTGGCTATAGGCTCCACACCCCTCCTCCTGCCTTCGCAGTGAGTCCCTAGCGCGTGTCATAAGGTGGGATCTTTTGTTGTGAAGCAATTCTCTCACTTTTTTGCATCCCCAATCATCCGAGAATCGCTGACCCTTAGGATTTGGGTACCTCCTATGGACTGCCCTCAACACCTCCTGCCACAAGCCGGTTTTCTAATTTTTGAAGTAGATGAAACAATCTTTATACGTCGCATGCACGACGCTCCTCGTGTACGCCATTACATCCCTTCCTTCATCATCATGGAAGATGCCACCAGTATCTGTAACTCTATAGTACTAGCGTGCAGGCTCCTCTACATGATCTACTAGTGAGGGTGATCACTCGCCACCTCCTAGGCAACACCCACACAAGCCTCGTCCTCCCCCTCGACTCTCCCTCCTCCCTCTCTGTCGACTACCCTCTGCCTCGTTGGATGCACGTGTGTCGACTGACGCTTGTGCTTCAGCCGATGCATGTATAGGTGCTGCACATGGAGTACTTGCATGTGGAGTACTTGCAATTGGAGTTTGGGAAGTAGTGCCAAGCAAAGACGTCAGAGGCGTTCCAGACATGACGCTAAACACCTCGTCTGCTGTGGGAGAGCGGCCAAGGTGTCTAGTCATCTCTCCCATGAAGTCTTCCCTACTAGGAAAACCTCCAAAAAATGTATTGACCCCCCTGCCGAACGAGGCCAATGTACCATTCATGAGATCCAAATCCGGGTCATTGCTAGATGAACCAGGATACGACATCTGCAAAAAAAACACAGGAAAAAGACAAATTTGTTTGCATACAAAAAATCATATATTACCTTCATCCATACCTAAATATTTTCAAAGAGCTTTCTTTAGACATTGAGCATAAAAATTAAGTGCTAATGCTTCTCATAAACAAGAAAACTGATAAACATAAACATGGGATTGGTCACATTTATCATTGCAAAAATATATTTTTTTTATTAGAGCTGGGAGAGCTGGCGCGTGTATGACCGCATCTAAATTGCAAGTTAGACGCGCTCTCAGATGCGTTTCTAAAGTCAACCCTCTGTCCAACGCGTCTATATCCTCATCTGAGATGCAATATAGACGCGCTGTTAGACGCATATTCCACGTCAATGCTCTAGCGTGCGCGTGTATCATTGTGTGTAGACTGCAGAGCACACGCACCAGCACACGCGCTCTGAGACGCATTCTCAGATGCAATGAGAGAAAAAATTTCTTCGCGTCTATACCTGCATCTACACTGAAATGTAGACGTGCTGGCAGACATGCTCAGTCGACTGATTCTAGTCCGATGACCGCCATTGATGATTTACAAAATGCAATACATAATGGAATCAGAAATCCTAATACATAGACAGAGCAGAGAGAGAAAGAGAGAGTAAGAGAGAGAGAGAGAGAGACTCACCTTGGGTGTTTGGTGTGGCAGGTGGTGGCGCTTCTTCCTTCTCCTTCTTCCTCTCCTTGGTAAGTTACCCTCCCTTGATGCTTGCTTGCTGCTTCTTCTTCCTCTTGTTCTCCTCTCTCTTGTTCTCTCTTTCTTCCTCTCCTTGGCTTTCCTTTTTTCCTTTGTGTGTGTTTGAAATGAAAGAAGAGGTGAGTCATGAGGAGGTGAGGCATGAAGAGACTAGGTGAGGCATGAAGAGACTACATGTCGGCTAAACTCAAGCTTCAGAACCACAAAAAACACAGGAAAGGAAAGGCACAGTTTGAAAAGAAACGATTTAAGTATGGTTTGAATTTTGACGTGTGCGTCTATTTTGGCATATATTCTTGTCTAAGGTTCATGTAAATGTGAGTATAGATGCAAACATAGACGCGCAAATAGACGTTTATATAGACGCGCACGTAAACGCGGATATAGACGTGCATTTAGGCTTTATCATAATTTTTTGTTTTTAAGATAAGTTTTGATAGTGAATTCTTATCATAAGTTTTAATGTATTTATGATGAGTTTTGTGTATTTAAAATTGAGATCTTAGAATAATTAATATGCTAGCTTGAAGTTTTTATGTAAACATATGAATGACAAATATTTTGATGTTGTGATGAATTAGGTTTAATTATGTCGTCGTCATCACCTAGTGCGGTGCATGCTGATGAGTCAACGAGAACATCCTCAAGTGAGGATGAAACATTACGTCTTCATAATTGAGATGCATGGCGACGACGAAAAATTAAATGCATGTGTGATCATTGTTGAGGGTGTATTTTTTTAGCATGTCAAATTGCAATGTCACACATCAGCTTGTATGGAGAATGGGATCGAGAAAAATCACCGGTATTCATTGTTTTTTTTTACCACTAAGATTGCTAGTCTATGTTACTCAATATATATCAACGTACATGAAACTCCCTTTTGTGGTTGAGCAGGATGCAGTGCCACATCCTCAGATGCTCCCTCCCGGGTGTCGAGAGGCTGCAAAACGTCGACACAAGGAGGCAGAGTCTTCAAGAAGAGTAGAGACTCACGACCATGATAGTAGCCCTCATGAAATGCCCCATCAAGTCGTAGAGGATGAGATTTTGGACAACATGGTACACCATCTATTTTCGCAACCGGTTTAGGGAGAAGGCCACTCTATGAAGCCAGATGATCCACTATACGTAGCATCATCTACTCCATTGTATGAAGGCTGTACGTACTCCGTTCTTCGTGCGTCCCTCGAGACACTTAACTTGCAAACAATTTATGGATGGAGTAATGTCAGTTTGGATGTGTTATTGAAGTAGGTATCAATTTAGTTTGGCTTATGAATCATAATATTAATTGTTCTATTTTGAAATCAGACAGAAATATATGTTGGTGGTTTTTTAACTCACTTTTAAAAATATATGTAGGTTATTATCACAAATGCTTCCAAAAGGAAACAAATTGGCAACTAAGAGAGAGCAAGCAAGACATTACTTGACATCTCTGGGAGGCCTCGATTATGTCAAGATCCATGCATGTGTCAATGATTGTGTCTTATTTCATGGGATTCATGAGTTCGCACGAGAGTGTCCTGTTTGTGGCGAATCAAGATACGAAGTGGAGATGAAGTCAATGAATGTGCCTCGTAAGGGTTTGCGACATTTTCCAATTGTTCCATGTATAAAACTTATGTTCAAGTGTAAGTCTATTGGAAAGCTCATGTCATGGCATGCTAGTCATCGTTCAAGTGATGGAAAATGGAGGATCCTTGCAGACACACCGGCATGGAAACATATAGATAATTTGTGGCCCGTTTTCAAAGAAGAGCCAAGAAATTTGAGATTTGGTCTAGGTATGGATGGAATCAATTCATTTGGCATCAAAAGCACATCATACAGTGTATGGCCAGTGGTATTGGTGAACTATAATATTCCTCCATCCATGGCAATTAAAAAGGGACATGTAATGTTGTCCCTTCTGTTTCCTGGAAAGCAGAAGGTAAAAAACATGGAAATTTACTTAGAGCCTTTGAATGAAGAGTTAGAAATGTTATGGGAAGGTATTGAGGTGCAAGATACAAGTGCATCTGCATCCTCTAGAGATTTCACATTGAAGGCCATGTTGTTGTGGACCATGCATGACTTTCTAGGATACGGAGAGTGTTCAGGTACATGTATATAACTCTATATTTGAAATTCAAGACTTGAATCAATTGCATTTTATTAATTCACTTATTTGTTTAGGTTTAACCACATCAGGATATCATGCATGTCCTATTTGCGGTCCCTCTCTAGTTTCCTCTAGGCCGGCACGTTTAAAGAAGATTATCTACCACAATCATCATTGATTTCTTCCTATTGACCATCCCAAATATGTTCTCCCTACTAATGGAATGACTCCACAATCTCTAACCATTCGAGATTGGAAGGAGAGATGGATTAATGCCGATAGCCACCCTCCACTCGGCATGAGTCGGTAAGAAGTGCATTTCTCTCGATTGACTTTAAAGTATTTAGCATGATGAATTGCTTACATAATATATTGTTTGTTTGTTAGGTTCTCTATATTTTTTCGTCTTCCGTACTGGACTGAACTCAAGATCAATCACCTGTTGGACCCCATGCACATATTCAAAAATGTTGTATCTACATTATGGGATCACTTTTTGATAGGGGCTCGTGATTCAGTCAATGTAAGGGAGGATTTACGTAACATTGGTCGCATGAGACGAGTCTGGCCACGCATTGGACCTAGAGAAAAGATTGAGCTACCCCATGCACCTTGGATGTTGTCAAAGAATGAGGAAAAAATAGTGAAGGAGCAAATATGTAGCTTTCGAACATCCACAGGATGTATGAGATGTCTCAAGGGAGCCTTCATAAAGAAAAAGAAAAGAGGTGTGGAGCAACTATCTGGTTTGAAGTCCCACGATTGGCATAAAATGATTCAAGTAAGGGTATCTCTAACCATGAATATAGTAATTAGTGGAGTAACAATGTGTAAATTTTGGGGTATGATGACTTTTTCCTCAACTAATCATTTGATCTATGAATATTGTTTACATTCAGTTCGTACTTCCTACTAGCATATCCCATTGTGTATCCAAAGATGTACGTGATATCATTTACAAGATGGGAGAGCTTGTGAGAAGTGTATACATTGTATTTTTTCATTGTATATCTTTGAATTTCTACACAAAAATAAATAATTCTCAAATACATCCTAACAGATACGTGAGCTCGAAGGAAATTGATCCAAACACATTGCAAGATGCTCGAGTATTATTTGTTGAGGTGGTTTTTTTGGTGGAGGAAATTTTTCCTCGATCCATTTTGACTACTTAATTACATTTACTCGTACATTTGATTGATGAGATCGCACTTTGTGGGGCAGTTCATGCAAGGTGGATGTTTTTTCTTGAGCACTTCATGAAAACCTTGAAAGATTTTGTGAGGCAATGTAATATTTCAAATAAATTATTTTTTTGATTTTTCTACAACATCGCATCAAGCTGGAAGGGGAAAGAGGAGCCAGCAAGCTCCTCGCTGGAGCTTGCTCGGCTCCACCATCATGCAAAGGGACACGTCGAGGGGGGAGGATTCCCTCCCCTCGCCTATATAAAGGAGGGAGCGCTGACAGTCTCTGGGATGGGGAGGGAAGAACGATGTCAATGCTACCATACTACCGGACGGATGTAGAGGAGGGGAGAGCATCAGTGTCGCGTCGCTGCCTAAGGTCGTGGAAGAAGCCGTTGAGACGTCGCTACCGCCTCATAGCCGTCAGACAGCTAGTTACTCCCCTGCCATGTCAGAAAAGCTTCCTAGTGGAAGCTTCCTAAGGGGGGGGGGCTAATTAAGCCCCCTTTCACCCCCCTCATATCCCTTCTACTCTCTCATCCCCCCCCCCCCCTACGTTTTTTAAAAACCCTCAAGTCCCCCTTCCTATATCCTTCCCTTACCCTTTTCCCCCCTCTCAGTTCTACCCCTTAGAAATCCTTTCACCCCGCCCCGGTCTTAAGGCCTTAACCCCTTCCCGAGGGCCGTTAAACCCCCACAACCCTTGGCCTCATAACCCACAAAATCCCTTCCCTGTGCCTAAATTTGTAAAGTCCCTTCTTGTGTTTCTTTGAAACCGTGTTACACCCTCTCATATTCCTTTTTTTTAACACTCCCCCCCTAAGCCCCTTACCCCTCGTGTCTCCTTTTCCTTACATACCCTTTCCCCTCCTCCCCACCTGCTAGAAGCCTTCATCCTTCACCTTTCCCCTATCACTCCGCGTTAAAATCCCTAAAACCTTTACTATTCCGTTTCCTAAAACCTCTCTAAAAATCCCCCTTCTTATACCTTTTACCCCAAGCCCAAAGTTCTTCCAAGGTTCATATGGTTGCGAAGCCACACTCACCCATAATCTTTTTGCCATATATATATCCTATAGGGCCTTCTTAGGCTTTATAAACCTTTCCCTCTCCGAAGAAGCTAAGACCTTAAAGGTCTTATTATCCTTCTCGTGGTCAATCCTTTGAACGGCTCCTTGCCTCGAAAGAGAGACGGTGGAAATCCGAAAAGGAGAGTAAAAGCTGCCTTCACCTCCGAAGGATTACAACTGCGATGCCGCCTAAGAAAGTCCAAGGAGTAGCTGCGGGAGGGTCATCTCCCGGTATCCATGTGGATATCTCACCCCAAAACCAGGTTTTTTCCTTCTTGGTTTTATATCGGTTTTAATTTAATCATGCAAGATGAATTGTTTGGGATAAGATATATTTTGTCCTAGTTATTTACGATGAAGGAGTTTAGTTTAATTGAACTTGCAAAAATGATAATATAATAAACATAGTTTCCTTCAAATAGCATCATGCTTTGAAACGAATTACGAGCAAGATTATCTACCTACTATATTAGTATATTTCGGTTAAATCTTGAAGGTATAAAAACTGCATCTTACACCATTAACCCCTATTCTTTTTTGCAACGAATCATCATAGAAGCTGAAATTCATGAAAGGTTTCTTACGTTGCTTGAACTCTAGGAAGTTATCATTGCTAACTGCATATCTTAGCAAGGAAAAGATTGTTATTTGGCATGAGTTTCGTTTGCAAGGAAAAAAGGAAGATTAATTGAATTTACCTAACCTCAAAGCAATAAAGTTTAGGACTGAAAAATCAATTGTCACAAGGATAACAAATCGTGCCGAGGTGATCTCAATATTACCTTCTAAAAGTTAACCGAATTAATGTAAACCTAGAAATACCTATGCCGCGAAATATGTCTTGGGGAATGATTTAAAAACCAAGAAACATTTATACCTTAAACACTTGACTACCTTCCCTAATTGTAGGGTCAATAAATCGTAAATAAATAAAGAACTAGGGTTTGTCCCTGAGGTTCTTAAAAAGAGATCCTAGGTATGACAAACGTCAGCTTAAAGAAACTAAAATGGATTGTCTCATCGTATATTACGATGCAGGACTTGCGCAGCAAGTGCGAAGTCATATGGTCTTGTGATTGATTCACAAGAAGGAAGGTTAAATACCCTCAGTAAGGATGGTAGATCCTTACGCAAGTTATCTTGCAAAAGGATGCATTCTTTGATATCCTTCTAAATAAGGTTAAAAATCGGAAACTAAAGTACCCAATGAACTTTAGGGTTGACGAAGTTGGGTTAATAGGGTACGCCCTAACCCAGAATATAAGGGATCTTGCCAAGTTGCAAGACTCCCTGGAACGAGTGCTAATGCATTCGAAAGGAAAGAATCATTCCTTAGCAGTTTGCCAACAACAAGATCGGTTAATGGAAATGTTTGTGCTTGCTAGAGATTTTAAAGCACTGTTTGATTTATGAACTACAAGTTAAATGAATATCTATACTTCAGGTTGAAGGCCTAAAGGGAGAGGCAGCTTTAGTTACCCCCAGCTGCTTGCCTGACCCTAACGAAGGGGGTTGTTGACCGCGCCGGGAACGTGGACCGAACCCACCACGAGAGGTCTCTTCGTTGAGCTCTACTTAGAGCAGGAGGACGCTTGGGTGGCAAGGGGGGCTCTGGCCGTAAATCCCTCGCCTTCCGGATCCTGCACAAGAGGCTAACGTGACTCGGGATTGGATCTCGAGGCCCGCATACTAGTTTACGGGTGGAAGCTTGGAATAGTGATCCCTGTGGATTACTGGATAGCCTTCAAGCGGATTATGGACAAGCCTACGGGCGGAACTCCTTGTATTTCAAAGATAAAAATGATGATATGTTAATAAAGAACTTGTTTGATATTGTTTTTCTATGTCACGTGATAAGATTGCGTGAAGGAATCAGTGCTTAATGGATTAATTAAAGAAGCTGATTGTTACATGTCAAATTAATGTGTTAGATAATTACATTACTAAAATAAACCGAGGAAAGTGTGGAGGATGGGCCATGGGTCCGTCCTACGGTTGGGTGGTCCCGGTTGGTCAGGAACTTTTCTCAAATCTCGAAGAATAGCGGGATGATCGTCAAAGGACACGAACAACGAAAGCGATGACCTAGAGTTATGTCTTACCCGATTTACACTGTTTTAGGGGAACGGAATGGGACTATGCCTTATGGCAGAGAGGTTGAGCTTTGCATCCCTCTCGTTTCCCATTCTCCTTGAACCAAGTGCAGCGTGAATCTGCTTCGCACCTGGCGTTTCTGCGTAAAGTAGTTCGCTTGGGTCCGACGCTAGTTGCTATTAGGTAATGACAAATCAAAAAATTCTAATTCTGGTCGATCCTAAGTTGGGAACGGCCAGAATACTTCCGCTACGTGGCAGACGCGGGAAGCCCTAGATCGCAAATCTTGTAACATTCCATGGGAGTGCCGGGCAAAGCTTTCTAGACATCCTTCCCGACGGACTGCTAAGACGTGTCCTGGATGATGCCAGTGGACACGTTACAGTTGGTATCAAAGCCGACCAACAATGGAATTGTTTTTATGAGATCTCAATAAAATGAAGTAAAGAAATTGTTGTCCAAACATTTCCTTATCTTCAATGCTGTCTTGCAGAATTACGAAGCGTGGAACAAGTTTTTGGTATTTCGATTCATGTTTATGACTGCAATGCATTCTCCGCTTTATAGACAAAGAATTGGGATTATGAACATCCTAGAGCAGATTTATAATCCATCACCTTTATACATGGAACGAAGATGGACAGGTGCTTCAGGAATCTACTATATAGCCGCCCACCGGTTTGCTTATCTACAGACCAACCTAAAGAGGATCAAGTGGTTGGAAGACTTGAAAGTCGTGAAGCTGTTCGTTTTTGTGGAAGCTCACATAAATTTGACTTTACATATTCGAGGTTGGAGGGTTGAAATGAATTTATTTGTATATGAGGAAGTAATCCGTGTAATCCCCGCCGATAGGATTAAAGTGTTGGGCCGCCATGAGAAGTATGGATTCCAATGGAAAGGATATCCTGAACTTCCAATGACTTATCGATTCCTGAAGATCCATGACCCAAAACCCTACTATTACAGAGTTCCTATAGATAAATGCAATACAATGTTGTTCTCCCCAAACTAAATGTAACAATTGACTTATCATTACAGGGAACGTTGTATTCAAAAGGGCTATGTCCATGTAAATACAAATAAAGACTTCTTTTTATCAATGTCTGGCTATGTATAAGAGTTGATAAAAAGTTAAGTAGCTACATTGTTATTCGAGACAGCCGAATTAAAGATGTCATATAAGCTAATGTCGATTATCGTATAATAACATTAAGAAAACCTTTATTCAGGCACAACCCCAGGTACAGGTTCCTAATTCGCCTCCTACATCAAGTACTGCTATGATCCAGGAGAAGAAGTTCCTCCTCAAGCAGATTAAGCCACCCGAGTTTGACGGGAGAGGCAGATTCATCCAGGCTGATGCTGAAATTTGGATTGAATCCATGGAGGATTACTTCAAAGCAGCCGGTATTGCACCTGCCAATCAGGCTATGCTCGCCAAGCTAAAGCTCACCAGCGAAGCCAGACTTTGGTGGAAGCAATGGTGCAGGGATCAAGGAATCGCAGAGGGATCCGTTACTTGGAAAAAGCTAAAGAAAGTCGTGCAAGGAAGATACTTACCACCTGCATATCGCACACAGAAAATGAATGAGTCCTACGAGCTAAAACAACTAGGACTCACTCTTGATGCATACTACTCTAAATTCGTCTCACTTTTAAAGTATGCGCCACAGATGGACATGACACAGCAGGTGTCCAAATTTTGTGCGGGCTTAAATCCATCAGTAAGTACCCGTCTCGAATCTATGCATCCATCAGATCTTCAGGATGCACTCATTCGAGCGGCACCTATAATTCAGGAGGTGCAAGCTAGACCAAGGGGTAACAAAACTTGGTCTTATAGTGACCCGAACAGAGGAGCATTTAGACCTCAAATGAAGAGAGCTCAAGGTCATAATCAGGGACAAAGGAAGAAAGCAAGGACGAATAACGTCAACAAATTTGTTCCTACTCAAAGTAATGGCAAAAACCTCCATTGTTTCCACTGCAACAAACGTGGTCACTTCAAGAGGCAATGTCCCAAGCTCAACGGAGGACATCGCCAAGCACCTTTCCAAGGAACAGGCTGTGGTCAAGGAGCTGCTACCCGAGAAAGAGGAAGAACCGCCGGCATTGCCAATAGACAAATGTGCAAAGAAGGAAAAGAAGAAGATCCGACCATGGAAGCAGAATTCGAAAGAGCGACAGTCCATGCCGCTTTACACAAGAAAGGGCCGAATCGCCAGTTCTCGGTGATTCAGACACCATCGAACTATCAAGGTAAAGGTTTCAAAACCTTGATTGATTGTGGCAGTACACATTCCTTTATCTTACCAGCATGTGCAAAAAGATTAGGAATAGCCACAATAGAAGCACCTACCCTGCTTGTGGAGTTGGAAAATGGTCATGAGGTAACTTGTACCAGGCAAACTGCTAAGGTGGAATTCTTTCTGGGAGGAAAGAAGACTTCAGTTAAATTCAGGGTCATGAATTTAGGTAGCCATGAGTGTCTACTTGGAATGGATTGGCTTAAGCCCCACGATGCCCACATTCACTGTGGAAAGGGTCAAGTTTCCTTTTGAAACTCTGAAAGGGAATTAGTCACAACTCAAGGTGAGGCAGGAGTGCCAAGAATCCAATTGGCCAAAATATCTCGGATCATAAAAGGAGTCAGAAAAGGATTACCTATTTACTTGATAAAACTCAACAAGTTAGATCAAAAGCAAGAGTCTCATGAAGGACCTTCTTGGCTAAAGGAATACACGGACGTATTCCCTGAAGAGTTGACCAAACTTCCGCCTCAAAGAGAAGTAGATCATGAGATTAGGTTAGTACCACGAGCTATGCCAATTGCAAAGAGACCTTATAGAATGTCCATACCAGAAGCAATTGAGCTGAAGGAACAACTCAAGCAACTACTAGATCAGGGCTACATTCGGCGTAGCATTCACCATGGGGAGCTCCAATACTATTCCAGAAAAAGAAAGATGGGACACTTCCACTATGTATTGATTACCGAGGGTTGAATCAATAAACAGTCAAGAACAAGTATCCTATTCCTAGAATACATGAGCTTCTTGATCGTCTTCAGGGTGCAAAGATCTTTTCCAAGATTGATCTCAGGTCAGGTTACTATTTGATAAGGATCAAGAAAGAAGATATCTCAAAGACGGCCTTCATTACAAGATATGGGCACTTTGAGTTCCTGGTTATGTCATTCGGGCTTACGAATGCACCTGCTACCTTCAATAGATTAATGCAAGACATCTTTAGGCCATATCTTGATGATTTCGTGCTTGTCTTCTTCGATGACACTTTAGTTTATTCTAAATAGGAAGAAGATCATGAACCTCAACTGCGGATTGTCCTTGAGACAATGAGATCACATAAGCTGTATGCAAAAATGAAAAAGTGTGCATTCTTCAAGTGTCAGATTGAATATCTGGGATTCATAATATCATCAGAAGGAATATCAGTAGACCCAGCCAAGGTCAAAGATGTGCTTGAATGGCCAATACGAGTATCCGTCAAAGAGATACGTAGCTTTCTTGGATTGACAGGATGGTATAGGGTCTTCATCAAAAACTATGCGTTGATTGCAGCACCTCTGACGGATTTACTGAAGAAGCAGATTTCTATTGCATGGTCAACTCCTGAACAAAATAGCTTCGACAGATTGAAGTAAAGTTTGGTATCAGCACCTATTTTAAAACTTCCAAACCTCAATAAGGAGTTCGAGGTAGTAACTGATGCTAGCATTCTTGCCTTGGGGTGTGTACTTATGCAGGAAGGTCATCCAGTAGCATACTCTTCAAGGAAATTGAAGAGCCATGAAAAGAATTATGCTACGTATGATCTGGAATTACTAGCTATCATCCATGCTCTAAAACTTTGGAGACACTACCTGTTGGTTAACAAGTTTACTCTAGTAACCCAACATAAGAGCCTCAAATGGATCTTTACCCAGAACAAGCTCAACATGAGGCAACGTCGCTGGATTGAAGTGTTGGAGGAATATGATTTTGAAATCAAGTACCGACTAGGGAAAGAGAATATAGTTGCCGATGCACTTAGTCGCAAGGCATTCCTAAATTCCCTAATCTTGCAGAATCCATCAACGGCTAGATCTCTAGCTACAAAAGTATCTATGCCAAACAACCCTATACTTGAGTTAGCTAGAGAGGAAGCATGCCATGATTTGGCCTACCAAACAATGCGAAAGGAGATCTCTATCAAGGATCAGAATCAAAAGTTGCAAGCTAAGTATCAGGAATTTTCCATTGATAATGGACTTGCCTACTACAGAACAAGGCTGTGTATACCAGCAAGCCAGTCACTTAAGCAGAAGATAATGTGGGAAGCTCATGATTCCCCTTTCGCAAGACATCCTGGCTATGCTAAGACTCTTAATGCAATTAGGAAGAGCTACCATTGGGAGAGGCTCAAAGGTGACGTTCTCAAATATGTCACTAAGTGTTTGTCTTGTAAACGTATCAAAGCCGAACATGTCATGATGCCAGGGAAACTGCAACCGCTTGACATCCCCCAAATGAAATGGGAATTCATCAGTATGGATTTTTTTGTAGGCTTACCCCAAGTCCAGGGAGGGTACAACTCCATCATGGTCATGGTTGACATGCTTACCAAGGTTGCACACCTTACTCCGATAAAGACAAACTATAAAGCCTCCGACATTGCAAGGTTGTTTATCAAAGAGATATTCAAGCTACATGGGTTACCCAGAAGAATTATTAGTGATCGAGATTCTCTCTTCACATCACACATCTGGAGAGCTATCTTTAAAGCTATTGGGACTCAACTCTGTTTTAGCACTGCCTACCATCCCCAAACGGATGGCCAAACAAAGCGAGTAAACCAAGTCATCGAGGATATGCTTAGGGCATACTGCTGTCGAGAGCCGAAGAGGTGGATTCAATACTTGCCATTGGTTGAATTTGCCTACAATGCTTCTTACTAGCAGAGCATTCAGATGACTCCTTTCCAAGAATTGTATGGTCATGATTGTCGAAGTCCCCTAGACTTTTCTAATCCAATCCTAAGGGTTGAAGCGTCAAGACAGATGTTGGAAGACATGGATGATCAAATAAAGTCAATAAGACAAGACATACAAGCGGCCAAGGATAGACAAAAGGCATACGTGGATTTGAAGTGTCATGAAAGAGTCTTCGAAGAAAGAGACACGGTCTTCATTCACGTATGCCCTAAAAAGAGTTCTCTATCCCTAGGAGATTGCAAGAAGCTAAGTCCAAGGTATTGTGGGCAGTAATAAATCCTCAAATGCCTAGGACCCAATGCTTATAGATTCCAACTCCCTGAGAACCTAAAGGTTCACAATGTATTCCATATCAGCCTATTGAAAAAATATGTACCCAACCCTAACCATGTACTTGATGACCAACAAATTGTAATGCCTAGTCAAGGAGTCCTTGAACTAAGGCCTGATAGGATCTTAGATGTAAGGGAGAGACAATTAAGATCCAAAACCTTGAGAGAATGCCTCGTCCAGTGGCAAGATTATCTCGAAGAGGATGCCACTTGGATAGAAGAAGGCACTCTCAACCATCAATATCCCCAGTTTATCTCGAGATGAGGACATCTCGATTCCTCTAAGGGGGAGAGAATGTAATATTTTAGATAAATTTTTTTCTTTCTTTTTCTCCAGCGTCGCATCAAGCTGGAAGGCTAGAAGGGGATAGAGGAGCCAGCAAGCTCCTCGCTGGAGCTTGCTCGGCTCCACCATCATGCAAAGGGACACGTCGAGGGGGGAGGATTCCCTCCCCTCCCCTATATAAAGGAGGGAGCGCTGACAATCCGTGGGATGGGGAGGGAAGATCGACGTCGATGCTACCATACTACCGGACGGACGTAGAGGAGGGGAGAGCATTAGTGTTGCGTCACTGCCAAAGGAAGTGGAAGAGGCCGTTGAGCAGTTGCTGCCGCCTCATAGCCGTCGGACGGCTGGTTACTCCCCTGCCACGTCAAAAAAGCTTCCTAGTGGAAGCTTCCTGAGGGGGGGGCTAATTAAGCCCCCTTTCATCCCCCTCATATCCCTTCTACTCTTTCATCCTCTCCCTCCCCCCCCCCCCCCCCCCCCCCCCCCCCCCCCGGGGTTTTTAAAAACCCTCAAGTCCCCCTTCCTATACCCTTCCCTTACCCTTTCCCCCCTCCCGGTTCTACCCCTTAGAAATCCTTTCATCGCACCCCGGTCTTAAGGCCTTAAACCCTTCTCGAGGGCCGTTAAACCCCCACAACCCTTGGCCTCATAACCCACAAAATCCCTTCCCCATACCTAAATTTGTAAAGTCCCTTCTTGTGTTTCTTTGAAACCGTGTTACACCCTCTCATATTCCTTTTTTTTAACACTCCCCCCCTAAGCCCCTTACCCCCCGTGTCCCCTTTTCCTTACATACCCTTTCCCCCCACCCCCTCTGCTAGAAGCCTTCATCCTTCACCTTTCCCCTATCACTCCGGGTTAAAATCCCTAAAACCTTTACTATTCCGTGTCCTAAAACCTCTCTAAAAATCCCCCTTCCTATACCTTTTACCCCAAGCCCAAAGTTCTTCCAAGGTTCATATGGTTGTGAAGCCACACTCACCCATAACCTTTTTGCCATATATATATCCTATAGGGACTTCTTAGGCTTTATAAACCTTTCCCTCTCCGAAGAAGCTAAGACCTTAAAGGTCTTATTACCCTTCTCGTGGTCAATCCTTTGAATGGCTCCTTGCCTCAAAAGAGAGACAGTGGAAATCCGAAAAGGAGAGTAAAAGCTGCCTTCACATCCGAAGGATTACAACTGCGATGCCACCTAAGAAAGTCCAAGGAGTAGCTGCGGGAGGGTCATCTCCCAGTATCCATGTGGATATCTCACCCCAAAACCAGGTTTTTCCTTCTTGGTTTTATATCGGTTTTAATTTAATCATGCACGATGAATTGTTTGGGATAAGATATATTTTGTCCTAGTTATTTACGATGAAGGAGTTTAGTTTAATTGAACTTGCAAAAATGATAATATAATAAACATAGTTTCCTTCAAATAGCATCATGCTTTGAAACGAATTACGAGCAAGATTATCTACCTACTATATTAGTATATTTCGGTTAAATCTTGAAGGTATAAAAACTGCATCTTGCACCATTAACCCCTATTCTTTTTTGCAACGAATCATCATAGAAGCTGAAATTCATGAAAGGTTTCTTACGTTGCTTGAACTCTAGGAAGTTATCATTGCTAATTGCATATCTTAGCAAGGAAAAGATTGTTATTTGGCATGAATTTCGTTTGCAAGGAAAAAAGGAAGATTAATTGAATTTACCTAACCTCAAAGCAATAAAGTTTAGGACTGAAAAATCAATTGTCACAAGGATAACAAATCGTGCCGAGGTGATCTCAATATTACCTTCTAAAAGTTAACCGAATTAATGCAAACCTAGAAATACCTATGATGCGAAATATGTCTTGGGGAATGATTTAAAAACCAAGAAACGTTTATACCTTAAACACTTGACTACCTTCCTTGATTGTAGGGTCAATAAATCGTAAATAAATAAAGAACTAGGGTTTGTCCCTGAGGTTCTTAAAAAGAGATCCTAGGTATGACAAACGTCAGCTTAAAGAAACTAAAATGGATTGTTTCATCGTATATTACGATGCAGGACTTGCGCAGCAAGTACGAAGTCATATGGTCTTGTGATTGATTCACAAAAAGGAAGGTTAAATACCCTCAGCAAGGATGGCAGATCCTTACGCAAGTTATCTTGCAAAAGGATGTATTCTTTGATATCCTTCTAAATACGGAAGGTTAAAACCAGAAACTAAAGTACCCAATGAACTTTAGGTTGACCAAGTTGGGTTAATAGGATACGCCCTAACCCAGAATATAAGGGATCTTGCCAAGTTGCAAGACTCCCTGGAACGAGTACTGATGCATTCGAAATGAAAGAATCATTCCTTAGCAGTTCGCCAACAACAAGATCGGTTAATGAAAATGTTTGTGCTTGCTTTAGAGCACTATTTGATTTATGAATTACAAGTTAAATGAATATCTATACTTCAGGTTGAAGGGAGAGGCAGCTTCAGTTACCCCCGACTGCCTACCTGACCTAACCAAGGGGGTTGTTCACCGCGCTGGGAACGTGGACCGAACCCCCCGCGAGAGGTCTCTCTGTTGAGCTCTACTTGGAGCAAGAGGACGCTTGGGTGCCAGGGGGGCTGTGGCCGTAAATCCCTCGCCTTCCGGGTCCTGCACAAGAGGCTAACGTGACTCGGGATTGGATCTAGGGGCCCGCATACTAGTTTACGGGCGGAAGCTTGGAATAGTGATCCCTGTGGATTACTTTATAGCCTTCAGGTGGATTATGGACAAGCCTACGGGTGGAACTCCTTGTGTTTCAAATATAAAAAATATGATATGTTAATAAAGAAATTGTTTGATATTGTTTTTCTATGTCACATGATAAGATTACGTGAAGGAACCAGTGCTTAACGGATTAATTAAAGAAGCTGATTGTTACATGTCAAATTAATGTGTTAGATAATTACATAACTAAAATAAACCGAGGAATGTGCGGAGAATGGGCCATGGGTCCGTCCTACAGTTGGGTGGTCCCGGTTGGTCGGGAACGTTTCTCAAATCTCGAAGAATAGCGGGATGATCGTCAAAGGACATGAACAACGAAAGCAATGACCTAGAGTTATGTCTTACCCGATTTACGCTATTTTAGGGGAACGGAATGGAACTATGCCTTATGGCAGAGAGGTTGAGCTTTGCATCCCTCTCGTTTCCAATTCTCCTTGATTCAAGTGCAGCGTGAATCCGCTTCGGACCTGGCATTTCTACGTAAAGTAGTTCGCTTGGGTCCGATGCTAGTTGCTGTTAGGTAATGACCAATCAAGAAAACCCTAATTCCGGTCGATCCTAGGTTGGGAACGGCTAGAATACTTTCGCTACATGGCAGACGCGGGAAGCCCTAGATCGCAAATCCCGTAACATTCCATAGGAGTGCCGGGCGGAGCTTTCTAGACATCCTTCCCGACGGACTGCTAAGACGTGTCTTGGATGATGCTAGTAGACATGTTACAGGCAAAAAGCACGGCCTGAGGGAAGTATGGCTGAGGGTTGGTTAGTGCAATCATCCCTTGTTTATATCTCTGAATATATTGCTGAAGTGGATCCCTCTCAACCACGACTATGGAAAGATGATGAAGACTTGAGGATGACCTCTATAATACCTCAAGGAAAAGGAATGAGTAAAGTGCTAACAAAAGAAGAACTTCGTAAGTTAAATAGTTTTTGTGTGCTCAATAGTGATGTAATGAGCAAATGGGTGACACTATATAATGAAGCAAGGGCAAGAAGAAAAAGCGAAAGACAAGCATTTTGCACCAGATATGGACGTAATGTCTCATTTCCAGATCATCTAAATGAGCTCCCATGTTATATTGATATAGATTGGTTACATGAGAAAATGGAGAGAATAGAAAAAGAGGAGGAAATTAATATATCTCAAGAAGAGTGGGAATACGCACGAGGTTGCTTTTATCAAAGGTGAGACATACTATCAATTAATTTGTTTCTATAAGTTATATTTTATATAAATAATTGACATGTTTGATCTTTTATCTGTTACTACTAGTGCACATTATTCAATGCTATTTGGTGTGAGGGTAAACATCTTCGAACTCAACGTATAGGTGAAAAGAGAAATACCTAAGATTGTGGTGTCCTTACTCACTTCGAGGATGCCAATGGTACCATGGAAGGTTATTGTGGCTTGATCCAAGATATTTTGAAGCTTGCGATTCTTTATATATGTATTAGATGTGAAGTGGTTTAAAGAAGTGGTGACAAATGGTGAGCATTGCACAATCAGGCATCATCCAAGTGGTTTTGTAATCATTGACTCTACAAAATTTCACCAAAACAAGAATGACACATTAGTACTACCTCAACAATGCGAGCAGGTATATATGCAAAAGCTAATTCTTTAATATGTATACATGTGATACATATACACAATATAATAAGTATTTAAGTTTCTTTTTTTTTTTCAAATACAGGTTGTGTATCATCCAATGGTAAACAATAACCGATGGTGGTATGTCATCCCTATATCTAATTGTTCAAAACCAATATATGATAATATTATCGACATGGAGATAGCAGATGACAATCCAACAATTAATGATGATGTGCATGATGACACCATAATGGATTATATGCGTGATATAGTACAAGATGAACCTCACGAGGATGTTGAAGGAAACATAGAAGAAGACAATAATGTGATTGCCGATGATATTGATGAAGTTATTGAGCAATATAGCAACACATCTAGTGGCATAGACTTATTTGTTTCGTTACCTCTTGGTAACATAGACCTAGAAGTAGATAGTTTAGCAAGGGCTGATCTCATTGAAGATGAGATGGATCATTCACTGTAACATACTTAATTTGCTTAATGATTCAATGTGTATTCTTAATTCTATGGTTTTTATCATGCACACACGTGCATACTCAAGAATCAATAGTCAAGTTTAAAGCTAAATTTGTTTCTGTCGCTTGTTGCTAATTACTTATATCAAGCTTGTCATTTGGAGGAACTGCCATTCATTAGAGAGCAATGAAAAAACAATTATTAACTCTAGTTTTTTAATTCAATGTTTCAATGTGTATTCTTAATTCTATGGTTTTTATCATGCGCACACGTGCATGCTCAAGAATCAATTTCAAGTGGTTAAATAATTATTAACTTTGGTTTTTTTATTATATTAATTCCAATTTTAGGTGGTTAAATAATTGCGCGTCTGGTGGCGTGTCTATATTGGCGTCTATTTACGCGGATATATAGATGCAAAATTCGTGTCTATTTACACGCTCTTTAACATGCACATATAGTAGCAATGATAGACGCACCCGACTTTGTGCGTCTATGCCTCGTTTCTATTGTACTGTAATAGTACCCATCATTCAAACTCCTATAGCAAATCCTCTTGTCATGGCACAACCCATTGCAATCCCAATAACAGAAATGCCAGACTTGCCAGCCTTGGGATTTCCTCTGTTCATTTTTAATGGGTTGGTAGAGGAAGATGTGTAACTTCATATTCACGAGTTTCAAAAATTAATGTTTAGCTATTGAATCTAAGATCAAGGACACTTGATGATGTTCTTTAATATGACTTTGAAAGGACGAGTTGCAGTATGGTATCACAGTCTAGAGGTTAGAACTATAACTACACTTGATTTATTCTTTGCGGCCTCCTAAAGAGAGTTTGCCCATGAAAGAGGAGGTCAATATTGGGTACATGCTCTCAAAGTAACACATTAAGAACCTCACAAGAATGTTTGAGGCTATACCAAGAAATTGAAGTATTTCGTAAGTTAGAATCCTATATTCCCATTCCAACTATTGCTCAGCTACTACAATACTTTTTGCATAGGCTAGACTTTAACATTCAGGTGCAGTTGATCAGCATTGCTCTTGATTGCTAACATTGATACAACTATTACATGAGTAGAGGAGATAGAGTCATGATTACAATCGTTCTATACCTCTAAGAAAAACTGGAATCTGAGTTTACGTGTTGGAAATACTTGGCACCTACTATGAATGAAGGTCAAGGAATGCCCATGAGTACTTCTAATGGGAGAGGAAGCATGATTCAAAGTATGCCCATGTTGCCAGCTCATCCCATTGCGACTATGCCTATGGCTAGTTAGATGGCTCAACCAATTTTTGGAAGCCAAATAATAAATCCTAATGTTTTTCTCCATGGAATCATCAACCAATTTCCAATCAAATGGTTAGACCAATGGAACGATAGGTAGATAATCGTGGCTGAGTCAAGTACCTCGAATGTCCTTGGTGAAGTTAACAATATGATGAAGCACTATACTAATATGATCAGCGAATAATATGTGCAAATAGCCAATGATGTCAATTTTCTTAAGAAGCAACATAATTTGATAGGGAGTCAATGCCCTAAAGAGGGTGCCCCTCCTCAAAACTCAATTGTAAGTGGTGTGGTAGCCAACACTTACCTAAAAATTATCCAAATGTTAAATGTAACATCTATGGAAAGTCCGTGACCACTTAGCTAGTAGCTGTTAGAGCAAGATTAGTTCTCTGAGCAAGGAATTAAACAACCAGGTCCAATCAACCATCAAATGCAAGGGAATAATATCCAGAAAGATGAGGGACCAAAGCAAATACTGCAAAGAGGAAAAGCTATTGTAGAGGAGCTACCTAGTGGCAGTGAAGTCAATCTTATTGAAGCTGTATGTGTCAATGGCACTGAAGATTCTAACCTATGGGTCATTATAAGATATTAAAAGGGTAAAGATGGTGACAAAGACAAGGTAAAACCTATCGAGAAAAACCCTAAGCAAGATGATAAGGAGACGTAATTCCTTAATATCGACACAGAAGGTGGACCTCTAAAAGTCATTGATGGTAAAGTTGATGCCAAGAAGGATAAGGAATTGCTAAAGAAGAAGGAAAAATCCAAGAAAGAGGCACCAAAACCTATTCAAAGACCAAAGAAGAGAATGGTCTGTGAGTTCTCTTTTGCGAAGTTAAGCTAGATGTAAATGTCTTATAGTTGATTAATTTGTCTCTAGGAGTGTGTAAGGAATTCAAGAAAATTCTATGCATTAGATGTATTATGGAACCCTTGGGAATAGCACGGATAGGGGATGATTGGTTTGAGCATGCTAAAAAGCATTGTCCAAGGGTGGCAGTATATGTTGATGGCATATTAGTGGATCATGCTATTGTAGACACAGGATCCTCCATCAACATTATGAGTTCAGAATTGATGGAGAGGCTAGGATTAGAAATTAAAAAATATATCTCCACAATTCTCCAAATGGCTGATGAGAGTTTAAGACAATGTGAAGGGTGCATTACTAAAGTCCATGTGATTATCACGAATGTAAAATCATTCTGGACTTTAGGGTGATAAGGTTCGCAGGGCAACCTAGTTATCAAGTATCATTAGGTAGGCCATGGATCTTACAAGCGGACTATCAGGTTTATATACCTTCCGCTCGATCGACCTTTGGTAGAGATGCAAGATATGTAGTAGTAGATGCCTATCTTTAATGTCCTAAAAGTGAGAGGGTTTCTTTATCATCTACAAATATATATACATTGGAGGATGCAGCTAGTAGTAAAATGTCATCAAGTGACAAATCCAATGAGGGGTCCACTACATAGGATATCTATCAAGTAACTTTCAATGAACTGATAGAGGCCTAGGAGAGGATAAGAGATGTGGACATAATTGAGTTGGACCTTGGGATGATGAATGATTCACGGACAATCAAATTAGGGTCCATGCTTAGTTTGGAAGAGAGGAAGGACTATGTGTCCTTGATTCACGAATTTCATGACATCTTTGATTGGAGTTATGAGTGACAAGTTGAAAGGTATTCCTCCCAGCCTAGTTGTTCATACCGTTCCCTTGAAGGAAGGTAGCCACCCTATGTGACAAAAAGTAAGGCGTATGCCTTTCGAGCTAAGGGATAGGCTATTCAAGGAATTGATAAAATTATGGAAAGCTGCCATGATATTTCTAGGACAACACATAGAGTGGTGTTAACGAGTTGTTATTAGGAAGAAGTATAATAATCAAATTTGGCTTTGTGTAGATTTTTGAGAGCTCAATAAGTAGATAGTTAAGGATTACTATCCATTATCATTTATTGATCATATTTTAAATTAATTAGCAGGTAGAAAAATTTATTCATTTATGTATTGATTTTCTAGATACAACTAAATGGCTATTGTAGAGGAAGATAAGCTGAAAATGACATTTATCATTGTCTTTGGTTTGGTACCATTGCATATCATGTGATGGCCTTGGGGGTTTCTGCAATGCGCCTAGTTCTTGGCAACATACAACTGATAAGACTTTTGGTGAAATCCTCCCAGAAGAGTTAAAAGTTTTCATCAATTATCTAGGGGTGGTCACCACAAGGGAAAGACTATTGATTATTTTAAGGAAATTTCTTGAGTGTTGTAGACAATTCTGTATTGCTCTTAATCCATGAAAGGGTCCTATGGGTTGTTACTAGGCCATGTGGTTAGCTCAATGGGAATCACTAACCCAAAAAAGATAAAGGTCATTGTCACTATGAGTTTGCCATGCATTTCAAAAGAGGTACACAACTTTCTATCAGTAGTGGGGTATTATTAGAGACTTATTAATGTATTGGCAAAAAGAACATTGCCATTGACAAACTTGTTATCTTTTAACTGTGTGTTTAATTGGAGTGAGACTTTTCAAGTATCCTTTAAGAATGTGAAATAGGGATTAGCGAAAGCGCCAATCCTAAAAGCACCCAAAAGTGATGAAGTGTTCTATATATATTTAGCAACTACAATGTATAGTATTATTAGTTTTTTAGCCCAAATTTGAAAAGAGAAATTGTATCATCCAATTACCTGATAGTCATGAATTGGGGATATTTGAAGTCAATTATACTTATATAAATAAATTGTGCCTTGGAATGGTTTTCATGATAAAAAAATTTAGGCACTATATTCTCTACGAGAAGGTGGTATTTCTTACAAAGGTGGAGGGACTTAGACTATTGATGAATAAGTTGTAGTTGCATGACCTTTTAGCAAAGTGGTTAATAACTTTGTAGGCGTTTGATTATGAGATTAGGAGTAAGCCAACAAAGCTACACGGCATTATGGAATGCCTTGTGGATTTTCGGGAGCCAAAGGAAATTCTGGCTGAAGGAAGTGACATGGAAGGTTTATTCAAGATTGATACACCTTCCATCCCTTCCTAGTTTGCAACTATAATGCATTATCTATCTATAAGAGAGATTGGGACTGGTTGGTCTATCAAAGTTTGAGAAGAGAAAGATTAAGCAGCAAAGCACTATGCTTTTCGATTATAGTAGGTGTCTTATATCGAAAATATGTGGATGACATTTATTGCCGATGTGTAGTACCTAATGAGTTACCATTCATTCTTGAGGAATGCCATGACTCAGTATGTGGGGGACATTTTATTGGATGGCTTATTGCCTGGAAAGATCTCCTTGCTAGATATTGGTAGCTATTGATTTTTTAGGATGCTTTTAATTATGTTAAGTGTTGTGATGTCTACCAAAGAGATGATGCCACCGAAGAATCATAAGTGGCCACTAAACCCTATTTTAGTTACTTTACCCTTCGAAAAATGAGGTATCAATTTTTTTGGACTAATATATCCTTTATCGAGACCACGCAAAAGCATTACATTATTGTAGCAATGGACTACTTTGAGCAACGATGAAGGATAATGCTAAGTAGATGGTCGACTTTATTATGGAGTAGATTATTTGCCGTTTTGGTCCACCTAAGGAGATAGTGTCTGATCAAGGGACACACTTCTTGAATGAGGTTATAGTAGCCTTGACAGAATCTTTATAGATTACACACAATAAAACTACCACTATAATCCATAAGCAAATAGTCAAGTCGAGAGTACTAATAAACAACTTCTAGGGATCTTATCCAAAATAAGGGTGAAAGTAAATGAGATTGGGATAAGAAATTTTATGTGGCAATTTGGGCTTACAATATGACATCAGAAGAGAGCTATAGGCCACACCCTGTTTAACTAGTATATGGGGAAGAGTGTGTCTTACCATTGGAAATAGAATTGCTCACTATGAGATTTTCTCTCAATCATTCATTGGGTGAGGCAAAAGTGTTGCAGGAAAGATTAATTTCTATTGTGCATCTTGATGATATTTGATTGCAAGATTTACTAGATCAAGAGATAGCGAAGAAGAGAATGAAAACACTTCATGACCTTCAAGCAAAGAAATATAAATTTGTGAAGGGTAAGTTGGTGCTGTACTATAATGCTCCTCATGAGTTATTTCTTGGTAAACTAGAACCCAAATGGGATGGGCCGTAAAAATTTGTATGCATAGGAAAGAATGGCTCTATAGCCCTTTTAGCAGAATTGCAAGGGAAAAAGTTTAAAAATAAAGTTAACTTTAATAAGCTAAATCCTTACTACATATAAGGGCTGATGTCAGACTTGGTATACTTCATGATTCACCTACGAGTTCAGGTTTAACTTAAAGTAGGTACCAAGATAATCAAATGGGAAGAATCATTCCTTATCTTGAGCATCTATATTTAGAGTAGCGTTATCACCAAGATTGAGTGACCTGGTGGAGTAAAGGTTATCAGGTTATTGAGTGGTGAGATGGATCTTTCACATGGGATACTAAAGTCTACTACCACCACTGTCATAGAGTTATGACTACCATTCCTATATCGACTTTAGTGAGAAAGGAGGGATTATACTTATCATACATACTCTCTCTTGGCTCAACTTTGATTATCATAAGTATAAGTGAGCTAATCAATATGGCATGGCCTATCAGTGAAGAATGGGTCCATACTTTGTATTTCAATGGAGCTTCTAGAGGGCCCGCTAAACATGCGAGTGTTGGTGTGATCATTAAAGATCCCCTACATAGGGTTGTTATGAAAGTGGGAGTATATTTAGGACATTCTTTTACTAATAATATGGCAAAAATACAAGGCCTTGATTATGGGGTTGAATAATGTAGCCCGATGTGGTGGCATTTGTTGGTTATTGGTGAAAAGTGACTCGTAGTTATAGTGATCAACCAGTTGAACGGGACCTATAGTGTGCGCATGATCCCATCATGTGGATGTATCATCATAGAGCCTTTGATCTGTTGCATATTTTTGAGATGGTGACATATCAGCTAGTTCCTCGGCAGTGGAATCACTTTGTAGATTCCCTGGCCAATTATTCTTTTGTTGAATATATCTTTTTCAATTATGGTTTGGGGCCGCTCTTACAATTACCCTCTAACATTAGCCCAGGATTACTTTGGGGTCTTCTTGCTTACATGTCCTATTTTGGCTATTTTAGTCCCTGATGGTTAGTTTGGGTTATGAGTCATGCAGAAATTGAGCACCTTCCTATTTTGTCATGGACACAGAGGATCGTTTATTGTCATATTCATTGGACACCTCTTGCTATTTATGCAAGGGGATTAGCCGATAACCTTATGCATTTAGTGTAGGGCCTGTAGAGTCCTTATCATTAGTCAGTCTTATACTTCAACGAAGTTATGTTAGGACCAAGGGCTTGTTTCTGTTATAAGCTCTGAGATACATGCTCAACCTTCTTATATACTTAAAAGATATATGGTGAATATTATGCTGACACAATGAGAGAACAGATGAGATAAAAGAAAGATGTAGAGAGAAAGAGAGATTGAGAGATTGACAACAAACTAGGGACTGAAAGATGGGCTAGTCCTCCCCCTTGTGGAGTTATACTATTGACAAGGAGAAAGCTCCTTTGTTACACATAAACGAGTTCTTAACTTGTAGATCTTTAGAAAAAGATCACAGTTCCTTGCACGGTATACAACCGGCTAAAACTTGCACAAGTTGGAAGTTGGCACCTTTTGATCCTTCTTGAGTCTCTCCTTCTTTCCTACACAATATGTGTAGGAATCTCCTCTTGGATCTTGATTTCAACAGAGCTTCCATAGCACTTTCACCTTCTCTCCTACACAATATGTGTAGGGATCTCCTCTTGGATCTTGATTTCAGTAGAGCTTCCGTAGCACTTGCACCTTCTCTTCTCCTCTAGGAACTTGATTTCAGCAGAGCCTCTACAACACTTACACCTTCTCTTCTCCTCTTGGAACTTGATTTTAGCAGAGCTTTTGCAACACTTGCTTCTTCTCTTCTCCTCTTGGAGACATGCAAAGTGATGCTTCCTTCACCTTCTCCACACCCAAGGAGAGCCTCCCTTTTATAGGCCCCAAGAGCTTCTCTTCTTGGAGAGATACTTGAGTGCCAAGATTGAAAAGGTTGATCTTCATGCAAGATGTGGCTATTCCAGGACCTACTCTACAGCACCAATTTTGCCAATTTTGGAATATCTCTCTATGCATTGCTCGGATGAAAAAATTTCCAACAAAAAAGTTTTGGATCTAGCCGTTTCTCATAACCTGAATGTGCCGTTTTTAGAGATCAGCTTTCTATCGCAAGATACTTTAAAAATGGATTCACCATGTCTATTTTAAGAAAAGTAGCTTTTTAAACTCTACTCTTAGCTTATGGTCCATGCAACCACCTTGAGCCATAGATAAGGAGAGTTCATTAGATTGCCTTGGGCCTCAACCTCAAGATTGACTTTCCACAAAATCTTGTGTCATCTTAGACCTTAGAAAGAGAAAATCACTTCTCTCCTCACTTCTAGAGGATCATATCTCTCGTCTTTCTTAGTCAGAGAATTACCTCTCTTGTTTTTCTTAGTGAAAAAATGACTTTTCTCCTTAATTCATTAAGAGATAAAATACCTTAAACCTTGACTTGTATGGGAGAGGATGACCCCAAATGAATGCAATGCTCATTACACACAAGTAAACGTTCCCAGGCATCACCCGATGCACACATAAATACATATACACAATGCTAATACACTTCCTCTTCTTAGAACTCAATCCATCTTCATTTATGTGTAACTCATTGGTTCTTGTGCACACTCTTACATTTGGTAGACACTTCCTTTCCCCTTCATAACTTGTACTACATGTACTAGATATCCCTGTCACAGTGCTCTGATCACCCCATTAAGTGATGCACTAGGAGTACTAGTCTCTAAATGGTCTCATGGCCATGCTAGGTCATCATTAACATTTAAAGAAAATTGGGTCATTAATTTATTGACATAAATTTACTAAGTAGAGAATGTATAGTAAACAATAAATTTAGTGACAGTTTTCACAGTATGCTACTAAATGTTTTGTGAATTATTTCATTAGGCTAGAGGGCCAGTCATTCTATAGTGAAATGTCACATTTCATTAGGCCAAGAAGGTCATGTGTATGTTTAGTGTAGTGCAATTAATGGATTTTGTTTTAGTGTTTTGCTAGAAAGATTTAGCAGAACTTGGAGAGAGCCTCTTGTTGCACAAAAGCTTATGGCCAAGTCCAAGTGATATTCTTCCTTTATGAGTACTTTTCTTTTATGCTATATGTGTTTATGTACTTGGGAAGGATTGTTCTTTTGTTGGGGACTGGCAATCAAGGCATGAAGTCCCAGGGTTAGGTTAGGTATATCTTTCAAGTAGTTGTCTACCTCGTGTAGTAATGACATTGTCAAGCATTCTAAGGCATCTTTTTAGAAGGTAGCCCTAGTGACCCTGTTTTGCTAGCTTGCTAAACAGTTGTTCTAGGAATTCTTGCTAGTGTGAGGTAGTTAGAGAAGCCTGCCAAAATAAAAAGAAGAGGAAAATTTGAACATATTTGAAGTATAAAAAATATATAGGTGTGTAAAAAGGGGTTCTAACCCCTAAAATAGAAAAGAAAAAAAAAATCCTAAGAGCAGTTGATTATCGCCTTGTAAAGGCTTGCTAGGTTCTTGGGGACAAGTCAGTCTGGGGTTGATGCCTTGTCTTCCTAGAGATGGCATCTAGCTAGAAAAATACTAAGGAAGGTTGGAGCAAAAAAAAAATTGAGCTAAAAAGAAAAAGATTTAAGTGTCGCCTAGCGAGAGCTTGGTAAGTTCTTGGGGACTGAGTCAGGACACCTGAGATCGATGCCATGTTCTCCTTGGGTCAATATGCTCAGCGCCCTCCTTTTTACACACCTGAGTATGGAAATTTGAAAGAATAATGTTTCAAAAGAAAATATATGATAACCTGCACGCTATAGGGGTCCTCACCTAGTAGGAGTTCCTAGTCTCTTTTTCCTAAGTTAGGTAGGTAGTATTACAGGCCACCACCTAGACTAACTTCCTTGATGATACATTTTAGCCAGGCTGTTTTGAAGCAATTGGTTAGTGACTTGCTCCAGACTTTTGTCAGCTTATGCTAGGCCTATCCCTTCAGGATTTGTATGCCTTGATTTCTATCAGGGGTATGGTGAGAGTTGTTCTTGTGCTTTGTTGTGTATTCTATTTTGTATCAGCTTGATGTTTTTTATGGTTGTTGGTTTGTGTAGATCAGTTTGTGGGATTCGATAGGTTGAGTTTCCCTATCCTGTGGTCACCACAATGAGAGTGGCTTTTTAGAGCCCATTTTTTATGCAAAAAAGTTCTCGAGAGACGTAAAAGACCAATTCTTCATGGAAAATGAAACGGTTGTGAATGAATAAGCTAGAGTTTTTCTAGATAGAGTTCGATGCTAAGAACGCAAAGCAAGTCTCGATTCGTCGATCGGAGTTCATTTGATCTTCCATTTAATCCCCTAAAAGGTTTCGTGTTATAAAGCAGTTATGTGATCCGAGAGCTGAAAAGTGTGCAACAGAGGCCAAATTGATAGATTTCAATGCCAAAGGAGTCACTTACCCAGCCGAATCTTGATTTTGAGTTTATTTGCCTCTCCAAAATTGCTTAAACTACTTATGTCCAAGTGTGAAGATGAAATTTGAACTTGATATTTTAAAGGTTAAACCTTAATGACTTGCTTAAGGCTTAAGAAGCCAAAAAACTGAATCTTGGGGGGGCGGAGGGAGGGAAGGAGGGGCACCGTTCTTTTTTCCGGCCCCATTTCTTAATTCAAAAATGGCATTTGGCAATTGTTGGGATTAGGGGACGGCACGAGGATAACAAGATGACAAACTTCCTCGCCATCCATCTCTTCAATCAGATTAGCCAATGATGCAATAAATGGAAAGATCAATTTTTAAATCTCTCTCATCTCTCTCCTCTCTCCTCTTGTTGTGTGTTTTCATGGTTGATTTTATGAGAGAAGAAGGTGGGCTGAGACGAGAGATTTTGATCGTGGGATGATGTTGGAGCGTGAAGAAGCATAAATCAAGTGTAAAGTTCTAAATCTCCTTCCTCGTGTGAACTACCCCTTATAGAAAAGGGGGATAATGATAAGGCAATTTTATTAATTTCTTGACAATAAATACATTTTTTTTTTCCTTATTCCCCCCCCCCCCAGCCGATAGTCGTACTGGAGGGGGAGGAATAGAAACTAGACGGATGCTCCTCGGTGAAGCTCGCAGGGGGATACCACCATGTGCACTGACACGAAGGGGGGGTATCATCATCCCCTCCCCCCCCTATTTAACCAAAAGGGGGGCTGCTGCCGGGAGGATGGAAAGAGGGAGTAGTTGAGCCGTGTGGAGAAAAAAAAAGAGGGAGGGAGTGCCGCCATAACGCCGTGCTGAACGCTGAGGGAGAGAGAGAAGGGTAAGCCAACGTCGTTGTTGCCCTGCAAGATTGAAGGAGGGAGGGCCACCTCATTTTCGTGTTGTGGACGAGAACTGGGTTGTCGTGCAGCCAACGGGAGCCGCCGCCTTCCTTTTAGTCGTCGATAGATGGCTCTCACACCCCCCCACGTAATCTTATGGAAGGTCAGAAGCTTCCACGTAATTCTGGCTATAAATCCCTTGCCTTCCGAGTCCTGCACAAGAGGCTAATGTGACTCGGGATTGGATCTCGAGGCCCGCATACTAGTCTACGGATGAAAACTTGGATTAGTGATCCCTGTGGATTGCCGAATAGTCTTCGAGTGGTTTGTGGATAAGCCTACGGGTTGGACTCTTTGTATTTCAAAGATAAATATGATGACTTGTTAATAAGGAACTTGTCTGATATTGTTTTTCTATGTCAAGTGATAAGATTACGTGAAGGAACTAGTGCCTAACGAGCTAATTAAAGAATCTGGCTGTTACGTGTCCAACTAATGTGTTAGGTAGTTAAATAAGCAAAATAACCCGAGGAAAGTGAGGAGGATGGGCCATAGGTCTGTCCTATGGATGGGTGGTTCCGGTTGGCCGAGAACTTTTCTCAAATTACGAGGAACAGTGGGATGATCGTCAAAGGACAGAACAACAAAAGCGTTGACCTAAAGTTATGATTAAACCCGATTTATGATGTTTTAGGGGAACGGAATGGGACTATGCCTTATGGCAGAGAGGTTGAGCTTTGCATCCCTTTCGTTTCCCATTCTCCTTGAACCAAGTGCAGCGTGAATCCACTTCGGACATGGCGTTTCTGCGTAAAGTAGTTCGCTTGGCTCCGACGCTAGTTGCTGTTAGAAAATGACCAATTAGAAAAACCCTAATTTAGGTCGATCCTAAGTGGGAATGAAAGGAATACTTCCGCTACGTGGCAGATGGGAAAAGCCCTAGATCACAAACCCCGTAACATTCCATGGGAGTGTCAGGCGGAGCTTTCTAGATATCCTTTCCGATGGACTGCTAAGACGTGTCCTAGATGATACTAGTGGACACGTTATAGTTGGTATCAGAGCCGACAAACGACGGAATTGTTTTTATGAAATCTTAATAAGAAGAAGTAAAACAAATACTGATGTTCCAAACATTTCCTTACTTCCAATGCTGTCTTGTAGAATTACGAAGCGTGGAGCAAGTTCTTAGTATTTCGAGTCATGTTTATGACTGCAATGCATTCTCCGCATTATTGACAAAGGGTTGAGATGATGAACATCCTAGAGCAAATCTATAATCCATCACCCTTGTACATGGAATGAAGATGGATGGGTGCCTCAGGAATCTACTATATAGCCACCCATCGGTTTGCTTACCTACAAACCAACTTAAAAAGGATCAAGTGGTTGGAAGATCTGAAACTCGTGAAGCTGTTCATTTTTGTGGAAGCTCACATAAACTCAACTTTACATATTTGAGGTCGGAGGGTTGAGATGACCTCATATGTATATGAGGAAGTAACCCATGTAATCCTCGCCCGACAGGATTAAAGTGTTGGGCCGCCATGAGAAGAATGGATTCCAATGAAAAGGATATCCTGAACTTCCAATGATTTACCGATTCATGAAAATCCATGACCCAAAACCATACTACTATACAGTTCCTGTAGATAAATGTAATACAATGTTTTTCTCCCCAAACTAAATGTAACAGTTGGCTTATCATCGCAAGAAATGTTGTATTATGAAAGGGCTATGGCCATATAAATACAATAAAGACTTCTTTTTATCAATGTCTGATTGTGCATGAGAATTGATAAAAAGTTAAGTAGCTACATTGCTTACGTGATAGCAAAATTGAAGATGTAATATAAATCAATAATGATTATCATATAATAACATTAAGAAACCTTTATTCAGGAAAAACCCCAGGTACAGGTTCCTAATTCGCCTCCTACATCAAGTACTGATGTAATCTAGGAGAAAAAGTTCCTTCTCAAGCACATTAAGCCACCCAAGTTTGACGGGAGAGGCAGATTTGTCCAAGCTGATGTTGAAATTTGGATTGAATCCATGGAGGATTACTTCGAAACAGTCGGTACTGCACTCGCCAATTAGGCTATGCTCGCCAAGTTAAAGCTCACCGCCGAAGCGAGGCTTTGGTGGAAGCAATGGTGCAGGGATCAAGGGATCATGGAGGGATCCGTTACTTGGGAGAAGCTGAAGAAACCCGTGCAAGGAAGACACCTACCACCTACATATCGCACGTAGAAAATGAATGAGTTCTATGAGCTAAAACAGTTGGGACTCACTCTTGATGCATACTATTCCAAATTTGTCTCACTTCTTAAGTATGCACCGCAGATGGACATGACATAGCAGGTGTCCAAATTTTGTGCGGGTTTAAATCCACCAATAAATACCCGTCTCGAATATATGTGTCCATCGGATCTTCAGGACGAACTCATTCGAGTAGTGCCTATAATTCAGGAGGTACAGTCTAGATCAAGGGGTAACAAAGCTTGTTCTTATAATGATCCGAACAGAGAAGCATTCAGACCTCAAATGAAGAGAGTTCAAGGTCATAATCAGGGACAAAGAAAGAAAGCAAGGATGAACAACGTCAACAACTTTGTTCCTACTCAAAGTAATGGTCGAAACCTCCGTTGTTTCCACTGCAACGAACCCGGTCACTTCAAGAGGCAATGTCCCAAGCTTGGTGGAGGACATCGCCAAGCACCTTTCCAAGGAACGGGCCATGGTCAAGGAGCTGCTACCCGAGGCAAAGGAAGAACTGCCTGCGTTGCCAATAGGAAAATGTGCGAAGAAGAAGAAGAAAAAGAAGATTCGGCCATGGAAGCAGAGTTTGAAAGAGCGACAGTCCATGCCGCTCTACACAAGAAAGGGCCAAATCGCCAGTTCTCATGATTCAGACACCGTTGGACTATCAAGGTAAAAGTTTCAAGACCTTGATTGATTGTGGCAGTACTCATTCCTTTATCTCACCAACTTGTGCAAAAAGATTAGGAATAGCCACAGTAGAAGCACCTACTCTGCTTGTGGAATTGGAAAATGGTCGTGAGGTTACTTGTACCAGGCAAACTGCTAAGGTGGAATTATTTCTGGGAGGAAAGAATACTTCGGTCAAATTCAGAGTCATGAATTTAGGTATCCATGAGTGTCTACTCGGAATGGATTGGCTTAAGCTAATGACACCCACATTCACTATGGAAAGGGTCAAGTTTCCTTTTGAAACTCTGAAAGGGAATTAGTCACAACCCAAGGTGAGGCTAGAGTGCCAAGAATCCAATTGGCCAAAGTATCTCGGATCATAAAAGGAGACAGAAAAGGATTACCTATCTACTTGATCAAACTCAACAAGTTAGATCAGAAGCCAAAGTCTAATGAAGGACCTTCTTGGCTAAAGGAATACGTGGACGTATTCCCTGAAGAGTTGACTGAACTTTCGCCTCAAAGAGAAGTGGATCATGAGATTAGGTTAGTACCAGGAGCTGCGCCAATTGCAAAGAGACCTTATAGAATGTCCATACCAGAAGCAATTGAGCTGAAGGAACAACTCAAGCAACTACTAGATCAGGGCTACATCCGGCCTAGCAGTTCACCATGGGGAGCTCCAGTACTATTCCAGAAAAAGAAAGATGGGACACTTCCACTATGTATTGATTACCGAGGGTTGAATCAATCAACGGTCAAGAACAAGTATCCTATTCCTAGAATAGATGAGCTTCTTGATCGTCTTCAAGGTGCAAAGATATTCTCCAAGATTGATCTCAGGTTAGGTTACTATCAGATAAGGATCAAGGAAGAAGATATCCCCAAGACGGCCTTCAATACAAGATATGGGCAGTTTGAGTTCCTAGTTATGTCATTCGGACTTACGAATGCACCTGCCACCTTCAACAGGTCTATGCAGGATATCTTTAGGCCATATCTTGATTATTTTGTGCTTGTCTTCTTCGACGACACTTTAGTCTATTCTAATCAGGAAGAAGATCATGAACCCCAACTTCGGATTGTCCTTGAGACATTGAGGTCACATAAGTTGTATGCTAAGATGAAGAAGTGTGCATTCTTTAAACATCAGATTGAATATTTGGGATTCATAGTATCAGCGGAAGGAATCTCAGTGGACCCAACCAAGGTCAGAGATGTGCCTGAATGGACAATACCAACATCTGTCAAGGAAATACGTAGCTTTCTTGGATTGATAGGATAGTATAGGGTCTTCATAAAAAACTATGCTTTGATTGCAGCACCCATGACTGACTTATTGAAGAAGCAAACTTCCATTGCATGGTCAACTCCCGAACAAAATAGTTTCGAAAGATTGAGCAAAGTTTGGTATCAGCACCTATTCTAAAACTTCCAGACCTCAATAAAGAGTTTGAGGTAGTAACTGATGCTAGCATACTTGCCTTGGTTGTGTACTCATCCAAGAAGGTCATCCAGTAGCATACTCTTCAAGGAAATTGAAGAGTCATGAAAAGAATTATGCTACGCATGATTTGGAATTGCTGGCTATCATCCATGCTCTAAAGCTTTGGAGACACTACCTGTTGGGTAATAAGTTTACTCTAGTAACTGACCATAAGAGTCTCAAATGGATCTTGTTTGACCTAAGGGTCCTTAGACCCTTACTTATAACCTTTACGGTTATTATTTTCCCTTGGAGCTCTCCCGCACCTTGTGTTTTTCCACACCTTTCTATTCCCGTTCATGCGAGTACAAAGGCCATTAAGTCTTCCCCATGGCTTGAATGGGTCTTAGTTGTAAAAGATTCTGAAACACCCTTTCGAATTCCGGACTTCAAGGAGGGAGCCTTCCAAAAACTACTTTCGACGGACGGTGCAAGGGAGCGATGGAGGAATTCCAAGGAGTTATAAAGCTGCTTCCATGTTCGAAAAACTACAATTGCGATGCCTCCTAAAAAAGTCCAAGGCATAGCCACAGGAGGGTCATCTCCGGGCATCCATGTGGATATCTCACCCCAAGCCCAGGTTTTCCTTCCTAATTATTATTTGATATTGTTATAATTCAATCTTGCAAGGTTAATTGTTAGAAATAAGATATATTTTTGTCCTAGATACTCACGACGAAGGAACTTAGCCGTTAATAGTTTTAATGAAACATGCAAAATAAAGAAAGCATAAAGGCATTTCTAGCAAATAGCTTATGCATTGAAATGAATTATAAGATTAGATTATTATCCATTGAAATAGTATACTTCGATTAAGCCTAGAATTATAAACTGCATCTCGTAGTATTAATCCATATCCTATTTGCAATGAATCATCATGGAAAGTGCAAGCATGAAATGATTCTTATGATGCATAAACTCTAGGAAAATATCGTTTGTCAACAGCATAAATTATCAAGTAAAAGGTTGCTTGTTTAGCATGAATTTTGTTCGCAAAGTGTAGGAAGATTATTTGGAATTAACCTAACCTCAAATCAATAAAGTTTAGGATTGAAAAATCAATTTATGCATAGACAAGGAATCATGTGTAATTAATCTCGAAATTATCTTCTAGAGTTAACCAAATTGACATAAACTTAAAACACCTAAGCTGCCAAATACTCATTGGGAATGAGTTAAATTCCAAGAAATGCCTATACCTTAAATACTTGCCCACATTCACTGAATGTAGAGACAATGAATTGTAATCGCAAAATAAACTAGGGTTTGTCCCTAAGAATCTTACAAAGATGAAGCTTGGAAACCCTAGGTCTAACGATGTCAGCTTAAAGAACCTGAAATAGATTGTTTCGTGACTCCATAGTCTCATAGTTCGATGCAGCACTTGCGCAACAAGTGCGGAGTTATATAATCTTGTGATTGGAGCACAAGGGAATGGCCAATTTCTCGCAATGAAGTTGGCATGTCCTTACGCAAGTTATCTTGCAAGAGGATGAATAATCATCCTAATTTAGTATCCTTCTTGAGTAAGGAAGATTGTTTGGAAACTAAAGATGAACTGATAAACTTAGGGTTTGACCAAGTCGGGTTAATAGGGTACACCCTAACCTAGGATATAGGGGATTTTGCCAAGTTGCAAGTTATCCCGGATCGAGTGCTGGACGCATTCAAAAGGAAGGATTCATTCTTTAGGAGTTTGCCAACAAAAATGATCAATGGAAATGTTTGTGCTTGCTACAGATTTTAGAGCACTGTTTGGCTTTGTTTGACCAATGAATTAAAAGATAAATGAATATTTATACTTCAGGTTGAGGCCTGAAGGGAGAGGCAACTTCAGTTACCCCCGACTGCCTGCCTAACCCTAACCAAGGGGGTTATTGACCGCGCCGGGAAAGTGGACTGAACCCGCCGCAAGAGGTCTCTCCATTGAGCGCTACTTGGAGTAGGAGGACGCTTGGGTGCCAAGGGGGGCTTTGGACATAAATCCCTCGCCTTCGGGGTCCTGCACAAGAGGCTAACGTGACTCGGGATTCGATCTCGAGGCTCGCATACTAGTCTACGGGCAAAAACTTGGATTAGTGATCCCTGTGTATTGCTGGATAGCCTTCGAGCGGTTTGTGGATAAGCCTACGGACTAGACTCTTTGTATTTCAAAGATAAATATGATGACCTATTAATAAGGAACTTGTCTGATATTGTTTTTCTATGTCAAGTGATAAGATTACATGAAGGAACTAGTGCCTAACGGGTTAATTAAAGAAGCTGTTTGTTACCTGTCCAACTAATGTGTTAGGTAATTAAATAACTAAAAAAACCCAAGGAAAGTGCGAAGGATAGGCCATAGGTCCGTCCTACAGATGGGTGGTCCTGGTTGGCCGGGAACTTTTCTCAAATCACGAGGAACAGTGGGATGATCGTCAAAGGACACGAACAACAAAAGCGTTGACCTAGAGTTATGATTAAACCCGATTTATGCTAATTTAGGGAAACAGAATGGGACTATGCCTTATGGCAAAGAGGTTGAGCTTTGCATCCCTCTCGTTTCCCATTCTCCTTGAACCAAGTGTAGTGTGAATCCGCTTCGGACCTGGCGTTTCTGTGTAAAGTAGTTCGCTTGGGTCCTGTTAGGAAATGACCAATCAGGAAAACCCTAATTCAGATCGATCCTAAGTGGGAACGGCCGGAATACTTCCGCTACGTGGCAGACGCGGAAAGCCCTAGATCACAAACCTCGTAACATTCCATGGGAGTGCCGAGCAGAGCTTTCTAGATATCCTTTCCGATGGACTGCTAAGACATGTCCTAGATGATACTAGTGGACACATTACATCAAGGCTAGAAGGATTGTTAGTCGGGCTATTGGGAAGTGTCAATCATCCTCTAATTACGAGATACTTACACCATAAAGTGTGATTCTCTGAGTAAGTCGTAAATTAAACTATAAAGTAACTTCATGCTAGGAAAAAACCTTTATATGCCAACACTACAATATTTAACTTTAACAAAATACCACATATAATAAAGTTGTAATATTCCCATTTGAGAATATTACTAAACCGACCTCCCGCTCTCATCGTAAACTCGTGCAAAGATTATCACCAGTGCCAGCAGCTAATCTATAACCACACGCGAGAAATGGAGACACTCCACCTTAGGAAAATAAGGCCGGGGATTCAAACCTGCATAGCCGCGGGAAAACTCCCTCTTGGGAGGAGGTTAAGGGGATAAAGGTGGAATTATTGCAAAAATTTTTGAATTTATCTTCCCCAGCCGATGTGTGGCTGGGGGAAAGGGATGGGCTAGTAAGGGCAACATGAGGAGGTGGGGGGAGAGAGCCATGCAACGGGCCACGTGGGGAGGTCCCCTCTCCCCCCCCTTGGACTATAAGAACCCCCTTTGTGGAGGAGGGGGAAGAGAAGGGTGAAAGGAGGAAGAGGCTGCATCAGACTGCGGGAGGCTGGAAGCTGCTATTTTTGACTTGTGTGGAGGAAGCTAAGAGGCTGTGTAGAGGAAGGAAGAGAGGAGCGACTAGTCGTTGTGCTGCGGCGTGAGGAGGAGGGGGAACCGCGCCACTCTGCTGACCATGAAGGACGAGGCGACCGTGATGGAGGGGCCGTGGGGAGGCGGCCGTGAAGGTGGGCCGTGAAGAGGCTGCCGTGAAGGAGGGGGGCCCGTGAAGAAGGGAGAGGCTGCGAAAGGATGTCGTGGGGGAGGAGGCAGAGCTGAGGGCAGTCGTGAGAGAGGAGGAAGAGGCTGCGTAAGGCATTGGAGACCATCGTGGAAGAGGAGGAGGGTGCTCAGAAGCTGCGTGGCCGCCGCCTGTGTGATTGAGACCGTTGTTGCCATCGTCAAGATGCCGCTAGCATACAGGCTGAATTCACTGCCGCCATCCCACCTGATGGCCACCATCAAGGCCTTCCAGCTCATCGATGTCCACGTAGCCATTATTCCTCTCTTTTCACGTGGCCCTGCACACCCCAGAAGCTTCTTAGAAGCTTCTAAGGGGGCTTCTCTAAGCCCCCTTCCTATTGGAACCACCGCAAATCCATATTAGCCCCGATTTTTAAGGCCTTTTCCCATGGATTTCCCCACACAAGTCCATATTACCCCCATGGGTTCCTTTTAAACCCCTTTCCCTTTGCAACACCCACAAGCGCCTTAGCCCGGGCTTTGAAGAAAAAAAGGGAAAGTCTACAAGCCCTTCCCCCCAATCACCCACAAGGCCGGTCCTAGGATTTTAGGGAAGGAGAAGAAGAACTCTAAAGCCTCCATTCTTGCAAGGCCCATTCGCAAGAGCCCCTTCCGCGAACATCCTCGTAAGGCCTCAGTTGATGAAACTCCATTCATAAAATCCCCATTTCCAAGAATCTTATAGGAGCCCCATTTCCACAAACCAAGCTCCAACCCCGCAAGGCCTTCCATAAGGCCAAATTCCGCAAGCTGGTATTCTCAAGGATCCACATTTCGAAAGGGATCTCCTGCGTACCAGGGAGAAAAGGGCAAGATCTTGAGGCTGCGTACCAGGGCGAGCAAATTCACCGATCGCGTAAGGGGAAAGGCAACCTGGAAGTCCGTAATTATGTCATGATGGCCCCCAAAAAGTCACAAGACGCGCCTGCGGAAGGATCTTCTCCTAGTATTTACGTGGATATTTCCCGGAGTCCACAGTCCAGGTTTTATCTATTTGGATTCCACACAAAAGTATTGAATTAATCACGATAACTTCATGGATTAGGAAGCACTCATGCATGTTCAAATTCAACTAGTCAAGTTAAATGCAATTGGAAAATGAATTGGTTATTTGAACATTTATTAGAAATAGCTTAAGATATGAAAATTGATCATTGGTACGTTCAATGGAATGGGACTATGGCAGAGAGGTTGAGTTTTGCATCCCTCTCGTTTCCCATTCTCCTTGAACCAAGTGCAGCATGATTCCGCTTCGGACCTGGCGTTTCTGCGTAAAGTAGTTCGCTCGGGTCTGACGCTAGTTGCTGCTAGCTAATGACCAAACAGGAAAACCCAAATTCAGGTCGATCCTAAGTGGGAACGGCCAGGATACTTCCGCTACGTGGCAGACGCGGGAAGACCTAGATCGCAAGTCTCGTAACATTCCATGGGAGTGCCGGGCGGAGCTTTCTAGACATCCTTTCCGATGGACTGCTAAGACGTGTCTGGGATGATTCTAGGGGACACGTTACAGTTGGTATCAGAGCAAACCAACAAAGGACTTGTTTTTAGGAAATTTTAATAATACGAAGTAAAGCAAATGCCACTGTCCCAAACATTTCCTTACTTTCAATGCTGTCTTGCAGAATTATGAAGCATGGAACAAGTTCTTAGTGTTCCGAGTCATGTTTATGACCGCGATGCATTCCACGGATTATCGACAAAGGGTTGAGATGATGAACATCCTAGACCGCATTTACAATCCATCGCCTGTGTACGTGGAACGGAGATGGATGGGTGTTACAGGGATCTATTACATAACTGCCTATGAACCTGCATACCTTCAAATTAACTTGAAGAGAATCAAGTGGATGGAGGATTTGAAGATCGTGAAGCTGTTCGTCTTTGTTGAGGCTCACGTAAACGCGACCCTACAGGTCGGAGGTCGAAGGGTTAACCAGAATAAGTATATGTACGGAGAAGTGATTCAAAGAATCCCTGCCGACCGAATCAAGGTTTTGGGACGTCATGTGAAGAATGGATATCAAAGGAAAAGATACCCTAATCTTCCAATGAACTATCGATTCCTGAAAATCGATGACCCCAATCCGTATTACAACTCAGTTCCTGTAGCTGAATGCAACAACATCTTATTCTCCTCGAATTAGGTATTAACTTGTTCCATCGCCCCAAGAAATAATTGTACCTCGAAAGGGCTATGCTGATATGAATGGAATAAAACTTTTTTTTTAAATCAACGATTGTCTTGACTATGAATATTGATAAAGAAGTAAAGTGATTTGGTCACTTGGCTAAAGGAATATGCGGACGTAGTTTCTGAAGAGTTAACAAAACTCCCAATTGAAAGAGAAGTAGATCATGAGATCAAGCTAGTAATAGGAGCTGCGCCAATTACGAAGAGACCCTATAGAATGTCTATACTGGAAGCAATTGAGATGAAAGAAACAACTCAAGCAACTGCTAGATCAGGGCTACATCCGCCGTCCTAGCAGTTCACCTTGGGAAGCACCAGTACTGTTCCAGAAAAGAAAAGATGGAACACTTCAACTATGTATTGATTACAGGGGGTTGAATCAATCAACAATCAAGAACAAATATCATATTCCTAGAATTGATGAACTTCTTGATCGTCTTTAGGGTGTGAAGATCTTCTCCAAGGTCTGGTTACTATCAGATAAGGATCAAGGAAGAAGATGTCCCAAAGACGGCCTTCAACACAAGATATGGATACTTTGAGTTCCTAGTTATGTCATCCGAGCTTACAAATGCGCCTGCCACCCTCAATAGGTTAATGCAGGATATTTTTAGTCCATATCTTGATAACTTCGTGCTCGTCTTCTTTGACGACACTCTATTCCAAACAGGAAGGAGATCATGAATCCCAACTTTGGATTTTCCTTGAGACAAGGAGGTCACACAAGCTGTATGCTAAGATGACGGAATTGTACATTCCTCAAACATCAGATTGATCATCTAGAATTCATCATATCGGTAGAAGGAATCTCAGTGGAGCCAGCCTAAGTTAGAAATGTTCTAGGATGGCCAAATACCAACAACTGTCAAAGAAATACTCAGCTTTCTTGGATTGACAAGATGGTATGGGGTCTTCATCAAAAACTATGCTTTGATTACAGCACCTTTGACAGAATTATTGAAGAAGCAAACATCCATTGCATGGTCAACTACCGAACAAACTAGCTTTGATAGGTTGAAGCAAAGTTTGGTATCAGCACCGATCCTAAAACTTCTAGACCACAGTAAGGAGTAGAGGAAGTAACTGATACTAGCATGCTTGCCTTAGGATATGTGCTCATGTAGGAAAATCATCCTATAGCATAATCTTCAAGAAACTGAAGAGCCATGAGAAGAGTTATGCTACCCATGATCTTGAACTTTTAGTTGTCAAGCTTTGGAGACACTACCTGCTGGGTAACAAGTTTACACTAGTGACTGATCATAAAAAGTCTCAAGTGGAACTTTACCTAGAACAAGCTCAACATGAGGCAATGTCAGTTGATTGAAGTGCTGGAGGAGTGTGACCTTAAGATCAAGTACCGAACTAGAAAGGAGTATGCATTGCTAATGCACTCAGTCACAAGGCATTCCTTAATTCTCTAATCTTTCAAAATCCATCAATAGCTAGATCTCTAGCCACAAAGGTGTCCATGCCGAACAACCCCATACTTGAGCTAGCTAGAGAGGAAGGATGCAATGATCTAGCCTATCAAAGGATGCTAAGGGAAATCTCTATCGAGGACCAGGAACAAAAGCTAGAGGCTAAGTATCATGAATTCTCTATCAATAGTGGACTTGTCTACTATGGGACGAGAGTATGTATACCAGCAAGCCAGTCACTTAAGTAGAAGATATTGTGGGAAGCTCATGATCCCCCTTTCTCAGGACATCCTGGCTATGCCAAGACTCTCATTACAGTTAGGAAAACCTAAAGGTTCATAATGTATTCCCTATCGGTCTATTGAGGAATGAAGTATGTACCTAATCCTAGCCATGTACTTGATGACCAACAAGTTGTAATGCCTAGCCAAGGAGTCCTTGAGCTACGGCCTAACAGGATCTTAGATGTTGGGGAGAGACAACTGAGATCCAGAACCTTGAGAGAATGCCTCGTCCAGTGGAAAGATTATCCCAAGGAGGATGCCACTTGGATGGATGAAAGCACTCTCAACCAACAATATCCCCAGTTCATCTCGAGATGAGGACATCTCGATTCCTCCAAGGGGGAGAGAATGTAATATTCCCATTTGAGAATATTACTAAATCGACCTCCCGCTCTCATCGTAAACTCGTGCAAAGATTATCACCAGTGCCAGCAGCTAATCTATAACCACACGCGAGAAATGGAGACACTCCACCTTAGGAAAATAAGGCCGGGGATTCAAACCTGCATAGCCGCGGGAAAACTCCCTCTTGGGAGGAGGTTAAGGGGATAAAGGTGGAATTATTGCAAAAAATTTTGAATTTATCTTCCCCAGCCGATGTGTGGCTGGGGGAAAGGGATGGGCTAGTAAGGGCAGCATGAGGAGGTGGGGGGAGAGAGCCATGCAACGGGCCACGTGGGGAGGTCCCCTCTCCCCCCCCTTGGACTATAAGAACCCCCTTTGTGGAGGAGGGGGAAGAGAAGGGTGAAAGGAGGAAGAGGCTGCATCAGACTGCGGGAGGCTGGAAGCTGCTATTTTTGACTTGTGTGGAGGAAGCTAAGAGGCTGTGTAGAGGAAGGAAGAGAGGAGCGACTAGTCGTTGTGCTGCGGCGTGAGGAGGAGGGGGAACCGCGCCACTCTGCTGACCATGAAGGACGAGGCGACCGTGATGGAGGGGCCGTGGGGAGGCGGCCGTGAAGGTGGGCCGTGAAGGAGGGGGGGCCCGTGAAGAAGGGAGAGGCTGCTTCAGTTACCCCCGACTGCCTGCCTGACCCTAACCAAGGGGGTTGTTGACCGCGCCGGGAACGTGGACCGAACCCGCCGCGAGAGGTCTTTCCGTTGAGCTCTACTTGGAGCAGGAGGACGCTTGGGTGCCAGGGGGGGCTCTGGCTGTAAATCCCTTGCCTTCCGGGTCCTGCACAAGAGGCTAACGTGACTCGGGATTGGATCTCGAGGCCCGCATACTAGTCTACGGGCAGAAGCTTGGAATAGTGATCCCTAGCGGATTACTGGATAGCCTTCGGGTGGATTATGAACAAGCCTACGGGCGGAACCTCTGTATTTCAAAGATAAAATAATGTTATGATAATAAAGAAGTTGTTTGATATTGTTTTTCTATGTCACGTGATAAGATTACGTGAAGGAACCAGTGCTTAACAGGGCTAATCAAAGAAGTTGTTTGTTATATGTCAAATTAATGTGTTAGGTAATTACATAACTAAAACAAACCGAGGAAAGTGCGGAGGATGGACCATGGGTCCGTCCTACGGATGGGTGGTCCCGGTTAGCCGGGAACTTTTCTCAAAAATCTCGAAGAGCAGCGGGAGGTTCATCGAAAGCAATGACCGAGAATTATGTTTTACCCAATTTACGCTGTTTTAGGGGACACGTTACAAAAGTAACTTAGTCAAGTAGAGATACATCTTATTTCAATGTGTACACCATTTGCATAAATAAGAGAGGTATCATACAATGAACAATATGGCTTGGGAGAGGAAGTGTTATCAATGTAATGGAAGATCCTCAACTTGTTCAACAAGTACTTCCAAAAATTTTCACGAAGATGAAATTATTCTTATTGAAATAAAAAGAAAGATACAATATGAGCATTACTAACTAAGTGGAAATCTAAGATCCCTAATGACAATGAAAGGACTCCATACGTGTTTGAAAATAGGCTTTCACATATAGTTTTCTTGCAAAACAATCCAAACCCACAAGAGCACTACTTTCCAAAGAGTAAAGAAATTGAAGAACAACAAACTGATAGCTTACTATATGGACTAGACAAAACTCAACAAGTTATTGACAACAACAATAATATTAATAATATTATTCCCTTCAAAGACTTTTCTTCTTTAAGCCTATTTCCTGATAGACGTTGTGAAGAGCTTGCATTTTCACATCTATTTATAGGTCATGCTTGACTATATTAAGCTATGCTCCTAATAACTACTATATATGTATGTACACATAGCAAGCTATTCTTCTTCTTGCTTGCCTACCTCGAGATCCTACCCTCCTTCGGTAGGTGGCACTTTTTGCTCTTCTCCTCTTGCAAGCTCCAGTGGTCTTTGTTCCTCCTCATACCCTAACAACTCTACTTCTCATGGCATCAACCTTGCCCTTAGCAAGTATTGTCTTTGCTCTTGTTGGTTTAGATGGGTCTCTACTTCTTTCGTTTGAGCACATAACCCATGCCTTATGGCTCCGAGGGCAATTTCTAGCTTCTTCTTCAAAAATTTTGGGCCTCCTCATCTTCTTATTTCCTGATATCTAAGATGGTATTGAGGAAGGCATGTTATTGGCCCACCATCCTCGTCTCCACGGCCTCTTTCCTTGCTCTCTCCTAGCACTCTCTTACTCTCTGCATGGGCTAAACGGTTTGCCAAGTTTTTCACTTTTTCCTCACTCCTAGCTTCCCACTCTTTGGCTCTTTGGTTCATTCCTTCTAGACTTTCATTTTGTGTTTTGGCTAAAGCCCACTCTTGAATCCTACTCTTTCCACCTTTGGGTAACATTTTCTTTCTGCTCTCTCTTCCAGGTGCTTCACTTCACCTTTCATCCTTTCTTGCCCTTCCAGCACTGCAGCCTATTCTCCAAACCCTCCATTTCTTTTCGGTGATTTTCCTCTTCATGAGTTATGGAGGTGTCTTCTACTGCAAGCCTATCTCATGCCTCCTCTATCCTTTCCAATTGCTCTCTTAATTCCTCTTGTTGCACAACAAGGAGCTTATACTCCCTTTGAAGCCCCATGAGCTCTTTTCTTTCCTCCTCAAACCTTTCTTGTCCATTGTTGTTTTCTTCCTTGGCCTTGAGTTATTCCTTCAACTCATAGATCTCCCTTTGGTACCCTACCACTTGGTGTGTCCTCTCCAACTAGAATGCTACCGAGGATTTGTTCTTAGCCTCCAGCTCAACCACATCTATCCTTTTTTATTACTTTTCCCTTTCTAGCCGCTTGGCATGGAGCTCTTTGACATACTCATCATACCCCATCAACGGTGGGATTGCTGTAGGTATCAACATTGTTGATGCCTCTACTTTCTACTTTTTGTGATCCTACCTTGATTCGACATCCACAAATGTCGAAATCTTCATTCGCATTGTTGGAGCACCTTCATTTGACTCTAGGGCTATCTCTTGCACTCTACTCACTAGATACTGTACCTAGGCCATTAAATTGCTTTCATTCATTGTGTTTATGGTGCCTTGGGTGGTTGTTATGATTGCGGTTGGGGCCATGAGAACTAGTGGGATCGAATACAACTTTGTCCTTCTTCTCTCTCTAGATCCTCCTATCCTTTCATAGCTTCTATCCATCTCTCTTTATCTTCCCTATCTTTCTCTCTCCTTTTCTAGTCTATCTCTCTCCTCATCAATCCCTTTCTCTCTCTTCTACACATCATCTTCTCTCACTTCTATAGTCTTCTCTCTCCTCTTTATCTCTCTCCAGTCCTCTCCTTAACAAGTGGTATCAAAGCTTCTTAGGTTCTTGATTGAGTTAGTCAGATTTCATTTAGTTCCCTTTTCTAGTCACACAAATCTAAGAATGTTAGGTACACATGTACAGACATGGTAGGGAGTACTCAAGTGACCATTGAACATTTCCAAGAAGAAGAAATACATCATTGAAGATTGAAGAGGAGTAAACCTTGAAATTGATTGGCCAAGTAAACATTAGTTCAATAGCAGCAAGTAGGATGCTTATATTTTGGCAGTGTTCAACCTCAGAGACTTGTTCTTAGGTGGAGCAAAAGAAACATGCTACAATTTTAGAGCTCTGTGATAAGTATACATGTTTATAGAAATATAGAAAGTGTAATTCTAAGCGATTGCATGCTGAAATGAAGTGCTTCTCTCTCAATGTCAATCACATTACACTTTGTCCTTCTACCATGCTTTTCATGTAATGATAGCAAAAATCTACAGCTGGATGATTTCTGAAAGTAGTATCATGGAAGGCCACATTCCATGTCCTAGTGCTGCCAACAAGTATCCTCGACTATCCAATACCTGAATAATCTGATGATAAGTCTAATGCCAACTACTTGCTTTCCTCTTTCTCTCTCATAACTCTCTTCTAGAACACGATGCTTTCAAGGGGAATATGAAAATGGGCCTGTGTTGATGATGTTGTCAGGGGCTAATCATGGCTAACTAGATAATAATCTGTGGGGCATCATTCCATGTGTTGTTTGAGATGATCTACCTATATAAGGACCTTTTAACAATGTTGGAAGGCACCGGGTGGCAAGACAACTAGATGATGCGGATGGTGGAGCATTATTTCTCGACATTGATAGGCTTGAAGTAACATGCTTGAAAAAAGATACAGATGTACACAATAGATTATGTATATTCTTCTATGCATAGAAGCAAGCTACTATCTGAGAGTCTATAAAATTTAGAAGCCTTTCAAAAGAGTTGAAGGGACACCAACAAATCAGTCTAAAGACCCTTCTAAAACATTTCAAGAGGCATCAATTAGAAGTAAGTTTCTACATGAGAGTCTACCAACTCATGCTCTAGTGCCTTACAATCATTTTGGAAGAATTATCTCCTGCACAATGGCTGGAGAACTATCCAAGAGAACTACCTAAGAAAGGGAAAACTCTACCCTTTAGAGAATTGATGACTTGCCATTCTTAGCAATACTAATCTTTGCAAAAGGTGCCTTTGCCTTTGGTGCAGTATAGATGGTTTGATAGGCTTAGCTCCTTCATATGATTCACTTTCCTTAGAGATTTCATCTTGTGTAGGGAGCTACAATTTGTAGGGACAAATTGATAACATGTATCTACATCAGAACCTCGCTGAAAAACTGGACTAAAATAGCTAGTGCCTAGATTTGAAAAAGACATGAAGCTACTAGGCAATCGAGAAGCCGCTTGTGACTGGGTCTCTGTGGCTTCATAGGAGTACTGAGGTTGTGGCACTAGCCCAGACCCATGGTAACTAGGCAATGCACATGAGAATAGCTGCTAGCTTGGTTATGCCAGTGGCTCAGGTTTAGAGATCCCACACTCAGGATCTACTACATTGGAGACAATAGGTTGCTCATGCACATTCTCCCCACTTAAGAAAACTCTTCATGGGTATCAAGCTTATCCATATGAACGATGTCTCATGTATCAAATAGCATAAAGAATCAAATTTTCTTATAAAAAACGCATTACCAATTGTATTTTCGGGTTGCAGGTTTCTATGCCTCATTGCGGGACTGATTTCCAGTCGCCATTAATGCTCATGACAGTCCGGAATTAGCAATCTACCCTCCTCTTGCATCACCGAGCAATCCCATCTCGATTGGACAAGCATCCGTCAATCCTTCTTCTTCCCACATGAATCTACCTCTAGAAGAGAGAGAGGGAGGAGAGAGAAAGACTAGATTTCCATCTCTACATTCAAGCCACCATTGGATGGGCAAAGACAGGCGAAATGATCAGCAGGCAGAGGGGAAGCAAGGGCAATGATCATTTGCAGTGGTTGTTTGCAGTCAGTCATCATGATCTCCATGCATCTTTGCGCAAATTTCGACACCTCCTGTCACCATATCTCCCCACTTTTTTGCTCCTCAAAAAATGCCACGCTTTGATGTGGCATAAAATGCCCCCAAGGCCCAAAGGTCACTTACATTTGGCCACTCTAATGTCCACCTTTTCGTATCTTGCCCGATTTCTTGGCTCCTTCCCCGTCCGGACTCCGAATTGAGCTCTGAAAAATCATGGGCATCCGACTTGACATCTCGCATTGGCTGGTAACTCCTGACAACCCGTACGGAAGTCTGAAAAATTATCAAAAATCAACAAGTGTTGCTCGGGCGCCTTTAAAGCACTTTGACGCTTAAAATCGGCCGCCGCCTTCGACGTTGAATATTTTTCCCTTGATATTCATAATTTTTAGCTATTTTTAAACACTTCTCAGCCTCAAAATTCCACTCTCATTTGCAACCATGGGATAGGGTGACTCAACCCGTCGAATCCCACAATAGATCTGTACAAAACAACCAAAGGAAGCATCAAGCTGATACAAAATAGATACATATTAAACACAGCACACCGCTCACCCTACCCCCTGACAAAACCAAGGCATGACATCCACAAGGAGTAGGCCTAGCATAATCTGATAGAAGGTCCGAAGCTAGTCACTTATCAACTGCTCCAACACGGCCAAACTAAAAAGAATTGTCAAAGAGGTTGCCCTAAGTGGTGGTCTGAACTACCTACCTAACTAAGGACAACACAACCAGGAGCTCCTACTAGGCGAGGACTCCTATAGCCTGATCAAGAAGTATTTTCTTTCAGTAAATTTCAACTTTTAGGGTTTTTATTCTTCCATACTTGGGTATGTAAAAAGGAGGGAGCTGAGCGTAGTGACCCAAGGAGAACAGGGCATTGGCCTCAGGTCCTGTCTCGGTACCCAAGAACCTACCAGGCCCTCGCAAGGCGACGCTTAATCCTTTTCTGATGCTCACTTTTATTTTCACTCCAACCTTCCTTAGTTTCTTCTTTTCCAACAAGATGCCACCCCTAGGAAGACAAGGCATCGGCCTCAGGTCTGACTCGTCCCTAGGAACCTACTAGGCCTTCACAAGGCAATGATCATTTGCTCATAAATTTTTCTTTCTTTCCTCTGCAATTTTTATAGGGGTTAGAACCCCTTTTTACACACCTTCGTATATATTTATTATCTTTAATATATTCAGGGTTTCTTTTTATCAGCATTTTGTTTCTTCTGGTAGGCTTCTCTAACTGCCTCACAACTAACAAGAACTCCTAGAACGGCTTCCTAACAGGCTAGCAGAACAGGGTCACTAGGACTACTTCTAAAACAGGTCTTTCAATGCCTGGCAATGTCTTTACAGGAGGCAACAACTACTCAGACCTCCCTCAAACATACTGAACCTAAACTCGGGACTTCATGCCTTGGATGCCGGTCCCCAATAAGAAACGAAAAACCCCCTTAACAAGTACACAAACACATATAGCATGAAAACCACAGTACTCATAAAGGAAAGATATCATCTGGAGAGGGCCACAAGAAGCTTCCACGCAACAAAAGGCTCCTTCCAAGCTCTGCTTCAAACCTGTCTAGCACAAAACTAAAACAAGAAACCATTAACTGCACCTGCACTAAACAGACAATGGGCCCTCTTGGCCTAATGAAATAAAACAAAGTAGCACCTACACATCCCTCCCTGAAAGAGCACAGATATACAATAATAGGCTCCTCTCCAAGGAGGAAAAATAGGCTCGTAGACCTAAACTAAATGCATAAGGTTATGACCCATCCCTCCTACATATATAGCAAGAGGCGTATGCATAACATGTTGTGTAATTAACCTATGGGTCCAAGATAATAATGGTAGATTGGTCTCTGCAACTCTTTGCATCACCCATATCAACCATCGTCTGCCATATATTGCATGCTCTGATAACATTCCCCACAAACGACCGCGTGCTGGTTCATCATTGATCACAATATCTAAACTAGGACCACAATTAAAGAAGAGTTCTTCCTCATAAGCAAGATTTGCCAAAGAATCCGCAAATTGATTCCAGTAATGTGGAATCAGCTGAAGAGACACTCTCTCAAACTCCTCAAGTAGGGTCATAGCAGTCCGATGATACATACAAAGAATGGGATTCCGCACTGTGTATGTCCCATCTGGCTGATTCAGGGTCAACTGGGAATCCCCTTTTATGAACAACCGATGAATACCACCTTGTTTGGCAATATGCAGCCTTATAATCAAGGCTTTATACTCCGCCATATTGTTAGTGAATCCTACCCCGAGATAAGCATCTAACTTCATCGTAACTCTACGTCGGGGATCTCGGATTACTACTCCAACACTTCCTTTTTTATTAGGGCCCCTGGACGCTCTGTCAAAATATAATGTGTACATCCACAATGGGTTTACATAGCTGGCCATTACGAACTCCTCTATTCGTAATTATGGTAATCAAAGTTTAGCATGTTGAGAGGATGAACTGATGGCTCCATCCCACCTTCTTCATTGAACTCAAGAGGGATACTTGTCAATAGTTGTAAACAGTGATGGCAGAAGACTTTAATCTCCCACACAAAGGTTCCGTCTTCTTGCTCAATCACTTCGTATCCTTTGCTCCATCAGATGAGTTTCCCCTGATGGTATCTTTGCTCCAGATATGGGTGCTCCAAATAAGGGATTAACGGACCCATCAACCAACTTTTAAGCTCTTTTCCACAGGTCTCAGATCATCCCTAGCATGGACTGCAATGCATTTCTCTATATTAGCATACTTAGAAATAATAAGGTTTAATCTTATTAAGATTAATGTTATTTTTAAACTCTACTCCATGTAGATCAGCTAATAGGGCCGTAGACCTATTCTCCCCTAACCTGACAATCTTGTAGGGGCCATCCCATTTAGGTTCCAACTTCTCGGGAAATAGCTCCCTACGTGCATCATAATAGAGGACTAATTGTCATTTTTTAAAGGTATACTTCTTCGCTCTAAGTTCATGCAACTGCTTCATCCGACGCTTGGCAACCTCCTGGTGTAGTAAGCTTTGCAACTTCAGCTCATCCAAGTGGCCTATAGTCGTGAAACGTTCAAAAAGGGAATCCTTGTCTCCCAAAGAGTGATTAATTGCAAACCGTATGGTTGGCAACTCAATCTCAAGGGATAACACACACTCTTCCCCATAAACCAATTTGAATGGAGTATGGCCGGTAGCTCGCTTGAACGTTGTATTATACTCCCATACTACCACATATAGCTTCCTGTCCCAGTCTCGTTTCTTCTTAGAGACTATCTTAGACAAGATACCCACAAGCTGTTTATTAGTACTTCCAACCTGCCCATTTGCTTGCGGATTATAAGGAGTCGTTTTATTGTGCTTGATTTGCCAAGCCTCAGTCACGCTTTTGATCACCTTATTCAAAAAATGGGTTCTGCGGTCGGACATTAATTCCCTCGGTGGACCAAAGCGGCAGATAATCTGCTCTAACAGGAAACTTGCAGTCTCTTTGGCATTGTCTTGCCTCGTTGCCCGCGCTTCTGATCATTTTGTAAAATAATCAGTGGCTACTATAATATACCTCCTTTGGGTAGTAGACGACGGGGTAATAGGACCCACAAAATCAATGCCCCACTTCTCAAATGGAAGGATAGCCATGATAGGCGTAAGTGGGCGTTTCCTATTCTCTCTACTGTCATGCCTTTGACAGGTATCACATCTCTTTACATACTCAAAAGAATCTTGGAAGATAGACAGCCACCAATATCCAGCTCTTAACACTTTTTGCGCCGTCAACCATCCGGCGAAGTGCCCTCCACATGTAGAGTCATGGCACTCCTCCAAGATAAAAGGAACCTCCTCCGGCATCACACATCAGCGGTAGATATCATCAACACCTTGCTGATATAGTGTCCCTGCGATCAAAGAAAACTTCAAAGCTTGATGTTTGATTTTCCTCTTTTCAGACTTCGATAAACCGGCTCCCGTCTCTCTTGTTGATAGATAATGCGTAATAGCAGCATACCAAGATGGAATAGAAGCTGTATCAATTTTAAACATTTCCTCAATATCACTTTTTTCAGCCAAAGTCTCTTTCGGCTCCTCGAAATCCACAAGGCATTCCACAATACCCTGCAACCTCGGTGGCTTACTCTTAATCTCATAATCGAACTCCTGCAAAGTGATTAACCACTTTGCCAAACGATCAAGCGGCTGTAGCTTGTTCATAAGCAATCTAAGTCCTTCCGCCTTCATATAGAATACTACCTTTTCATAAAGGATGTAGTGCCTGAATTTCTTAGTCCCAAAGACCATCGCAAGACACACCTTCTCCATGTAGGTATAGTTAATCTGTGAAATGCCCAATTTTCGACTAGCGAAAGCTATCGGATGATACCACTTTTCCTCCCAGATTTGGGCTAAACAGCAGCTTATACTATACATAGTGGCTGCTGAAAATATATAGAACACCTCACCTCTTTTAGGTGCTTTTAAGACGGGTGCTTTTACTAGCTCCTGTTTCACATCCTCAAAAGCTACCTTACAAGGATCGCTCCATTCAAATGAACAGCTAAAGGATAATACATTCGTTAATGGCAATGTTCTTTCTACCAAGGCATTTATAAACCTCCAATAGTACCCTATCAACGACAGAAAGCTATGAACCTCTTTCGGAGTGCGTGGTGGACTCATAGCAAACTATAGCCTTGATCTTTTCAGGGTCAATTGCTATCCCTACTGAACTGACCATATGTTCTAGCAATAGCCCATAAGGTACTCCAAAGACACACTTCCGTGGGTTAAGAGCGATACAAAATTGTTTGCAACGCTCAAAGTACTTTCTTAAAATAATCAACATCCTTTCCCTTACAGTGGCTGCCCCCAGGTCATCAATAAATACCTTCAACTCATCTGGGGAGATGTCACCAAAGGTCTTTTCTGCTATTCGTTGCCACGATCCAGGTGCATTGCATAAACCAAAGGCCATCACATGGTACGCAAAAGTACCAAAGACAATAATAAAAGTTGTTTTCAACTTGTCCTCTTCTGCAATTGCCATATGGTTATATCCCGCAAAGCAATCCATGAACGAATATATCTCCCTATCCGCTAATTGATCCAAAATCTGGTCAATAAACGGCAACGGGTAGTAATCATTAACTGTCTGCTTATTCAGCTCTCTAAAATCTACACATAATCGGATCTGGTTGTTCTTCTTCTTCCTGATAACAACTGGTGAACACCATTCTGTGTGTTGTACAGGGAAGATTAAACCAGCTTTCCTTAACTTCTGTAACTCCTCAAACAGCCCCTCCCTCAATTCAAAAGGCATATGCCTTACTTTCTGACACAAAGGACGACTGCCCTCTTTTACAGGGATAGTATGAACAGCTAGGCTGGGAGGAATGCCTCTCAGCTCATCATAACTCCAAGCAAAGATAACACGGAATTCTTGGATCAAGGACACATAGTCCTCCCTTTCTACTGAACTGAGCATGGAACCTAATTTAATCGCCCGCGAATCATTCGACGTGCCAAGGTCTAACTCAATCACATCTGCATCTTTTATTCTATCTTGCGGCTCTATCGGCTCATTTAGAGTTATCTGATAGATATCCTCTGTAGTGGACCCCTCTTTATATTCATCGTTGGATGATGTCTCACTACCAAATGGATCGTCTATTGTCTCTAATTCAGTAGAAGATAAAGGAGCTCTCTCACTTTGAGGGGACTCAGGATAAGCATCGACTATTACTCAATTAGCACCTTGACCTAGAACCACTCGACTGGCGGGTATATCGACTTGACAGTTTATTCGTAAGATCCAAGGCCTACCTAGCAAAACTCGATAGCTAGGATGCCCTGCAAATCTTATCACCCTAAAGTCCAAGAAACATTCTACACTCGCAACTGTAACATGGACCTTAGTAACGCAACCTTCTGGTTGTCTCAGACTATCATCAGCCATTCTCAGAAGGGTGGAGCTATCTTTCTGGATGCCTAGATCCAACCTCTCCATCAACTCTGAACTCATGATATTGACGGAGGATCCAATGTCTACAATGGCATGTTCCACTAATATTCCATCCACATAAGCTGGAACCCTAGGGCAGTTCTTTTCAGCACGATCAAACCAATCTTCCCCTACTCGTGCTATGCCCAGAGGATCCACAATATACCCGATACGCAGGATCTTTTTAAATTCCTTGCGTACTCCTAGATATAATTTCATCAATTGCAATAGGTTCACATTTGGTTTAACTTCGCAAAGAGAACTTGCTAAATCAAAGTCATGATAAGTAGCCAAAGCTCGCTTTTCCCGCCAAACCATCCTCTCTTTTGGTCTTTGGACCGGTTTTGGTGCTTCTTTCTTGGCTCTTGCCTTCTTTCTAGGCCCTTGCTCATCCTTCTTAGGGTCGCCTTTTCTGTCAACCGGCCTTAGCGGTCCCCCTTCTATGCTAGAATTCTGGACTTGCGTCCCCTTATCCCCTTGTTTAGAGTTTGCCTCAACTGGTTTTTCCTTATCTTTGTCAACCTCTTTAGCCTTTTGGCCTCTTGTCACGGCTCTTAAGTTAGAGGTTTCAGCATCATGGACTCGTACAACCTCAATAAGGCTGACTCTGTTGCCTTGTGGCAACTCTTCTATAGTTGTTTTTCCCCTCTGTAATATTTGCCTAGGTGCATCATTCTGTTGCAAGTTATTTCCTTGTGCTCTATGATTCACTAGGCCCGATTGTTTACTCCCTTGTTGGAGAGAGCTAATCTTACTCCAACAGGTAGCAGGTAGATGGCCCAACTTCCCACAAATGTCACATTTCACATTTGGACAGTTTCTGGGGAAGTGTTGTCCACCATACCATCTACAACTAAATCTAGAGGGTCCACCCTATTCAAGGCGTCGACTTCCTATCAAATTTTGTTGGTTCTTCAAGAAATTAACGTCGATGGCTATTTTTCAATATTGTTCAAACATCATATCAGTATAATGCTTCATCATATCCTTGACTTTGCCAAGGACATTAGATACACTCGACTCGTAGCCTCGATCGTCAACTCGCTGTTCCATTGGCCTAACAATCTGATTTGGCATTGGCTGTTGACCCACAAGAACAACATTAGAATTTGAAACCTGGCCTCCAACATTTGATGGAGTCAATTGACTTGCCATAGGCATAGTCACACTACGAGGAGCTGGCAGCAAAGGTACATTCGAAACCATACTCCCTCTCCCAATAGGATTAGTCATAGGCATCCCTTGACTTCCATTCGTCAATGATGGATTGTGGCTAGGTACTAAACCCCCATTAACATTCATTCGAGAGGAGTAGGCCATTTGTAATCGTGCTTCTACTCCCTCTGCCCGCGTAATAGCGGTGTCTATGTTTGCCAAGGCCACACTGCTCAATTGTACTTGGATATTAAAGTCCAACCCATGCAAAAAGTATTGCAATTGGGTAGCCGGCGGAATGGGAATGTAAGTTTGCAACTTACGGAATACCTCCTTCAACTTCTTGGCATATGCTTTCACATTCTCGTGAGGATCTTAACGTGTTACATTCAAGACCTGCAACCAATATTGGCCACCTCTTTCAGGGGCATATTCTGCTCGGAAAGCTGCATAGAATTGATCAATGGTGGTTATGGTTCCAAACTCTATGCTATGATACCATACCGCAGCCCTTCCTTTTAACGTCATATTGAAGAACATCATGAGATGTCCCTCATCTTGGATGCGATAATTGAACATCAATCTCTGAAATTCACAAATGTGAAATTCTGCATCCTCTTCTGCTAACCCATTAAAAATGGGCAAGGGAACTCCTAAGGCTGGTAAATCCGGCATCCCTGCAGGAATCATAATAGGCTGTGCCATGGTGACAATCGGATTAGCAATAGGAGCTTTAAATGACAGATTCACACCCCCACTTGAAGTGGGTAAACTTGGTGGAGAAGAGGAAGAACTTATGCTTCCTCCTGCACCTAATGGAATAGGTGGAGCAGTTAAGTGACTAAGACCACTACTTCGTATATGTACTGGACTACTCCTTTGAGGAGAATAGCGGCTTACGATCTCTAACCGCCGTCTAGCCCTCTCAGCACGTTCGGCTTTTTGAATTTCGGCTTGATGGTCCTTGTTAGAGGGCATAAACCAACTTCCTTTTGGTCCCTAGAAACCCTAGATCCGAAAACCACCACTTATAAGTGGCTCCTGACAAACGCACCACTGATGGGATCTAAAACGGGCTGGCACTGGCTCATGCACCAGTTGGACCTCTATCATGTGCTCAACAACCCCACGGCCTCACGGACCAGGAGCATTGATGACACATACATCATACATTGCCTTCCTAAACATCTTGCATTTGTATCACGTCTCGTAGTCCGACTCTAACCCAATTAACACTCCTCAGAGGGAGTCCTAGCACATTACCAAATGGCATGAAGTACAAACATAGGAGGTCCTCCCACGGCTAACTGCCGCTACCTCACTGCGACTCTCCTACATCTTGGGGATTGGCCCTTCGATGCATCGCTAAACATATATAACACTTCGTACATAGTCCTCTCAAGGTACCAATTATTTCGTTCCAGGATGTACCATACCTCACTTTACTTTCCCCTTAGACCCAACGCCTAGCCTACAGCTTGGGACAACCTTACTCACTCAACGTTGGTCACGATCTAGAGAATACAGGTGCTATACATCCAAGAGGTATTGTCTGATACCTTTTATCATTTTATGCTTCATGCAAATTGTGAATGTCCACGTGCTCAAACAAAGAAAAATTAGCATTGTGCTTAGTGCAAAAGCATTCTTTCAATGAATTTCTCTGGCGCATAATTGCTACGTTGCACGAACCTAGTACCGAGGAGATCTCGTGCTACTAGATCCTTATTTTAAATTAACAATCGATCTATATGATATGCATAGATAAAAATAATCAGCCTTTTCTTTCTCTCAGCACTTAAACACCACTCTCATTCTCTCTACCCTCTCGCTGTTTAGATTGTGCACGATGCATAGGTTTAGGGTAATATTTTTCCATGTTTTTTATTGTATAAAAAGCAATAAAACCTCACTAAAACATAAAGGTAGGGCTGAACTGAGGCTAAACCTCATAATTCAGACCCCCATGAATCTTATTTTTTAGTATTTTTCGCACACTCAAAACTTATTTTTTCCTTATTTTTACCCATTTTTCTATTTTTCTTGTGTTTTTCACAATATTAAATAATTAAAAATGCAAAATGAGTTGTGGGTTGTGGCCCTTAGGTACATTTGCAGAAAAAACACAAATTTAGTTGGTGTGTCTCATTATATTTTCCATTTATATATCAAGACACCCAATTTCCCCCTATTTCGCGTGTTTTACATGTTTTATTTTATTGTTTTTGGCCATACGGCTCATGATTTTCTAGTTTTCTGATTTCAAAAAGTTGGAAGCCATTGCAAACAATGTTATTATCAATTTATAGCCCATATGAACGATGTCTCATATATCAAATAGCATAAAGAATCAAAATTTCTTATAAAAAACGCATTACCAATTGTATTTTCGGGTTGTGGGTTTCTATGCCTCATTCCGGTATTGATTTCCAGCCACCATTAATGCTCATGATAGTCCAGAATCAGCAATCTACCCTCCTCTTGCATCACGGAGCAATCCCATCTCGGTTGGACAAATCCTTCTTCTTCCCACATGAATCTGTCTCTAGAAGAGAGAGAGGGAGGAGAGAGAAAGACTAGATTTCCATCTCTGCATTCAGGCCACCGTTGGATGGGTGAAGATACACGAAATGATCAGCAGGCAGAGGGGAAGCAAGGGCAATGATCATTTGCAATGGTTGTTTGCAGCCGGTCATCATGATCTCCGTGCATCTTGGCGCAAATTTTGGTGCCTCCTGTCGCCATATCTCCCCACATTTTTGCTCCTCAAAAAATGCCACGCTTTGATGTGGCATAAAATGCCCCCAAGGCCCCAAAGGTCACTTACATTTGGCCACTCTAATGTCCACCTTTTCGTATCTTGCCCGATTTCTTGGCTCCTTCCCCGTTCGGACTCCGAATTGAGCTCTGAAAAATCTTGGGCATCTGGCTTGACATCCCGCATCGGCCGGTAACTCCTGACAACCTGCACGACAGTCTGAAAAATTTATCAAAAATCAAAAAGTGTCGCTCGGGCGCCTTTAAAGCACTTTGACGCTTAAAATCGTCTTAGGTCGAGCCGCCGCCTTCGACGTTGAATATTTTTCCCTTGATATTCGTAATTTTTAGCTATTTTTAAGCATGTCTCAGCCTCAAAATTCTGCTCTCAACATTTGGAACCACCATTTTACCTTTACATGTGGAAACATGGTATTTACAAGTTGAAACAGGGTGCAAGCTTGGACAATTTAGACTTAAACATTGAATTGCAAAATTTTCTATCCTAAACTTATTATGGCATGTTATAGCTCATCTTAAAGAGTGCATTGTTCACTTTGATTTGAATCAAATTTTTTTAGGAAGCTCAAGTTATGCCAATTTTTTGATAGGGGGTTCTATAGGAATGTACTATGGTTGGCATGTAATAAAGGAAAAAATAAGGCCCAAGATGAGTATGCATAGCAAATTAGAGATTCCGTGCTAGATTATATACCTCAAGAGGGCCTTGAAGAGCGTCAAATGCATGGAAAAATCAATGCACTCAATAATACCATATGTGAACATGAGAATAGGCATGCCCAATGTCATATGGAGCTGTTATCAAGAGTGGAGCAGATGGTATTTTCTACTAGTCAAATGAAGTCTTCCATTGAGAAGTTAGTGGATTCCACTACCCAAACGAAGGTCTCCATTGACAAGTTATTAGAATCGAATGCTCAAATAATGGATCAATTCTCCCAATGGATGCAAATGCAAATGGGATCCAAAGAAGCTAAGGAGAAAGTTCATTCAAACAGTGAACCCTTTGTATCCCACTTCAGCCACCTAACCAAAATGGTCAAGGTCATGGTATTATTGGATGAAGGGGTATTTTAAATAGCCAATACAAAGTATGTGAGACTTCACTGTAATATTCTGATTTGCTAAAAAAAAAACACGCATGAACCACCTCTAGAAGGGGAGGCCAAAAGGATAAGTCATGAGGATGATTAATGACAATTTTTTTTAATAATCCCTCTCTCCTCCATCCGATTGTCATGCTGGAGGAGAAGGGAATAGCAAGGGGTGAGCAAGCTCCTTGCTGGAGCTTGCTGAAGGAAGGAGGCCATGCACTATGGCCGCATGGGGGCAGGAAGAATCCCCTCCCTCAGCTATAAATCCCATGAAAGGAAGCACCACGGGGGACACGGCCGTCGAGAGGGAAGCCGACACACTAATATTGCTATTGAGGAGTGTGAGAGGGCCAGATTGCCATCGTGTGTGTGAAGTAAAGCCAGGAGGGTGGTCCCGGCCGTGGAGCGAGAGTGGGAAGCCATCAAACTGTCTATGCACTGCCATAGAAGAGGAGAGGGCTGTGAGAGAGGAAGAGTGGAAGCTAGGCTTGCTGTCGTGAAGGAGCGGGCCGTCGGACTGTCGACACTGCCATCGAGAGGGAGGGGCCAAGCATTACTGTCTTCCTTCAGCCGTCGCCACAGAGAGAAATGCCGTCGTGATTTGCTGCCATTCCTTTTCACCACGTGGGCTTCCACGTTTCTTTTCAGAAGATTTAGAGCTTCTTAGGAAGCTTCTAAAGCCTCCTAAGAAGCCCCCCTTCATGTGGGCTCTTTAAGCCCCTTTTCCCCTCACACAACAACTCCTCTTTAAGCCCCTTTTCCCACCCACATAAAATCCTCTTTTTAAGGGCTTATACACCCTTGTTTCCCCCCTTTTTCCCGTAGGGTCTCGGCATACCTTGTAAAAGGCCATTAAGCCCTTTCCCATGGCTTTACTAAGCCTCACCCCTCGAAAGGGTTAAACCCCCCCACCCTCGAGATTTAAAATCCTCCTCGTGGGTTTTTCCCAACCTTGGAATTCAAAGCCCCTTTTCCTGTTGTCCCATCTAAGTTTTTATAAGCCCCATTAAGTTTTCTTTTCCCCTCACATTCTTACACAAGGTTTCATCTTAACCTTCGGGTCCCTTAGAACCCCCTTCCTATTAACCTTTGAAAAACACCCTCTTTTCCCCCTTTTTGGCATACCACAAATGTACTTTCTTTTTTCTCTTTCCGTGTATACAATTTGCACCAGAGCTTCTACGAAAGGAAGGAGAAAATTTCATAAAGGTCGGTGGAATTCCTAGGAGGAGTTGTAGAGCTGCTTCCACGTTCGAAAAACTACAATTGCGATGCCTCCTAAGAAAGTCCAAGGCGTAGCCCGAGGAGGGTCATCTCCCGGTATCCATGTGGATATCTCACCCCAAAACCAGGTTTTTCTTCTTGGCTTTAATTCGGTTTTAAGTCGATCATGCAAAGAGAAATTGTTAGGGATAGGATATATTTGTCCGAGTTATTTGTAATGAAGGAGTTTAGCTTATTTGAATGAATGATAATGTATAAAACTTAGTTTCCTTCGAATTGCATCAAGCATTATAAATTACGAGCAAGATTATACATTTAGTATAGTAGTATATTTTAGTTAAATCCTAAAGGTATAGAAATTATATCTTGCACCATTAGTCTTATTCCTTTCGCAACGAATCATTGTAAATGATTAAATTCATGAAAGGTTTCTTTCGTTGCTCAAATTACTAGGAAGTTATCATTGCTAATTGCACATCTTAGCAAGGGAAATGTTTGTTATTTGGCATGAGTTCATCTACAAGGAAAAAGGAAGTTTAAATTGAACTGTATTGACTAAAAAGTAATTTGTCACAAGGATAGCAAAACCGTGACAAGACGATTAATATTACCTTCCAAAAGATAACCAAACCAATCTAAACATAGAAATATTCATACCCTAAGCACTTGACTACTTTCCTTATTGTAGGGTCAAAAAAAAATCGTAAAAATAAAGAACTAGGGTTGTCCCCTAGATTCTTAAAAAGAAACCCTAGGACTGACATACGTCAGCTTAAAGGATCTAAAACAGATTATTCCATCGCAGGACTTGCGTAGCAAGTACAAAATCATTTAGTCTTGTGATTGATTCACAAGGAGAAAGGGTAAAAACCCTCAATAAGGATGGCAGATCCCTACGCAAGTTATCTCGTAAAAGGACGTATTTTTTGGATATCCTTCTAAATAAGGAAAGTTGTAAACCGGAAACTAGCATATCTAAGGAACTTTAGGGTTGACCAAGTTGGGTTAATAAGGTACTCCCTACACCGGAATGTAAAGGATCTTGCCAATTTACAAGACACCTTGGGAATGAGTGCTGATACACTCAAAAGGAAAGAACACTTCCTTAGCAGTTTCCCAAACAACATGGTTGATTAATGGAAATGTTTGTGCTTGCTAGAGATTTTAGGGCTCTGTTTGAATTATGAATTACAAATTAAATGAGTACCTATACTTCAGGTTAAAGGCCTGAAGGAAGAGGCAGTTTCAGTTACCCCCGACTACCTGCCTAACCCTAACCAAGGGGGTTGTTCACCACGCCGAGAATGTGGACCGGACCCGCCGCGAGAGGTCTCTCCGTTGAGCTCTACTTGGAGTAGGAGGACGCTTGGGTGTCAGGGGGGCTCTGGCCGTAAATCCCTCGCCTTCCGGATCCTGCACAAGAGGCTAACTTGACTCGGGATTGGATCTCAAGGCCCGCATACTAGTTTACGGGCAGAAGCTTGGAATAGTGATCCCTGGGGATTACTGGATAGCCCTGGGGCGGATTGTGGACAAAGCCTACGGGCGGAACTCCTTGTATTTCAAAGATAAAATGATGAAATGTTTAAAAAAAGAACTTGCTTGATATTGTTTTTCTATGTCACGTGATAAGATTACGTAAAGGAACCAATGCTTAACAGGATTAATTAAAGAAGCTGATTGTTATATGTCAAATTAATGTGTTAGATAATTACATAACTAAAACAAACCGAGGAAAGTGCGGAGGATGGGCCATGGGTCCGTCCTACGGTTGGGTGGTCCCGGTTAGCCGGGAACTTTTCTCAAAAATCTCAAAGAACATCGGAATGATCATCAAAACGAATAACGAGAGCAATGACCTAGCGTTATGTCTTACCCGATTTACGCTGTTTTAGGGGAACAGAATGGGACTATGCCTTATGGCAGGGAGGTTGAGCCTTACATCCCTCTCGTTTCCCATTCTCCTTGAACCAAGTGCAGCGTGAATCCGCTTCGGACCTGGCGTTTCTGCGTAAAGTAGTTCGCTCGGGTCTGACGCTAGTTGCTGTTAGCTAATGACCAATCAGGAAAACCCTAATTCCGGTAGATCCTCAGTGGGAACGGCCAGGATACTTCTGCTATGTGGCAGACGCGGGAAGACCTAGATCACGAAACTCGTAACATTCCATGGGAGTGCCAAGTGGAGTTTTCTAGACATCCTTTCCGATGGACTGCTAAGACGTGTCATGGATGATACTAGTGGACACGTTACAGTTGGTATCAGAGCCGACCAACAACGGAATTGTTTTGATGAGATCTCAATAAAATGAAGTAAAGAAATTATTACTGTCCAAACATTTTCTCACCTTCAATGCTGTCTTGCAGAATTATGAAGCGTGGAATAAGTTTTTGGTATTTCGGTTCATGTTTATGACTGCAATGCATTCTCCCCTTTATAGACAAAGAATTGGGATGATGAACATCCTGGAGCAGATTTATAATCCATCACCTTTATACATAGAACGAAGATGGAGGGGGTCTTCAGGAAACTACTATATAGCCGCCCACCGGTTTGCTTATCTACAGACCAACCTAAAGAGGATCAAGTGGTTGGAAGACTTGAAAGTCGTGAAGCTGTTCATTTTTGTGGAAGCTCACGTAAATTCGACTTTACATATTCAAGGTCAGAGGCTTGAAATGAACTCATATGTATATGAGGAAGTAACCCATGTAATCCCAGCCGACAGGATTAAAGTGTTGGGCCGCCATGAGAAGTATGGATTCCAACGGAAAGGGTATCCTGAACTTCCAATGAATTATCGATTCCTAAAGATCCATGACCCAAAACCCTACTATTACACAGTTCCTGTAGACAAATGCAATACAACGTTGTTCTCCCCAAACTGAATGTAATGATTGGCTTATCATCACACGAAACGTTGTATTCAAAAAGGCTATGCCCATGTAAATACAAATAAAGACTTCTTTTTATCAATATATGGCTGTGCATAAGAGTTGTTAAAAAGTTAAGTAGCTACATTGTTTACGAGATAGCTGAACTAAAAATGAAAGATAAGCTAACATCGATTATCATATAATAATGTTAAGAAAACTTTTATCCAGGCACAACCCCAGGCACAGGTTCCAAATTCGCCTCCTACATCAAGTATTGCTGTGACCCAGGAGAAGAAGTTCCTCCTCAAGCAGATAAAGCCACCCGAGTTTGACGGGAGAGGTAGATTCGTCCAGGCTGATGCTGAAATTTGGATTGAATCCATGGAGGATTACTTTGAAGCAGCTGGTACTGCACCTACCAATCAGGCCATGCTCGCCAAGTTAAAGCTCACCAGCGAAGCCAGACTTTGGTGGAAGCAATGGTGCAGGGATCAAGGGATTTCAGAGGGGTCTGTTACCTGGGAGAAGTTGAAGAAAGCCGTGCAGGGAAGATATTTAGCACCTGCATATCGTACGCAGAAAATGAATGAGTTCTACGAGCTAAAACAGCTAGGACTCACTCTTGACACATACTACTCTAAATTCGTCTCACTTTTAAAGTATGCGCCACAGATGGACATGACGTAGCAGGTGTCCAAATTTTGTGCGGGCTTAAATCCACCCGTAAATACCCATCTCGAATCTATGCATCCATTAGATCTTCAGGATGCACTCATTCGAGCGGCGCCTATAATTCAGGAGGTGCAAGCTAGACCAAGGGGTAACAAAACTTGGTCCTATAGTGACCCAAACAGAGGAGCATTCAGACCTCAAATGAAGAGAGTTCAAGGTCATAATTAGGGACAAAGGAAGAAAGCAAGGACAAACAACGTCAACAACTTTGTTCCTACTCAAAGTAATGGCCGAAACCTCTGTTGTTTCCACTGCAATGAACCCGGTCACTTCAAGAGGCAATGTCCCAAGCTCAGCGGAGGACATCGTCAAACGCCTTTCCAAGGAGCAGGCCACTTTCAAGGAGCCGTTACCCGTGGAAGAGGAAGAACCGCTTGCATTGCCAATAGGCAAAGATGCGAAGAAGAAGAAGAGAAAGATCCGACTATGGAAGCGGAATTCGAAAGAGCGACAGTTCATGCCGCTTTACACAAGAAAGGGCCGAATCGCCAGTTCTCGGTAATTCAGACACCATCGGACTATCAAGGTAAAGGTTTCAAAACCTTGATTGATTGTGGCAGTACACATTCTTTTATCTCACCAGCATGTGCAAAAATTTTAGGAATAACCACAGTAGAAGCACCTACCTTGCTTGTGGAGTTGGCAAACGGTCATGAGGGAACTTGTACCAGGCAAACTGCTAAGGTGGAATTCTTTTTGGGAGGAAAGAAGACTTCAGTTAAATTCAGAGTCATGAATTTAGGTATCCATGAGTGTCTACTCGGGATGGATTGGCTTAAGCCCAACGACGCCCACATCCACTGTGGGAAGGGTCAAGTTTCCTTTCGAAACTCTGAAAGGGAATTTGTCACAACTCAAGGTGAGGCAGGAGTGCCAAGAATCCAATTAGCCAAAGTATCTCGGATCATAAAAGGAGTCAGAAAAGGATTATCCGTTTACCTGATCAAACTCAACAAGTTAGATCAAAAGCAAGAGTCTCATGAAGGACCTTCTTGGCTAAAGGAATACGCTGACGTATTCCCTGAGGAATTGATTGAACTTCCGCCTCAAAGAGAAGTAGATCATGAGATTAGGCTACTGCCTGGAGCTGCACCAATTGCAAAGAGACCTTATAGAATGTCCATATCGGAAGCAATTGAGTTGAAGGAACAACTCAAGCAACTATTAGATCAGGGTTACATCCGGCCTAGCAACTCACCGTAGGGAGCTCCAGTACTATTCCAGAAAAAGAAAGATGGGACACTTTGACTATGTGTTGATTACCGAGGGTTGAATCAATCAACAGTCAAGAACAAGTATCCTATTCCTAGAATAGATGAGCTTCTTGATCGTATTCAAGGTGCAAAGATCTTCTCCAAGATTGATCTCAGGTCAGGTTACTATCAGATAAGGATCAAGGAAGAAGATATTCCAAAGACGGCCTTCAATACAAGATATGGACACTTTGAGTTCCTGGTTATGTCATTCGGGCTTACAAATGCACCTGCCACCTTCAATAGATTAATGCAAGATATCTTTAGACCATATCTTGATGATTTCGTGCTTGTCTTCTTCGATGACACTTTAGTCTATTCTAAACAGGAAGAAGATCATGAACCTCAACTTCGGATTGTCCTTGAGACAATGAGGTCTCATAAGCTGTATGCAAAAAATGAATAAGTGTGCATTCTTCAGGCGTCAGATTGAATATCTGGGATTCATAGTATCATCAGAAGGAATATCAGTAGACCCAGCCAAGGTCAGAGATGTGCTTGAATGGCCAATACCAATATCTGTCAAAGAGATACGTAGCTTTCTTGGATTGACAGGATGGTATAGGGTCTTCATAAAAAACTATGCTTTGATTGCAGCACCTCTTACAGACTTACTAAAGAAGCAGACTTCCATTACATGGTCAACTTCCGAACAAAATAGCTTCGACAAATTGAAGCAAAGTTTGGTATCAGCACCTATTCTAAAACTTCCTGACCTCAATAAGGAGTTCGAGGTAGTAATTGATGCTAGCATTCTTGCCTTGGGGTGTGTACTTATGCAGGAAGGTCATCCAGTAGCATACTCTTCAAGGAAATTGAAGAGTCATCAAAAGAACTATGCTATGCATGATCTGGAATTACTAGTTGTCATCCATGCTCTAAAGCTTTGGAGACACTACCTATTGGGTAACAAGTTTACTCTAGTAACTGACCATAAGAGTCTCAAATGGATTTTCACCCAGAACGAGCTCAACATGAGGCAACGTCGGTGGATTGAAGTATTGGAGGAATATAATTTTGAAATCAAGAACCGACTAGGGAAGGAGAATGTAGTTGTCGATGCACTCAGTCGCAAGGCATTCCTAAATTCCCTAATCTTGTAGAATCCATCAACGGCCAGATCTCTGGCTACAAAAGTATCTATGCCAAACAACCCTATACTTGAACTAGCTAGAGAGGAAGCATGCCATGTCTTGGCCTACCAAACAATGATAAAGGAAATAACTACCAAGGAGCAGAATCAGAAGTGGCAAGCTAAGTATCAGGAATTTTCCATTGATAATGGACTTGTATACTACAGAACAAGGCTGTGTATACCAGCAAGCCAGTCACTTAAGCAGAAGATATTATGGGAAGCTCATGATTCTTCTTTCGCAGGACATCCTGGCTATGCTAAGACTCTTAATGCAGTTAGGAAGAGCTACCATTGAGAGAGGCTTAAAGGTGACATTCTCAAATATGTCACTGAGTGTTTGTCTTACCAACGTATCAAAGCCGAACATGTCATGATGCTAGGGAAACTGCAACCGCTTGACATTCTCCAAATGAAATGGGAATTCATCAGTATGGATTTTGTTGTGGGCCTACCCCAAGTCCAAGGAGGATACAATTCCATTATGGTTGTGGTTGACATGCTTACCAAGGTTGCTCACCTGATACAAGTAAAGACAAACTATAAAGCCTCTGACATTGCAAGATTGTTTATCAAGGAGATATTCAAGCTACATGGGTTACCTAGAAGAATCATTAGTGATCAAGATTCTCTCTTCACATCATACTTCTAGAGAGCTATCTTTGAAGCTATTGGGACTCAACTCTTTTTTAGCACCGCTTACCATCCCCAAACGGATGGCCAAACAGAGCGAGTAAATCAAATCATCGAAGATATGCTTAGAGCGTACTGCTGTCGAGAGCTGAAGAGGTGGATTCAATACTTGCCATTAGTTGAATTTGCCTACAATGCTTCTTACCAGCAGAGCATTCTGATGACTCCTTTCCAAGCATTGTATGGTCATGATTGTCGAAGTCCCCTAAACTTTTCTGATCCAACCCTAAGAGTTGAAGTGTCAAGACAGATGTTGGAAGACATGGATGATTAAATAAAGTCAATAAGACAAGACATACAAGCAGCCAAGGATAGACAAAAGGCATACGCAGATTTGAAACGTCAAGAAAGAGTCTTCGAAGAAGGAGACATGGTCTTCATTCGTATACGCCCTAAAAAGAGTTCTCTATCCCTAGGAGAATGCAAGAAGCTAAGTCCAAGATATTGTGGGCCGTACAAAATCCTCAAATGCCTAGGACCCAATGCTTATAGATTGCAACTCCCGGAGAACCTAAAGGTTCAGAATGTATTCCATATCAGCCTATTGAAAAAATATGTACCCAACCCTAATCATGTACTTGATGACCAACAAATTGTAATGCCTAGTCAAGGAGTCCTTAAACTAAGGCCGGATAGGTTCTTAGATGTTAGGGAGAGACAATTAAGATCTAGAACCTTAAGAGAATGCCTCGTCCAGTGGAAAGATTATTCCGAAGAGGATGCCACTTGGATAGATGAAAGCTCTCTCAACCATCAATATCCCCAGTTTATCTCCAGATGAGGACATCTCGATTCCTCCAAGGGGGAGAGAATGTAATATTCTGATTTGCTAAAAAAAAAACACGCATGAACCACCTCTAGAAGGGGAGGCCAAAAGGATAAGTCATGAGGATGATTAATGACAAAATTTTTTAATAACCCCTCTCTCCTCCAACTGACTATCATGCTGGAGGAGAAGGGAATAGCAAGGGGTGAGCAAGCTCCTTGCTGGAGCTGGCTGAAGGAAGGAGGCCATGTGCTATGGCCGCGTGGGGGCGGGAAGAATCCCCTCCCTCAGCTATAAATGCCGTGAAAGGAAGCGCCAGGGGGGACACGGTCCTTGAGAGGGAAGCCGACACACTAATATTGCTATTGAGGAGTGTGAGAGGGCCAGATTGCCGTCGTGTGTGTGAAGTAAAGCCAGGAGGGTGGTCCCAGCCGTGGAGCGAGAGTGGGAAGCCATCAAACTGTCTATACGCTGCCATAGAAGAGGAGAGGGCTGTGAGAGAGGAAGAGTGGAAGCCAGGCTTGCTGCCGTGAAAGAGCGGGCCGTCGGACTGTCGACACTGCCGTCGAGACGGAGGGGCCAAGCATTACCGTCTTCCTTCAGCCGTCGCCACAGGGAGAAATGTCGTCGTGATTTGTTCCCATTCCTTTTCACCACGTGGGCTTCCACGTTTCTTTTCAGAAAATTTAGAGCTTCTTAGGAAGCTTCTAAAGTCTCCTAAGAAGCCCCCCTTCATGTGGGCTCTTTAAGCCCCTTTTCCCCCCACACAACAACTCCTCTTTAAGCCCCTTTGCCCACCCACATAAAATCCCCTTTTTAAGGGCTTATACACCCTTGTTTCCCCCCTTTTTCCCGTAGGGTCTCGGCAGACCTTGTAAAAGGCCATTAAGCCCTTTCCCATGGCTCTACTAAGCCTCACCCCTCGAAAGGGTTAAACCCCCCCACCCTCGAGATTTAAAATCCTCCTCGTGGGTTTTTCCCAGCCTTGGAATTCAAAGCCCCTTTTCCTGTTGTCCCATCTAAGTTTTTATAAGCCCCATTAAGTTTTTTTTTCCCCTCACATTCTTACACAAGTTTTCATCTTAACCTCGGGGTCCCTTAGAACGCCCTTCCTATTAACCTTCGAAAAACACCCTCTTTTCCCCCTTTTTAGCATACCACAAATGTACTTTTTTTCTTTTTTTCTCTTTCCATGCATACAATTTGCACCGGAGCTTCTACGAAAGGAAGAAGAAAATTTCATAAAGGTCGGTGGAATTCCTAGGAGGAGTTGTAGAGCTGCTTCCACGTTCGAAAAACTACAATTGCGATGCCTCCTAAGAAAGTCCAAGGCGTAGCCACGGGAGGGTCATCTCTCGGTATCCATGTGGATATCTCACCCCAAAACCAGGTTTTTCTTCTTGGCTTTAATTCGGTTTTAAGTCGATCATGCAAAGAGAAATTGTTAGGGATAGGATATATTTGTCCAAGTTATTTGTAATGAAGGAGTTTAGCTTATTTGAATGAATGATAATGTATAAAACTTAGTTTCCTTCGAATTGCATCAAGCATTATAAATTACGAGCAAGATTATACATTTAGTATAGTAGTATATTTTAGTTAAATCCTAAAGGTATAGAAATTATATCTTGCACCATTAGTCTTATTTCCTTCGCAACGAATCATTGTAAATGATTAAATTCATGAAAGGTTTCTTCGTTGCTCAAATTACTAGGAAGTTATCATTGCTAATTGCACATCTTAGCAAGGGAAATGTTTGTTATTTGGCATGAGTTCATCTACAAGGAAAAAGGAAGTTTAAATTGAACTGTATTGACTAAAAAGTAATTTGTCACAAGGATAGCAAAACCGTGACAAGACGATTAATATTACCTTCCAAAAGATAACCAAACCAATCTAAACATAGAAATATTCATACCCTAAGCACTTGACTACTTTCCTTATTGTAGGGTCAAAAAAAAATCGTAAAAATAAAGAACTAGAGTTGTCCCCTAGATTCTTAAAAAGAAACCCTAGGACTGACATACGTCAGCTTAAAGGATCTAAAACGGATTATTCCATCGCAGGACTTGCGTAGCAAGTACAAAATCATTTAGTCTTGTGATTGATTCACAAGGAGAAAGGGTAAAAACCCTCAATAAGGATGGCAGATCCCTACGCAAGTTATCTCGCAAAAGGACGTATTTTTTGGATATCCTTCTAAATAAGGAAAGTTGTAAACCGGAAACTAGCATATCTAAGGAACTTTAGGGTTCGTAGCGTCTAAGTGTGTGTGTAACTCTGATCATAAGCACGCTTTTAGACGCGATTTTGTAGACGCAAAAATAGAGGTGTTAATAAATGCACTTGATATTTTTTTGTCACAATTCAAATATTGCATCTACAAACGCGTCTATGGAGCCTTTTTGTTGTAGTGTAATAAGTATTTAAGTTTCTTGCTTTTGTTTTTCAAATACAGGTTGTGTATCATCCAATGGTAAACAATAACTGATGGTGGTATGTCATCCCTATATCTAATCGTTCAAAATGAATATATGGTAATATTACTGACATAGAGATAGTAGATGACAATCCAACAATTAATGATGATATACATGATGACACCATAATGGATGATATACGTGATATAGTACCAGATGAACCTCACGAGGATGTTCAAGGAAACGTAGAAGAGAACAATAATGTGGTTGATGATGATGAAGTTATTGAGCAATATAGCAACACATCTGATAGTGGGATAGACTTATTTGTTTCGTTACCTCTTGGTAACATAGACTTAGAAGTAGATAGTTTAGCAAGGGCTGATCTCATTGAAGATGAGATGGATCATTCACTATAATATACTTAATTCGCTTAATGATTCAATGTGTATTCTTAATTCTATAGAAAATATCATGCGCACATGTGCATATTGAAGAATCAATAGTCAAGTTTAAAGCTAAATTGAATTTTCCATAATAAAAAAGAAGTATTTTTTATCACTTTCAAGTAGAGAAATTACGAGATACATGCAATGCTTGCTACTAATTGTATAATAAGATTTGTGTCGCTTGCCGCTAATTACTTATATCAAGCTTGTCAACTGGAGGAACTGCCATTCATTAGAGAGCAATGCAAAAATATTTATTAACTTTGGTTTTTTTATTATATTAAGTCCAATTTCAGGTGGTTAAATAATTACGCATCTGAAAACGCGTCTATATTCGCATCTATTTGTGCGGATATATAGATGCAAAATTCGCGCCTATTTACATGCTCTTTTACACACACATATAGACGCGTCTGACTTTGCGCGTCTATACCTCGTTTTTGTTGTGGTGTCTGAGGAATCTTGATGTAGACCATACAAGACTTTCTTGGGCATGGAGATTACTCATCTATAGATCACATGTTGTATCAATCCTTGAATAGTTAACATTGTTACATGAATATGCAAAAAATTATTCAATGATGCAACATCAAGCAAATGCAGCTTGCATGTATATACACATGTGAATAAATGCTACAATAATAATTTTATAAAGGGCAGAAAAGTGGTTGCAAAGTGAATTTGGGATGAGGCAAATGAGCCAAACAAAAGGAATTGCAACAAGTCATGCTTTTGAGTGGCTCCTAGAGAACACCTTATATAGAGAAGATGAGACACACTTGGTATGATCTATGATATTCAATATGGATCACGTTGTTGAATAGGTCCAAGTAGGCTAGAGAACTCTTCTCCTTATAGAGGAACTCCAATTAGGTTTGTATAAGTCCTCCAAAGCGCTAGGATAAGAGTGAAGAGTATGAGCATAAATATAAGTAATGCAAGAAAGGAGTGCATTGACACTAATATTTAGTTGGAATGGCAGCGGCGACGGTCGATGGGAGGTGGACAGGGGTGAGGATGACGGGATAGCCATGAAGGGGCATGGGGGTGGGATTCATGGAGATGGGCTCCTTGGGGTTGGCCAACGTCCATTTGCATGACAGAACCAGGCGGTGCAAGTAGGTCAGCATGGTCACACGAGCAAAGTCGATACCCATGCACGTATGGCCTCCCCCGTTAAACGGCAGGTACGTGTAAGGCTCCAGCTTGCCTTCGAAGCGCGACGGATTGAACACGTGCGGATCCGGGAAGTATTTAGGGTCCATGTTACAGTCGGCTAGGTTCAGTAGGATCTATACGTCAATAGAAACAATGGGTTATGATCCTTTAGAACAAATCATAAAAGGACTATCGCAGTAGACATCATCCCATAATCATGAAGTTTATTCTGCAGTAACAAACAATCCATGCATCCATGCACAAAACTACGATTATTCATTAATCCTATGGAGATTAATTACCAATATATACCTTCCAGCCGCGCGGTATCAAGAAGCCTTGATACTGGAAGTCCTGAATGGCCTCCTTGTAGCCCCAAGGGATCATCGGCTGCATCCGCAGGCTCTCCTGCACCACCCGCCATGTGTACTTCATGCTCTGTATATCCTCCCATGTGAGCTCGTATGAATCGGATTCCTGGTCTTTAACCTTCGCGTTGCGGATAGCCACATGCTCTGCCGCAAGCATAAACAAGTTACAGGCATTGAAATCATATTCAATTACGCCTTTCCACAACCCGGTCAAATCGGTTCAATTACGCATCGTTAGGAATGTCGCTAAGTTGAAACATTATATGTCAGAGAAAATAAGAAACATTATATCGCTATCGACGTTATGTCCTCTAACTGACAATAACTGTTGAATCAGAAAAATAAAAATAAAAACATAGAAATACGTCCCACGTGGTGGTCTGTCAAGGTGTAGCAGAATCCAGATACAGACAGCACTGTATGGCAGCTATACAGTGATCAATGCTTGACTGAGACAATAGATGTTTTCTACAGAAAGGAGTAGGTTACTGTAGAAGGTAACAGATAGATATTCAATACACAGACGTACAACAAGAAAAAACGCGCACAGATAACTATGGCGCCGAAACTTGAAATCCAGATCAGATCTCCTGCTGGCGATTCGTGCTCGAAAAAAATCTAGGTATTTTTCAAATTCCGAGATTTTGAAGCTGGAAAACCTTCCAACTTTTGAGAAATAGATTTATTTCGAGAGCGATATGCGGCCTTCCCATTCAATTCCTATGAAGTACTAAAAGAAGCTTTTTTTATGTTCGTGATGGAGTGTGAGAGGCTATGCACTTATGCAGTTCCTGTACGAAGGTGCTGTCTACACGAGGGATCCTTCGGATACCTACAGGCATCTAGATGCAGCTTTCGATTGAGTTGGACTATCTAGTAGCTGGCGCGCAACCGTAGTCGAGTTGGACTATCTAGTAGCTGGTGGCCAACCCTACGGTTCAACGGATCGCGTCACAGAAAAAAGAGAGAGAGAGAGAGAGAGTGTGTGTGTGTCTCTCCGTCTGTCGTTTTATAATACCTTGCAGGACCTCTTCGTAGACGTCGGGGTGCCGGGAGATGAAAGCGCACGTCATAGTCAGGGTGGCAGTGGTCGTGTCATGGCCGGCGAACAGCATAGTGATAAGGTTATCGATCAGCTCTTCATCGCTGAGGGGCTCGCCGTCCTCGTCCCGGGCGGCCACCAGGACGGACACCAGACTACTCCCGACCGCGGATCGATCCCCGCCGTCCTCGCCATCGCCCCGGCCAGGCGTCGCAGATCGGCGCCGCCTCTCCTCCTGCACCATGGCCAAGTACAGCCTCGCGAGCTCCCGGCGCGCCACGAATCCTTCGTAGTAGGCCGCCCCGGGCACGTACACGGGCAGCGTCATGAATCCCGCGACAAAGGCCTTGAAGAGCTGCCCGATGCGGGCGGTCGCGCGCGGGTCTTCCTGCTTGCCGAACAGAAGCACGCAGGCCACGTCGAGCATGTGCGTCTTGATGACATGGTATAAGGACTCGACACGTGCGCTCCCGCGGAAGTGACGATCCACGTGGCGCCGTGTGAGGAGGTCGGCCTGTGCCACGGCCCCACGCCGTAGGGCCTGCGGGGAGAGGCACGTTCCTACAAGGCGGCGCAGGCGGCGGTGCTGCGCGCCTGTCTGGGCCACCAGGCTGGTCCCGCCGAGGAGCTTCTGAATGGGGACCGGCCATGCGTCGCGCACCAGCTTGCCCTCGTTGGCGAACACGAAGCGGCAGGCGTCGGCGCCGGCGAAGACCACCGTGGGCTGCAGGAAGAGAGACGTCCGGATCACTGGCGCACCGCCGTGCCTGGCCTTCCGGGTCGTGATGAAGTCCTGGCTCCGATTCGCCTTCATGAGCTTCATGAAGTCGATCGTCTCTCCTATCAGAGGCAGGCCCGACGACCCCGGCGGCATTAGGGCTCGCCGCCTCCTCAATAGCACGAGCAACTGTTGCAGATACACCATCACCAAGCTTACGATCAGGAGAACCGCCAGCAGTGCGAAGTCGGCTTTGCCTATATCCATCCTAGACATCCTTCTTTTTCTCCTTCTGCTCAGCTGCTTGTGCTTCTCCTCCTTCAGCTAGTGAGCTTATTCTCCTTCTTGCTCTACCGGTCCTAGTGAGTTTCTTCTTCTTCTCCTTGTTCTAGTGGTTCTAGTATAATGACCTTGTTCGCCAATCGACAGCTTCTCACTGACCTTGCAATACCGGCCTCTCTTCTTATTCTTCTCCTCTTTCGCCTGCTCAGGAAGCGTCTTCTAGTTGCTGCGTCCTCTCCTCCTTGAGAGTTGAGAACCCTCGACTGACACTTCCCTTATAATGGGAGGCACAGGTCAACTGGCATAATTACTGAGAGCACCTCATTGACTGACTTAAACACGGTCAGCATTATCAAACCGCAAGTTGGTAGATTATGCCAGCTGGGCGTGCGCCGTGCACAGATGAGTCTTCCAATCCAAAGGTTCTTCTACATGTGAAAGACATGTAGCAAATTGCAATAACTACTCTCGTCTTGGATGGTATTATGTAACATGAACGTTCTTGTGAATTTTGAAACTTGAAGAAGGTCACGACTCATTACTCTCTTCCCATTGAGTTGACTCTACTTTCACGGATAATTTATTTTGACCCTTCCTAAGGACAAAGATCCCTTTGAAGATAAGCCTTGTTTCTACTTGGCGTATTGACAACCAATCGTCAATCACTTATCACTTGTGAACTAAACCTTACGAGGGGAATGTGATTCTTAGATTGACGTTCCTTCCCCATGAAAGGCAAACGATACAATGTCACCAAGCATGTGAAATGGCACGCTATTACAGCTACACTCCGTGTGCACAAAGGTGCTGTGTTCAAGCCTCAAGGGAGCCCTACCACCACATGTTCTACTCTACTTTTGCAATGAACTTCTTGTCAATTTCATGTACTATGTTCAAGCCCCTAGGGCTCTCCTCTACTTTGACAGCTAGCATTTTGTCAACTTGAGGGCTACAATTGTAATAGCCCTGCTTTTTCAAATCTTTTCAGCATGACAATGGTGACTGGCCTATTTGATATCATGGTCTCATGGTAAACAAATTGATGACTCAGCAATCCTTTCCATCAACTCTAAAATGATGTGCAAGTGAATGCAAGTAATATGTTTAATCTAGTAATACTTTGCTCACATGTCCTATTATCTTACAAAGTAATAAGCCCCATATTCATTTACATGACCTTTAAACCCTCAATCTAAATTCATTAGACTATTAAAAATGAACATTCCAAATATTGGTAAGAATGAAAACATTGCCACATGTAGTACATAGCTAATGGGCTCTCATGCTCGAATGAACCTTACTAGTAAAGGAACTTTTTTCTAGGAGACTTCCATAGTTGTCTTCCATGACTAGTAAGGTTTGACTTGGAGCTATGGGTATCTATTATTAGAGGTGTTCTAGGGTTTTGATTGAGTGCGAAGGCCATGGTTGGTGCAAAGGTTTGAGATTTGCTATATTGGTAGTGGAAGTAGGCATATCATCACGAGTTGTATGTGATAGAGTAGAAGATCAAAGGTCATGCCTATGGGGCTAGTTTAAATCATGTTATGATGGATTCCTATGGTGGTATTCCATTATGGCAAGCATATCATATACCTTGGATTGAGGTAGATTTGATGACATGGTGGGATGTTAACATGAGAGTGCAATGTAAAATTAGCACCATTTAAAGGACGTACTAAACAAGGTAGTGGAAAAGTAGCTACTTGTTAGCTTGCTTTAAACAAGGAAAATAAAGAGAGAAATATGATCGTTTTTGAGACAGTAATGATGTCAACAATACTAGAAAGTAAAAGTGATCAAGTGGATTGGAAGGCAATGACTATAGCATGCTCTTTCAATTGTGGAAGAGGTGAGAAAGCTAGGCTCAACTAGGTGGTATCAATGTTGAAGACAAGACTATAAACATTGTGGTGGAGGTACTAAGTATGATTACAGGCCAAGGTAGTGAATTGTACTGAGAAGTTGAAGTTGAACTAGTGTTGTTCTAAAGAAGGCAACAAATTTTGTGGAGTTAATAGAGTATGAGAGAGATTATATAGGCTTGTATCAAAGGCCCAACACAACTATGTGTATGTATGTGAAAGTATGGAGATTGCTCATGGTTGGGAGTTTTCCTTGAGGATTGTGAGACTTCAAAATTGAGATCTCTTTGAAAAGTTGTCGAGGGCTTTTACTTGTCCACTTGCTATGGAGTTAGAGGATCATGATGTGGATGCTCTTAGTGTGCTTGGGTTGGTGGAGCATTTGATTTTCTCATTAGAAACAATTTAGATTTAAAAATGGGTCCATAAAAATAATATAGTGTAAGATGTGAGCCTTTTGGATTGTCCAATAGGAGGAAGGATAGATGTTGACATCCATGGAGGGTGAATCTTCTCTCTCCAAATCTTTGGTTTTTGATTTAAAAAAGAGGTAGTGGGGGATTTTAAAAAGGGGTGAATAAATAGTACACAAAATTTGAGTTTCTCTAACCTTATATTTATCCCCCTTTTTTGGAAAATTTTCAACTCTTTTTTTTCTCTCATGAAATCAATTTGACCCAAAAGTTTAGTAGTAGACTACTTTCCTTCTCCTCTCCATTCTAGGGAAATTTCATCTCCATTGAAGCTCTCTTGTGACAGTAACTACTTTTTAGTGTTTTATTTATCTCTTCACTTCTTATTTTTGCAACTTCAGAATTTGGGAAAAATACAAATGCCCGTCTCTCTTTGTGTTTTCTCTTGTTTGCTATTTTTTTGGTAGGGTTTGATAACGTTTCTTATTATTGTTGTTATTTTGTTACTTAGGTTGTTTTGGCTAGGAGGCACAAGTGCTCATCTCTCTCTCTCTCTCTCTCTCTCTGTGTATTATTTCTCTTTTCTATTGTGTTTTCAATAGACCTTGATATTGGTTCTTATTGTTATTTTTTTCTTCCAAAGTTCATTTGGAGCAAGAGGTGAAGGTGTTGATCTCTCTCTCTCTCTCTCTCTCTCTCTCTAGTTTTTCATTGATGGAATCTCTTTTTCTCTCTCTATGTTTTTCTTTTTTCTATTATTTTTATAGTGCTATTTTCTTTCTCAAATATCAATTTGGACAAGTTTGGATAGATATTCATTGCTTTCTCTCTTCCACTCACTCACATACACTCTCTTTCTTCCTCTCTATGTTTTTCCTTTTCTACTATCTTTATAGTAGAGTTTGATGCTACTTCTAACTTTTGGATCGATTGTTGTTACATCAATAAACACAAGGTAGAGTAGAGATTCTATAGCTCTAGGTTTTGATGAGCAATGATTCAATCTTATCTTCACTAGATCAGCTTATAGATAATTTCATACAATTTTGTATTACTCTTATTCATGCAATTATCTAGATATTTTTTAAAAAAAGGGTTCATCAAATCATCAATTTAGTCACAATTTTCTCATATTTATGATTTTAATTAGTTTTGATGATCGTAAGTTTCAAATCTATTATTGTTACTACAATCAAGAGAGTAGTGTAGATATTCTACCTTACAAGCAAATTCTCACTTTTATGTTGTAAGAACTCATGAATAATGAGTTATTTTGATTGCTATTGAAGTGTTATGTTTTTTTGACATGTAGGTATTATACAAGGTTTAGATCAAGCATAAAACTCTTGATCAACTATTTTGTTGTGGTGAGTGATTTCTTTGTGCTCGATGACATGGATCTGCTAGAAGTTGAGGTTCAAAAATCCTTTGATTTGTTGATCCTATGTATCCATTTGGATCTCCACACCAATTGGCTATGATATATGAAACTCTTGTATCATATCACCCATAAAACGCACAATGTGTTGAGCCACTGAATATCTCAAGTGAAAATCCAATGTATCTATTTAGATTTGCTTGCCATGTGGCTACCATCCTTGTATCGACTACTCTTTCATACTTACACTTTTATACAATGTATTTAGTCAAGTTAGACTCCTATTCATTATAAATTTTTTGGGTAAAATTCTATGTATTCTTTTCATTCTATTTCATATAAATGGTACGATCAAAGTAATGCCTTGAAATTGAATCATTATTTTGTATCAATGTATATACCCATATGCATTTCGATATCAATGTTTGTGTCTATTTACAAAAGTATAAATATCTCTTAATGCTATGTTGATTAGTACAACATATTCGTGATTGTTGGTTGGACCTAAGATGCTTAGTGTTTAGGGATTAACACATATTTCTTTACATCTACTATCTAAGTTATCATGTCAAAGAGAATAACAAGCATTCTCTCAATAGAAGTACATGATAGAAAAGATGAAAAAAGAATCTGGATCATGGATACATATCATTACTTATCTTAGGTACATATGCATCCAAGTATGAAGGGAGCTTTCATGCTGAAAGCACCTGCAACTGTTGATATATCAAAGTACTAAAAGGGTCAAATTTTAGCTCTTAGACAAAGGAATGTGAATTATCACATTGTAACAAGGGCGTTGGTACAACATGTATTCATGCAAAATCAAATACATAACACGCCCACTGTAATCATTCAGTGAAACATTGTAAACAATAATTCTTTAAAGCACATTGAGAATGACCAAATCCATGATAACTATGTAGCTAATTATCTTGTATTTATAGATGTGTACTCTTTGGATTACTATGAGTGAAAAAGTGTTGAGAGTTTCACATGTTCTTTGAAGTGTTACCACCTTGAATTTTATAGATTGCTCTTTGAGGGACATACAATCAAGTAACTTGTAGAGAACCTTGTATATTTTTGTGACTCTAATTGCATATTGTCCAAGGGGATTGAGAATATGGAACCCTTGTGTCTATACATATACCGAATCTCAACAGTATAGAGTGGCTATTGTGTAGTAGTGATATTTTGCATATGTATAGTATGAAAGTTTTAATAGATATATTGAACTCTATGAAGCCAAGAACTAGCTCAAAGAATATACACCCAAGTTGGTTCATACAAATTGCAATTTTTACACATATGTTTAAGAAATGTGAGGATTTGAGACATACCAAAAGCATGAACATCGGATGATTATGTAACAAGGATTCTAGATAAAATTCAAGTAAAGTTTTATTTGCTTTATTGACTATTTTCTTACTTTGGAATGGATCAAGAAATTTCCTTCCCAATTGCATGTACTTTATCGCACGTCAAACTTCATGCCTAGTATTCACATATTGTAGATGGAGGATGCTCAAGGGTGAATGGTTGTGTCTTGTTCAAGACACACATGAAAGTATAGTTGTGGATATTGCTGTCATCTACGAGGTCCATGATCCTCAAGTGTTACAAATGGAGGATGATTGGCCCTTGAATATAATTAGTTAGGAAATCACAATATTAATGGAGAATCCACCTGATAACTTCTATTTTAAATTCAATGGTATGAAGATTCAAAGTTGAGATGAGGGTACTACTCCCAGTGGAAAGTGCATGGCTCCATATATTTAAGAAGTCTCCTTAAAATTCCAACTCCACAAGTTGTATTATCCAACACTTGTAAACTTTTAGATTTTCTTAGCTAATGGAATATTATCTCTTTGTAAAACTTTACACTTGTAATATATTTTTTTTTAAAAAAAATCATGTGTTTATGTAGTTATATTCAAAACTATTCAAACATGTTTATGCGTGCATGTACTTTAAATTTTGATATAAGATGCATACACCCAACTACTTACTAAGAGAAAGAAAGATGTACCCTAATCTTGATTCTTTTGAGCATACATACATATTTTTTTAATCAAGATAAGACACATACATCCAAGCATTCACTACTCGAGAATTGGGAGAATATATCTCCCTTAGCATGTTAATTAATAGAGTGCATATGTATTTTTGCAATTTACAATGAAATGTTATCCAAAAATCTCATATTTTGGAACTATCCATACTATGAATACTAACACTAATGACCAATATGCCATTGACTCTCTAGATCGATAAGAAATCCGAATGGTGATGCACACTTTTTCACACTATGTTTGCATAGCACCACAAGAGCGTACTCAAACCATTGGATGCCCTTCTTTAGGTCTTGGAAGACTTTATGACCACTATTGCCACGCACATATGCTCCATCGAGGGATCTGAAATGACTTGGATGCAATACCTTTGAAGCTTATCGAGTGTGATTGTGTATTTATAATTTATCTCCTTACTTGGATGCATCCATAGAGGATGAGAGTGATGAAGATACAACTCCACAAGTTATTAATATCACATACAAGGGAGAAGTGCTAATTAAAAATCCAATAAATATTCAAGAGCAATGTTAGGTGGTAGCGGAGCAAGGGTTGGCTTTCACACTGCCATCTTCTTCAAAAGAGCCAAAAGTTAGCAAACCCAACCTTGCCTCCTTAATACCCATTGAAATAGATGGGGTGTAGTACTTGCTTCTATTAAATATGCTCCAATACTAAAAATGAAGAGAGAAGAGTTGTTCTTCTTTGTCCTTGTTACGGATTCGATGGAAGATCTAATCGATTATGATTACATGGATGTGCATCCAATCATGGTAGAGGCTAGAAGATATAATGGCACAAGCTTGGATATAGTGAGTGTCATCGTAGTAACATAGGAATAAATTACCTTGGTTGAAGAATATTGCATTGTACTGAATGCTCAGTTTGAAGCACTATATCACGATCTATTGAGACCAAGGCCCCAACTGCCTACCAAGGAATTTGTGGATTCCTCTACCTTGAGAGGTGTCTTCTTGACACATTAAAAAATGAAGATACAAGCTAATTTAGAAAGGGTGAGATTTCTAACTATCATACATTTTTATGGAATGAAACTTGACCGTAGGATGCATCACGTCCATTGAAGTCCATCAATGAAATATTGGTAAAAAAGTATGTATGCAACTGTCCTATCAAAAGTCTATGGCATCTAGGGCCACTTTCATGGCAAGAAAAGTAGCCTCACATGCCAAACTTCTGACATAGGGCAATTGCATGTGTCCTGAAGTCAGGCAACTACATGCATCATTTTTGGCATCTTTCACATTTGGGACCACTTTATTGCTGAAGTCTCACCATGAGGAGAGGAAACAATCATGAGAATTCAAGCTCTAATCAAGTTTGGACCTTCTCGATTGATACCTCTAATATCTAGCTTATTGAAGGTGGCATCTCCAATATCTAGCAACTTAATGATCAAAGCTCCTCTACTTATTTGACCAAGTGTATGGTGGAGTAATATATGTACTCACTGTCAAGATTGTGGGAGAGAAGGAAGGAGTCTCACTTGTAGCTTTCTTGCTTGCACAATGGGGGAATACACACAAAGGTGGAGGCTGAAAATAATTTTCCTCTTCTTAGTTTGTGTAAGCCAAAAGAACTCACATACAAAGAAATAGAAGAACCCTATATATGGGTCTCAAAACAAACTCAACTAACTAAGGTGGCATACTAACTGAGCCACGAACTAGAGTAGATAAGGATAGTTGTCATCTCGCTATTATTCATGGGCGGTGTACCAACCGCATCTGCAGCTAACAAGTTAGTGACATAAATGCACAACGGTCACCCTAGCATATCAAGAGTGGAGCTCGATATCTCAACACTCCCCCTCGAGCTTAACCCCAATTCCTGCACACCAAGCAGGTCTCTGAACTTGCGCAGCTTCTCTGTGCCCAATGCCTTCGTGAATATGTAAGCTACCTGATCCTCTGTGTTGACATAAACTAGATCAATAAGACCTAGTAAAACCCTCTCCCGCACATAGTGATAATGCACCTCAATGTGCTTTGTTCTAGCATGATAGACTGGTTTATTTGCCAAGTGTATACTGCTCATGTTATCACAATAAATGACAACTGGCCCATCTCTAGGCTGATGCATATCGTAAAGTAGCTTATGCAACCAAGCTACCTCACATGCAACCATTGCTCCACCCCTGTACTTAGCCTCTGTGCTCGACAAGGCAACTGTAGGCTATTTCTTACTGCTCCAAGCGACTGCAGCACTCCCAAAAGAGAACACATATCCACTAGTAGATCGTCTATCAGAAATACTACCAGCCCAATCAACATCAGTGTATCCATGTAATTGTATCTAAACTCAAGTCTCATAAAGTAGTCCATACTGCAATGTGGACTTCACATACCTGAGTATGCGTCTAGCCGCATCCAAATGCAGTTTCCTTGGGGCCTGCATAAACTAACTTACCAATCCAACAGCATAGCTCAAATCTGGCCTGGTAATAGTCATATAAATCAACTTCCTACTATGCGTCTGTACATAGTAGGGTCTTCCAGAAGCTCACCTGCATCTGCGCTCAGCTTCACATTCTATTCCAAAGAAACTGAAATAGTCTTACAACCTGTCATCCCATTTTTGGACAGCATGTCCAATCCATACTGCCTCTGCAAGAGCCATATCCCACTTGGTGATCTAATTACCTCAATGCCTAAGAAATAACGCAGCTCTCCCAAATCCTTCATCTGAAACTTCAGCTTCAATAGCATTTTCACATGAAGGATATCTTCATCACTGTCACCTGTGATAATCAAATCATCAACATAAATGACAAGCAGCATAATACCTTTCTCTGTTTATCTCACATAAAGTGAGAAATCTGCCTTGGAAATCTGAAAGCCAATAGTGACAAGATATTGTCCTATCTTGTCAGACCATGCTCTAGGTGCTTGCTTCAAGCCATACAAGGATTTCTTCAACCTGCAAACAAATTCAGGATGAACAGTATGCACATAACCTGGTGGCTGCTCCATATAGACCTCTTCTTGCAAATCACCATGCAAGAAGGCATTCTTTACATCCATCTGATGTAAAGACCATCCCTTTGATGCAGCCATAGCAATGACTGCTCTTACGGTTGCCATCCTTGCAACCGGACTGAATGTTTCTTCATAATCAATGCCATATGTTTGTGCATACCCCTTGACTACTAATCTTTCCTTGTATCTATTCAGAGAACCATCTGCATTGTGTTTCACCTTATAAACCCACTTACAACCAATTGCATTCTTATCTTTAGGCAAAGGTACAAATTCCCATGTAGCATTTGCTTCCAAGGCATCCATTTCTTCATCCATGGTTTTCTTCCATTTTTTTTTTCCCATGGCTTGCTCAAAAGAAGTGGGTTCTGGTTCCTGTATCACTTTGACTATATATGCATAGTGAATGGCTGTAAATCCATCATATTTCAGCCTATCCATAGGATACCTAGCTCTGGTAGACCTGGCAAAGTAGGTTCACTCCCAGGTGCTCTCAAAACATTCCTCGTCTTCCTTACTCCGAGTATAACAATAGAAGGAATACCCAACTCATCATCAATGCTCTATTCTGAGGCACTGGATTCACCATCCACATAAGAGTGACCTGCATTCACATCAAACATGGGCTGATCTATCTTCTCTTTTACTTTTCGTGAAACTTGCATACCACTATTCGCATTGTTTTGAGGAGATTCTCCTTATCTCAATCTACCTGTCCATGGCGAAGAATATAAACCACTGCTAGAGGATACTCCAGGTCCACTAACATCTTGTGACTGCTGCTGTGAATTCTGTGCAGCATTACCATTTTGTGCATCTACATCATCAATCACATTTACTGGTTTATACCAGCTATTCATCTCATAAAAAATAACATCTCTGCTCATTGTAAACTTACGAGTAGCTACAGAGAGTAACCAATAAAGATGCACTTCTCAGCTTTTGGATCCAACTTGGATCTCAACTCATCTGGCACATGAACATAAGCAATGCAACAAAAAATCTTCAGATGAGAAATATCTGGTTTCCTACAAGTATACCTCTCCTCTGGAGTCATCCCATGTATTGTTGCAGTGGGAGTCCTGTTGATTATGTAGACTGCTGTAGCAACTGCCTCTGATGCCAGGAGGCATATTCCACGGTGGATTCCGTGAGGTTTTACGGTGGATTCCGTAAACTTAGATGACCGGGGCTCATACGCAAAGAGGATTCTTTGTGCGAGAAGTTGATGGGGACGCCTGTCCTTTTCGGGCGTTTCATTAATTTAGTGTGTACATGGGTGATTCCATAGCGGGTGATTCCGCAAAATGCATATTAAATTAATAAACGTTTATGAGTTTAGAGTGCGCACTCGTAATAAATTAAGGTTAGGATTTATTTCTAACCAGTTGATTTATTTATGTAGCTGAAGACTGCTAGGTATTCACTTTTGTCGGTTTAATTGTGTTATTTTACTAACGATTGTGAATGCTTCAGTTGATGTGTAGAGATAGCAGCAGTGGCGGAGGAAAGCATTGGAGTCTAGCGGGTTTCTGATCTTTGGACTATATTTTGATAGGCGCCACGCCTATATTTTGATTATGTCTATAGAGACATCGACTATTTATTATTATTTTGTATGCGCTTATGCGCCTGGATATGTTATTTTTATTTGGACATTGGGATTGGGCGTGCCAGACTCTTTGGGCACCGTCCATTAGCTTTATTTTCCTATTTTTGGTAGAAAGCAAACTCAAAAGCTAAAAGCTTGTCATATTTTTGTAATTGGGCTATTTTTGAGCAAAAAGATTGAAAATATATATTAAATACATGCTTTGTGAAGCGCTCACACAAGGCATGGGGGAGATTCAACCCAATTTGTCTCTTGTCTCATGTCGTGCTTGCTTTCACATTGATTTTTGTGCTAAAAAGTAGAGTGCTTTGTTCTTGGGGACCTTTGGGAATTCGCTACGTGAGCTACCGGCGTCCGATCTGCGCACCAGTGGTATCAGAGCGGAGCAGAGATCAAGGGCTTCCAATCGCTACCAATCTCGGGCGAAGGCGGAGCTCCAGGAACAAACGGCCTCTACAGTCAATCTCGTCGCGAACCGTCGATACAGGCAGACTTCTGGCGATCAAGAACCCCTATTTCTACTGTCAGATCGCGAAGGACCACTCTCTGTCGGCGGAGGACCACTCCCTCAACTCCATGAACAAGTCGTGATCAACCAGTGAGAAATCTCTAATCTACTTCATTAAAAAGCTTAGTTTTAAGCTTAAGAAGCTTATAAGCTTCATAATCTTCAACTCGTCGCCAAGAGGAGGACCCCCGAAATTTTCGGCGGAATCAAAAACGGCCCCCCCCCCCCCACGATTGAAAAACGGCGGACTTACTGCTGATCCTCTTAAGCTTATTAGCTTAAGCTTATTTATTAAGCTTAAGTCATTAAACTACTCTCAAGTCAGACAAGGCAGAGAAGTCACCAAACTCCGGGTCCTGCGCATCAGAAGTCAAGTTTCGCAAGTCGACACTAATCAAGTACTGCAAGTCCTGCAAATCGGCTAAGTTCAGCAAGTTCATAACCCTGCAAGTCTGTTAAGTCTGCAACTCTGCAAGTCAGACTAAATCAGAACTGACTAACGCTCGAAACTCCTAGAAGACTTGTTCGTTTGCAAAAACTCAGAACTGGAAAGTTGTTCGCAGCAAGCTGTTTTACCTATCTGCAACTTCGTTGAAGTACTTTCAGCAAACAGAGACAGAAATATTTCAGAATTTCTGAAAATTGAAGAAGAAAATACCCAAAAATACATAGCCTTGTAACCCCAAATTTGAGCTACGCTCATCCCGCTAACTGATTTTGAGTGAGAAAGGTTTGTTGAGTTTTACAGGATGACTACCCCACTTATGGATGATCCTATGGCTGAAGACGACCTACCTGAGCCTACCATGGAACAAAAGCTGGATCTTATCATGTTGCAATTAGACGAAGAGCGAAGAGCTAGGCAAGCCTTGCAAGCGCAATTGACAAAGCTACAAGGAGCGTCCACTGATAAAGAAGAACCCCAAGCTGAAGATTTGATACGCCATGCCATCGACGCCACTCTTGAAGCACAAACCATTCGCAAGGAATCCAAGATAAGTAAACGAAGTTTCAAGTTTCGCACTTTCAATGGCATAAGAGAGGGAAAGACTGTTTTATCATTCATTAGCCAGTTTGATGACTATTTCCATGAGGAAACTTATCCTGAGAAAGATAAAATCAAGTGTGTTACTAATCATTTGATAGATAGAGCATCACTTTGGTGGACTGTAGTCCGCAAGAGCATAGAATGTCCTGCTACATGGGAAGATTTCAAGAAGAAGTTCATGCAAAATTTCCTTCCACCGCAATTTCATGAGAAGGCAATCAAGCAATGGGATTTACTTCAACAACGCGACCGTGAGTCTATACCACAGTATACAGAGCGTTTTTGGAATGCACTTCTACAGCTACGCATGCTTGAAGATGTACCAGAGACGACCCATAAGCGGAAGTATATGTCTGGACTTCTTGGACATTACTACGCTGAGGTGAATATGTTCAAGCCTGCTACCCTTGAAGACGCCATCTCCTTAGCTCACGACACTGAAGATAAGTTACGTGGAAGAGATCGACGACCACAGCCATTCCAAGCAAACGGTAATTATGGATCTAAACAATTCAATTCCAATTTCAGAAAGTTTAATCCAGGTCGTTTCTCATCACCATCTTTCCGCAAGAATTGGCCTAAACCACCTGCATTACCATCCACTGTCAATCCAAATCCTAAGCCTATCCAACAAGCAAATCCAAATATACCCAGACTCCCAGCCATTGCAAATAATGTGACCAAAGCCAAGTCCATCGTATGCTACAAGTGTCACCAGCCAGGCCATCTCGCAGCAAATTGTCATTCAAAGAAGCCATCAGCACATATCAACTACCTTGGAGCTATGGACGAAGAAGAGCATGAGGATATGCCGGACTTCACTGAAGAAGAAGATGATCCTACTACTACTTCCGACACTTTACCAGGTATGCCTACTTTACATTCATTGTTGACTATGAAATGTATGGTGCATGGAAAAGAAAGAACTGTATTGCATGATGACGGTAGTACGCATGACTTTATTTCAGCAAAATTGGTAAAGGAATTAAAATTGCATACAGTACCTACGCATTATCGCATAAAAGCTGCATTTTTAGGCACTAGGTACAATGGCACACAAGAAGTTCAAGATTTAGAAATTCAAATTGGTCCATATATTGAAAGAAGAAATTTCTTAGTTGTCCCATTACAGTCTAGCGACATTATTCTAGGAATGCCATGGAGACATCAACATAATCCTAATATAGATTATTCCACACACACAATGAATATAAATTTTCAAGGAAAATCTATTACATTATTTGGTATGCATGCATCTCATATGTTTCCACTGCTTTCGCATACTCAAGCAAAACGTGCACTACGCAAGAACACTAAATCATATCTCATTTGGGTGAATGAATTGCACGCAAAAAAAACTCATATGCACCCTAGGCATAAGGAATTTCTTGCATATTTTAAGGAATTGCTATCCCACCCCGGGGGTATGATGCCAGGAGGCATATTCCACGGTGGATTCCGTGAGGTTTTACGGTGGATTCCGTAAACTTAGATGACCGGGGCTCATACGCAAAGAGGATTCTTTGTGCGAGAAGTTGATGGGGACGCCTGTCCTTTTCGGGCGTTTCATTAATTTAGTGTGTACATGGGTGATTCCATAGCGGGTGATTCCGCAAAATGCATATTAAATTAATAAACGTTTATGAGTTTAGAGTGCGCACTCGTAATAAATTAAGGTTAGGATTTATTTCTAACCAGTTGATTTATTTATGTAGCTGAAGACTGCTAGGTATTCACTTTTGTCGGTTTAATTGTGTTATTTTACTAACGATTGTGAATGCTTCAGTTGATGTGTAGAGATAGCAGCAGTGGCGGAGGAAAGCATTGGAGTCTAGCGGGTTTCTGATCTTTGGACTATATTTTGATAGGCGCCACGCCTATATTTTGATTATGTCTATAGAGACATCGACTATTTATTATTATTTTGTATGCGCTTATGCGCCTGGATATGTTATTTTTATTTGGACATTGGGATTGGGCGTGCCAGACTCTTTGGGCACCGTCCATTAGCTTTATTTTCCTATTTTTGGTAGAAAGCAAACTCAAAAGCTAAAAGCTTGTCATATTTTTGTAATTGGGCTATTTTTGAGCAAAAAGATTGAAAATATATATTAAATACATGCTTTGTGAAGCGCTCACACAAGGCATGGGGGAGATTCAACCCAATTTGTCTCTTGTCTCATGTCGTGCTTGCTTTCACATTGATTTTTGTGCTAAAAAGTAGAGTGCTTTGTTCTTGGGGACCTTTGGGAATTCGCTACGTGAGCTACCGGCGTCCGATCTGCGCACCAGCCTCAGCCTAGTAAAAATCTCGCAAGTCTTTTTCATTGAGCACGGCACGAGATACCTCTCCAATATGCATGTTTTTCCTTTCGGCAATTCCATTTTGTTGTGGGGTATGACTGCATGAATATTGCTGCTTTATGCCATGCTGCTGCAAGAACCTTGCAAATTCATTTGAGAGGTACTCTCCCCCTCCATCTGACCTTAGGCATTTTATTTGCGGGCCTATTTCTTTTTCAACCATAGCTTTAAGAGTTTTGAAATGCCCAAAAACTTTACTTTTCTTTTTCATGAAATACACCCAAACTTTTCTGCTATAGTCATCAATAAAAGTGACAAAATAATGATAGCCTCCAAGAGACGCAACTTTAGTAGTCCACACATCAGAGTGGATTAATTCCAATGGCTTCCTACTCTCTTGAACATGTCTAGGAAATGGTTTCCTTGCCTGTTTTCCAAATTGACAAGCTTCACATACCTTATGCATTTCTGCAACCTTGACTTTAGGCAATCCTGCAACAATATTTTGGGCCTGTATTGATTTAAGTCGCTGTACATTAACATGACCAATGCATTTATGCCAGATATCAACATCTGCAACTACACCGGTCCCATCTGCAAACATTGCTGCACTCAATTCAGGCATGTCTGCATCCAACATAAACATTATACCCTTCTTATTTCCTTTTGCTATCAAGCGACCTTTATTTTTCATATCCTCAACAAAGCATCCATGAGGATTAAATCTGACCTACAAGCCCTGCTCAACCATTTGACCAACAGAAACCAGATTCTTGGTGATATTCGGGACATGAAATACATCGGACAGGTATTTTTTTTTCCCATCCTGCATAGACAAATGAATTTTTCCAATCTGCACAATAGGATGTGCAGTATCATCACCAGTCTCCACAAATCTTAGTTTTTCCATTTTCCTTGCATCCTCCATCCATTCTGCATGACCTGTCATGTGGTTTGATGCACCTAAGTCAACATACCATACATCATTGCTTTCTTCTGCACTTGTCACAGAATTGTTCATGTGCTGCACCATAAACAAATGCTCATTTCTATCATCACCCTGTCTACTAGAAGATGCATAATTCCCTTGTTGCAATTTTCCATTCATGATGTCATTCTGCTTTTTATAGCAATCTTTAGCCATATGATCCATTTTACCACAATAGTAGCATTCAACATTATTGTTTGCATTTTGGCCTCTTTGCCATCCACCACAACCTCTTTGGCTCCCCCTGCCTCTAGAGTTACCACGTCCTCTTCCATAGGACTGGTTTTCTTGAGTTTGCTGCATATTCTAATTTCTACCACGGTCTCCAGATCGGCCTCCTCTACCTCTGCCTCTACCTCTTCCAGCATTTGAGTAGAAGATAGCTTCTTTTGAAGTTCCTCCTGAAGAAGATGCACCACCATTTCTCTGCTCCTCAAAAATTAGAAGAGTAATCAACTCCTCAAAATCAAGAAATCTTTCACGGACGGAAATGGATGTTCGGAACTGTGCATAATCCTTTCTTAGACCATTCAAGGTCACAGAAACTAAATCATCATCTTCCACTGGCGACCCAATGGAAGCAAGTGCATTTGCAATCTTCTTCACTTTCATGTGGTAGTCACTGATGCTCATGCTTTCTCTTTGCACATTGTGCGACTCTTGCTTGAGCTGTATTTTCCTGGCTTGCATATTTGTGCTATACATTTTTACAACGTATCCCATGCCTCCTTTGGCGTACTTGCATCTTGAATATGCACAATCATAGAGTCTGAAATGCTGATAGACAGCCAGTACATAACTTTCTTGGCTCTCTCATGCCATGCTTTAAATGCCTGCATTTGCTATTGATTGGGAACATCAAGAAGAATTGGTTCTTCTTCATTTCCTGCAACGAATTCCCAATATCCTTTTTCCATAAGGAAATTCGTCATTCTGAACTTCCATGCTTGGAAGTTGTTATTGTCAAGCTTTTCAGTGAAAATCTGTGAAAGAGAATCAGATGCCATTACAGAATACTGCAAAAAAATTTGTCACTGCAAAGAACACAGCTTTAGCCTCACAAGGGAAAATCTACAAAACTGACGAAAGTGGTATTTGACCACACAGTCACTTCCTAGTGACGATTTTGCATCAACAGGCAACAAGGATGATTCTGTAACTCCTAATGTCTCTGTGCACAGGCATATGATGCAATTTCTACAGTAACTTTTCACCAACCTGTAGAACAGTGGTCGCACAGCATTAAACATGGCCTTTTCCTGAGTGCGTGCAGAAAACTTCTGCCTCCAAAACAGGCCCCGAAATGGCCTCAAATCAAAAAAATAGAGCAACCAAGGGCTAAAGCCCTTGCCCGTAGCATATACTGCCCTCTTGCTACACCACGAAGGGCGTCTCAATCTGAGACAATGCACTCTTGCACTTCCCGGCTGTGAGACCTGCAGAGACTTGCTCCCAAAACAGAAAAATGAAAGCAACACTGGTCCGACTCTTACCAGAACACCGCGAACTTGGTTTGCTTTCTTGAGCTCCTTACCACAAACAAGGCTCTGATACCATGTCAAGATTGTGGAAGAGAAGGAAGGAGTCTCACTTGTAGCTTTCTTGCTTGCACAATGGGGGAATACACACAAAGGTGGAGGCTGAAAACAGTTTTCCTCTTCTTAGTTTGTGTAAGCCAAAAGAACTCATATACAAAGAAATAGAAGAACCCTATATATGGGTCTCAAACCAAACTCAACTAACTAAGGTGGCATACTAACTGAGCCACAAACTAGAGTAGATAAGGATAGCTGTCATCTCGCTATTATTCATGGGCGGTGTACCAACCGCATCTGCAGCTAACAAGTCGATGACATAAATGCACAATGATCAGCTTGGCATATCACGAGTGGAGCTTGAGATCTCAACACTCACTATATTAGATGAGCTCACAAAAGTATCGGATTTGCTTCTCTTGTAGGAAGAGCTAAACGAGAAGCATATCATTTTTGAAGCAAAGAAAGAACTTCTATTTTCATTAAAAGTTGACCCCTCCTCTCCATTGTGGCAAAAAAGCCAAGGAATGAATAATAATTCTTGTTAGCTATTGGCTATTTGTATTTTTCATCATTAATAGCCATTGCATATTTTTTTGGATAAATATAATATATTTTACTTTGTCCATATAAATAAATATTTATTGAATAAATGTGTAATTTATGTAAGTTTGATGATAATGTATTGCATGTTAATGATACATTTGTGTACATTAACATAATGCAATTTAATTATATCAATGTGTAGCATATATATTCACATTAGACATAGATGATAATGTAACTCGTATTTGTCTCTATTACTACTGTTGATGTGCATATACGTTAAATAAAAAATAAGTGTCATGCATTTCAAGAAACAAAACAAGATAACTTTACTTAAACTAATTGAATTGAGTATACATTGCATTATATATATATGTATATATATATATAGAGAGAGAGAGATGTTATAGAGTATACAAAATATCCTAGCTTTCCAAGTATGATGATGTTATAACACTTGTGAAAAAACCTATGGAGGAGTTCCCTTTCCGTGTGTTGTCGAAGCGAAACGATCAAGTTCATGTCTTTATCTATGATTATGATACACTTTGCATGGATGGCTCCTAGATGTGTATCATCGAATAGGTCAATGAGAAATCCTTCTAGAACTATTTGTAGGGTCTCTATGGCTACAATCTATATATATAGCAATGGGCCATCAGCTACTTGTACCCAAGATGCACAATGAAGTTGAGAGTGAATGATAAGAGAAAAAACTTAATTCATATTTTGTAATAACTCTGATTCCTAAATAAACGTGTTCTTCGCATGAACCTCCTCTTGATAGGAGGTCATGAGGATAGTTAATTGGATAATGGCAAATTTTTTTAATTCCCTCCTTTCCCCCCAACCGACTGTCGTGTTGGGGGAGAGGGAGGGAAAGCGGGATGATTAAGCATCCCTGTTGGGTGCCATGGAGGGAGCGAAGGCATGCGGGATGTCGCGTGGGGGAGGGAGGATCCCCCTCCCCTCACCTATATAAGTGGTATTGGAGATAGCTAGGGAAATTCCCCACGTCGTCATTGCTGTAGGCTGGAGAAAGGAGCTGAGACCCTGATGTCGCTGCCATTGAGAGGTCGAGCCTTGCATCCCTCTCATTTTCCATTCTCCTTGAACCAAGTGCAGCGTGAATCCACTTTGGACCTGGCGTTTCTGCGTAAAGTAGTTCACTCAGGTTCGACACTAGTTGCCGTTAGGAAATGACCAATAGGAAAAACCCTAATTCAGGTCGGTCCTAAGTGGAAACGGTTGTAATACTTCCACTACGTGGTAGATACAAAAACTCCTAGATCACAAACCCCGTAACATTCCATGGGAGTTCCGAGCGGAGCTTTCTAGACATCCTTTCCGATGGACTACTAAGAAGTGTCCTGAAGATAATAGGTGGACACGTTACAGTTGGTATCAGAGCCAACCAACGAAGGATTTATTTTTAAGAAGTCTTAATAAAAATTAAGTAAAGCAAATGTTACGATCCGAACATTTCCTTACTTTCGATGCTGTCTTGCAGAATTACGAAGCATGGAATAGGTTCTTAGTGTTCCGCGTCATGTTTATGACTGCGATGCATTCCCCGGATTATCAACAAAGGGTTGGGATGATGAACATCCTAGAGCGTATCTATAACCCATTGCCTTTGTACATAGAACGAAGATGGACAGGTACCTCAGGAATCTACTATATAGCTGCCCATCGATTTGCATACCTACAGACACAACCTAAAGAGGATCAAGTGGTTGGAAGACTTGAAAGTCATGAAGCTATTCATTTTTGTGGAAGCTCACGCAAAGTCAACTTTACATATTTGAGGTCGGAGTGTTAAGCTGAACTCATATATATATGAGAAAGTGACCCGTGTAATCCCCGCCGACAGGATCAAGGTGTTGGGGCGCCATGAGAAGAATGGGTTCCAAAGGAAAGGATATCCTGATCTTCCAACGACTTATCGATTCCTGAAGATCCATGACCCGAAACCATACTATTATCCAGTTCCTGTAGATAAATGTAATACAATACTATTCTCCCCAAACTAAATGTAAACAATTGCCCTATCATCGCAAAAAATTTTGTATTACGAAAGGGCTATGCCCATATAAAAACAATAGGACTTCTTTTTATCAATGTCTGTTTTGTCGATGAGAATTGATAAAAAGTTAAGAGGTTAGGATTCTTGGTTGATAGTTGAATTGGAAATGAAATATAAATCACAGCGTTTATCGTGTAATAACGTTAAGAAAACTCTATCCTGGCATAACCCTAGGTACAGAATCCCAGTTCGCCTCCTACTTCAAGTACTGTTATAATCCAGGAGAAGAAGTTTCTTCTCAAGTAGATTAAGCCGCCCAAATTTGGCGGGAGAGACAGGTCCGTCCAAGCAGATGCTGAAATTTGGATTGAGTCCATGGAGGATTACTTTGAAGCAGTTTTGGTACTGTACCCACCAACCAGGCTATGCTCGCTAAGCTGAAGCTCAACGGTAGTGAAGCCAGGCTTTGGTAGAAGAAATGGTGCAGAGATCAAGGGATCGCGAAAGGATCCGCTACCTGGGAGAAGCTAAAGAAAGCTGTGCAGGGAAGATACTTACCACTTGCATATCGCACGCAGAAAATGAATGAGTTCTATGAGCTAAAATAGCTGGGACTCACTCTTGACACATACTACTCCAAATTTGTCTCACTTCTTAAGTATGCGCCACAAATGGACATGACATAGCAGATGTCAAAATTTTGTGCTGGTTTAAACCCGCCAGTACATACCTGTCTCGAATCTATGCGCCCATTGGATCTATAGGACACACTCATTGGAGCTGCCCCTATAATTGAGGAGATGCAAGCTAGACCAAAAGGTAAAAAAACTTGGTCTTATAATGACCTGAACAGAGGAGCATTCAGGCCTCAAATGAAGAGAGTTCAAGGTCAAAATCAGGCCCAAAGAAAGAAAGCAAGGACTAATAATGTCAATAACTTTGTCCCTACTCAAAGCAATTGCCGAAACCTCCATTGTTTTCACTACAATGAGCCCCGCCATTTCAAGAGGCAATGTCCCAAGCTTGGAGGAGGATATCGCCAAGCACCTTTCCAAGGAACTAGCCGTGGTCAGGGAGCCGCTACCCAAAGCAGAGGAAGAACCGCCTGCATTGCCAATAGGCAGATGTACAAAGAAGAAGATCCGACCATGGAAGCGGAGTTTGAAAGGGCGACAATCCATGCCGCTCTTCACAAGAAAGGGCCGAATCGCCAGTTCTCCGTGATTTAGACACCGTCGAACTATCAAGGTAAATGTTTCAAGACCTTGATTGATTATGGCAGTACACATTTCTTTATCTCACCAGCTTGTGCAAAAAGATTAGGAATAACCATAGTAGAAGCACATATTTTGCTTGTGGAATTGGCAAATGGTCGTGAGGTTACTTATACCAGGCAAACTGCTAAGGTGGAATTCCTTCTGGGAGGAAAGACGACTTGGGTCAAATTCAGAGTCATGAATTTAGGCATCCATGAGTGTCTACTTCGAATGGATTGGGTTAAACCTAATAACGTCCACATTCATTGTGGAAAGGGCCAAATTTCCTTTCAAAACTTTGACCGGGAATTGATTGAATAAGCCAAACATCTCGAATTATAAAGGGAGTCAGAAAGGGACTACCTATCTACTTGATTAAGCTCAATAAGTTACATCAGAAGCAAGAGTCTAGTGAAGGACCTTCTTGGCTAAAGGAATACGCAGACGTATTTCCTGAAGAGTTGACAGAACTCCCACCTCAAAGAGAAGTGGATCATGAAATTAAGCTAGTACCAGGAGCTACGCCAATTGCGAAGAGACCCTATAGAATGTCTATCCATGAAGCAATTGAGCTGAAGGAACAACTCAAGCAACTACTAGATCATGGCTACATCCGTCCTAGCAGCTCACCATGGGGCTCCAATACTGTTCCAGAAAAAGAAAGATTGAACACTTCGACTATGTATTGATTACAGAGGGTTGAATCAATCAACTGTCAAGAACAAGTACCCTATTCCTAGAATAGATGAGCTTCTTGATCATCTTCAGGGTGCGAAGATCTTCTCCAAGATTGATCTCAGGTCTGTTTACTATCAGATAAGGATCAAGGAAGAAGATATCCCAAAACGGCCTTCAACACAAGATATGGGCACTTTGAGTTCCTAGTTATGTCATTCAAGCTTACGAATGCGCCTGCCACCTTCAACAGGTTAATGCAGGATATCTTTAGGCCATATCTTGATGACTTCGTGCTCGTCTTCTTCGATGACACTTAGTCTATTCCAAATAGGAGGAAGATCATGAGACCGTACTTCGGATTGTCCTTGTGACAATGAGGTCACATAAGCTGTACGCTAAGATGAAGAAATGTGCATTCTTCAAGCGTCAGATTGAATATCTGGGATTCGTCGTATCAGTGGAAGGAATCTCAGTAGACCCAACCAAAGTCAGAGATGTGCTAGAATGGCCAATACCAACAGCTGTTAAAGAAATACGCAGTTTCCTTGGATTGACAGGATGGAATAGGGTCTTCATAAAATATTATGCCTTGATTTCAGTACCTTTGACGGACTTACTGAAGAAGCAAACATCCATTACATGGTCAACTCCCGAACAAACCAACTTTGATAGATTGAAGCAAAGTTTGGTATCAGCACCTATCCTAAAACTTCCAGATCTCAATAAGGAGTTCAAGGTAGTAACTGATGCTAGCATACTTGCCTTAGGATGTGTGCTCATGTAGGAAGGTCATCCTGTAGCATACTCTTCAAGGAAACTGAAGAGTCATGAGAAGAATTATGCTACCCATGACCTGGAATTGTTAGTTGTCATCCATGCTCTAAAGCTTTAGAGACACTACCTGTTGGGTAACAAGTTTACTCTAGTGACTAATCATAAGAGTCTCAAGTGGATCTTTACCCAGAACGAGCTCAACATGAGGCAACGTTGGTGGATTGAAGTGTTGGAGGAGTATGACTTTGAAATCAAGTACCGACCAAGAGAAGAAAATGTAGTTGCCGATGCACTTAGTCGCAAGGCATTCCTTAATTCTCTAATCTTGCAAAATCCATCAACAGCTAGATCTCTAGCCACAAAGGTGTCCATGCCAAACAACCCAATACTTGAGTTAGCTAGAGAGGAAGCATGCCATGATCCAGCCTATCAAAAGATGCTAAGGTAAATCTTTATCAAGGATCAGGATCAAAATCTACAGGCTAAGTATCATAAATTCTCTATCAATAGTGGATCTGTCTACTATAGGACGAGAGTATGTATACCGGCAAGCCAATCAATTAAGAAGAAGATATTATGGGAAGCTCATGATTCCCCTTTCTTAAGACATCCTGGTTATGCCAAGACTCTCAATGCAGTTAGGAAGAGCTACCATTAAGATAGGCTTAAAGGCGACGTTCTCAAATATGTCACCGAGTGTTTGTCTTGTCAATGTATCAAAGCCGAACATGTCAAGATGCTAGGGAAATTGCAACCACTTGACATTCCCCAAATGAAATGGGAATTCATCAGTATGGACTTTGTTGTTGGCCTACCCCAAGTTTAGGGGGGATACAACTCCATCATGGTTGTGGTTGACATGCTTACTAAGGTTGCACACCTTATTCCAATAAAGACAAACTATAAAGCCTCAAATATTGCAAGATTGTTTATCAAGGAGATATTCCAGCTACATGGGTTACCTAGAAGAATCATGAGTGATCATGATTCTCTCTTCATATCACATTTTTGGAGAGCTATCTTTGAATCCATTGGGACTCAACTCTGTTTTAGCACCGCCTACCATCCCCAAACAGATAGCCAAACAGAGCGAGTCAATCAAGTTATCGAGGATATACTTAGGGCACATTGCTGTCGTGAGCCAAAAAGGTGGATTCAATACTTGCCTTTGGTTGAATTTTCCTACAATGATTCTTACCAACAAAGCATTCAGATGACCCCTTTCCAAGCATTGTATGGTCATGACTGTCGAAGTCCCCTAAACTTCTCAGATCCAACCTTGAGGGTTGAAGCTTCAAGGCAGATGTTGAAAGAGATGGATGACCAAATAAAGTCAATAAGACAGGACATCCAAGGCCCCAAGGATAGACAGAAGGCATATGCAAATTTGAAGCGTCAAGATAGAATCTTCGAGGAAGGAGACATAGTCTTCATTTGCGTACGCCCAAAGAAGAGTTCTTTATCCTTAGGAGATTGCAAAAACCTAAATTCAAGGTATTGTGGACCGTACAAGATCCTCAAGTGCCTAGGACCTAATGCTTATAGACTGCAAATCCCTGAGCACCTAAAGGTTCATAATGTATTCCATATCAACCTATTAAAGAAGTATGTACCAAATCCTAACCATGTACTTGATGACCAACAAGTTGTAATGCGTAGTCAAGGAGTCCTTGAACTATGGCCTGACATGATCTTAGATGTTAGGGAGAGACAACTGAGATCTAGAACCTTGAGAGAATGCCTCGTCTAGTGGAAAGATTATCCCAAGGAGGATGCCACTTGGATAGATGAAAGCACTCTCAACCATCAATATCCCCAGTTTATCTCGAGATGAGGGCATCTCGATTCTTCCAAGGGGGAGAGAATGTAATATCTCTGATTCCTAAATAAATGTGTTCTTCGCATGAACCTCCTCTTAATAGGAGGTCATGAGGATAATTAATTGGATAATGGAAAATTTTTTTAATTCCCTCCTTTCCCCCCAGCCGGTTGTTGTGTTGGGGGGGAGGGAGGGAAGGCACGATGATTAAGCATCCCTGATGGGTGCCATGGAGGGGGCGAAGGCATGCGGGATACTACGTGGGGGAGGGAGGATCCCCCTCCCCTCACCTATATAAGTGGTATTGGAGATAGCCAGGGAAAATCCCTGCGTCGTCACTGCCATAGGCTAGAGGGGGAAGGCTAGAGAAAGGAGCCAAGACCCTATTGTTGCTGCCATTGAGAGGTCAAGCCTTGCATCCCTCTCGTTTCCCATTCTCCTTGAACCAAGTGCAGCACGAATCCGCTTTGGATTTGGCGTTTCTAAGTAAGTAGTTCGCTCGGGTTCGACGCTAGTTGCCGTTAGGAAATGACCAATAGGAAAAACCCTAATTTAGGTCGGTCCTAAGTGGGAACAGCCGGAATACTTCCGCTATGTGGCAGACGCGGAAAGTCCTAGATCGCAAACCCCGTAACATTCCATGGGAGTGCCGGGCGGAGCTTTCTAGACATCCTTTCTGATGGACTGCTAAGATGTGACTTGAAGATAACAGGTGGACACGTTACATAATTTTAGAAGAGTATAATAGTTTTGGATAATTGGGATATAGTCACATGTCTAGTGGACAAGGAGAACACTATTTCACAAAGATAGTACTATAATTTATATTCATCCCATTAAAACGAATACATCTTTCACTACTTGAATATTTCTTACAAGTTGGAAGTCCTTTAGAGTTACAATAATGCACTTCATATATATTACACAATGTTTAGTATTAGTCATCAAGCTTACCAAAAAAGCTTCTATAGTACACTGTAGAGTATGAAGACATTCTTTTGTGAAGCAATTGGGTCTACCCTAACCTTGTGCCCAAAACCATCTCCTACTTTCTCTATGATCAAGGTCTTGCACAATCTCACAAACAAGTCTCACCTTTGGAATGACAAGATCAAAAGAGTGATGGTCTATTATGCGTGGCTTCTAGTTGCATTTTGTGTGGGGATACTAAGGAGGGCCCCTCTTAGGGCGGCCTGATGAAACTAGGTTATGTTGAGAAGGGGGTGGTCCATTTGTAGGTAGTGAAGTATCAATGTCTAAGACTATATTTGAGCTAGTAGATACTCCATGAAGTTGAATAGGATATGAGGCTCTAAGGGAAAGCTTCTTGGTGGATATCTTAGGCCTAGCTATCTTTCCTACAAAGCAAGAGATTTGAAACCTCAACGAATAAGATAGAAAGTGAAACCCTTTTATAAAGTGCTTAAACTTTAAGACTCATTCACATAGATGCACTTTCTCTTTCTCTCTTAAATAATGAAATACACTCACACTGAACACTCTCTTCATCTTACTATCTTAGCACTTTTTGAACCTAACCACTTGGTATACTCCTCTTTGGTACTTGAGATATCATAACATGCTCTTTTAGTGACACGAAGTGATTTAATGACGTCTGCAGGCTGATTCATCAGCACTTTCATTTGTTCTCTTCTGTGAGAGTTGAGTTTCATCTACTACTATGATCTTGTACCACTAAGATAGCAAGTGGATCAATGGATTGCTAGAATTCATCCCTCCACCATGATTGGTTTTTTATTGGTATTTAGCACATGCTATCCAATATGAATTTTCCATCCCTTACATGGACCAAACTCGGATACTTTCCCTTTTTGCAAAGTATATCCAATGCATCTCAAGAATATGCTACCAAGGTACATATTACACATGAGTAAAAATACACTCAATCATTTATACAATTCATATACTTTTGAAATATTGACTTAATGCGTACTATGTAATATGTGAGAGAACTTTTGCCCCATGATTCCATCATAATTTTGTAGAAGCTATGCATCGCATCAATAAACTCTTGCTCATCTCCATTATTAAACTTTATCTTGCGAGCCAATTTATTGGGACTAATCTAAACATTGGCTTTGATTAACCTTGTCTTACCTCCATTACTTCGATCAATAATTGCAAAATGTAACTTTTTCCGCCCATCGTAATCTTGTGGCCTACAAACTGTGACATTCCCTTCCTTATTGATGGGTGCTAAAAGAAACTTCCTAGCCTTCGCTCCACCAAAATATTTTTTTTTTTGCAAGTTATCATTTTCTCCTAATCTTTTCTCATCTTTTTGAATCGTTACTTGATGTTTATGTAGCCCACTTTTTGATACTATCACTTTCTCCACATTCCTATATGTTGCAATGGCTTCTTTTTCTAGTTGCATTCTATGAGCAAACATTGAAAATGAAGCACCACAACTCCTTTTTCAATATAAAATTTGGTTGAAAGGGTTCTTGAATAAGGAGAGAGAAGGAATCTAAGAAAATCCTTTGTGGATTATATAAAAAAGGCAAAATGAGATTGCAAAAGGAGAGAGAGAAGAGGATTATCTTACTATTCTTCTCTCCTCATTTTCTTGTTTTAAGGAGGAGAGAGAGGGGTAATCGAAGGCCCATTTCTAAGTTTACTTTTTCCTAATGTGGATGAGGATGAGTAACTATGGAGGTGCAATCATGTATGTTCATTAGGCTTGTAGAGAAGACTTTGCCAAAAAGATATCCTCTCAATGTTGTAGGTTCATTTAGGTGGAGTGAATTGTATTAGTGGACACACCAATACACCATTTTCCCATAGTCATGGCTAAAATACTATGCTATTGGATCATATTGTGAGCTATAAGGAGGTTATGTATATTTTTCTGTAGGAGCACTAACCTTTGTTCCAATTGTCTATTGATTTTGGATATGTTGTGATTAGCGACAAGGAGTTGGGAGTTCTTGCATGTGCTAGGGGCTTAGGTAGTGCTCTATATCTATTTTCTTTTTAGCATCACAACATTCTTAAACAAACTTTTTTTCAAATTTGTTTAACCAACTCAAATATTGGAATGATTGATTTTCCATCATGAAATATAAGTTCAGAATCTCCACGTAAATTTTACCATAACAATGTGAGGGTTTAAAGATATATATGAAAAGAGTCTATTTACTTATATATACTAACCTAATCACTTTTCTTGATAAATTTAGTAAACCCTTCTATATCACCTGAAGCCCTTAAACTTCTACATAGTTATTTTGTGCCATTACTATGATCTAGATTTTTCCCATTCTTCAATATAGGAGGTTATTATGTTTTCAAGTTACTAACAAAATAATAATATTAAGGCTTGTGAGCAGCTAGTAAGTCTTTTTATTCCCTAGGAAACTCTAATATTAAGGCTTGTGAACAACTAGTAAGTATTTTTATTCCCTAGGCTTGTGAACAACATAATAATACTAAGGCTTGTGAACAACTAGTAAGTCTTTTTACTCCCTAGGCAACTCTAAGTCTTTGTGGAAAAACCACATTGAATGCAAATGTCAAGGATTTTTTCAATTATATCCTAAATTATTTGAACTTTCCAAAATTATAAAATAATTTGAAATGCCACACTCTCCACTATCAAAATTCATAAATACTTTTCTATCACACAAAACCCCTAGACTTCTACATAGTTATATTGTGATGCCTCTAACACACGCTATGGATGGTTTGTTATAGATTCACCCTCAAGATATTACATATTATAATAAACATGTCAATGAAAAAGAAGATGTAGTTTTTATTCATAAAATTTAATATTATTGCTATATTGGGCTAGATCGGGGTAGTAATTCGAAAACTTTCTATAATATTATAGTTGACATGACAATGAAGAATAAGGTGTAGTGCTTGTTCATAGACTTACTATCTCTATATTGGGATAAATATAGCTAGTAATTTGGTGATAACTTTCCATATTACAATAAAGGGAAAAAAATCCCCTATTAATGTATAATTGATACTGTTCCCTAAGAAGACTATAAGCCTATCCGTAGTAGTAAGTATTTTTACTACAAGGAAATGGAAGCATAGCAACAATTACTTTTGACATGATTAGGCGGTATTGCCATAGCAACAATTGTTTTCAATGCGATTAGGTGGTGTGGCTATTAGGGTCTCTAAAACTAATAGCGATACATATAGCAACGCTAATAGCGATGCTAATAGTGACGACGTTTTGGAAAAAAAAATCACTAAAATCTAAGTGTGGCATTTTTACAAGTTTGTAAATGAGCAAGTGTGAGATAGAAAAAGAGAGAGGAAGAGAGCTCAAAGAAAGGGAGGTTCAAAGAGAGAGAGAGAGAGAGAGAGAGAGAGAGAGAGAGAGAGAGAGAGAGAGAGAGAGAGAGAGAGAGAGAGAGAGAGAGAGAGCCACTGCCATCGCCATCCACCCACACGAAGAGGGAGGAGACATGTATAAAGCAGAAAGAGGGAACAAAGAAGAAGAAGAACAAGAAGGGAAGTGCGAAGGGATTCTTATTTAAGCTTTGAGGTAAGTGCATTCTCTCTTCTCTCTTTGTTTTTCTCTTTTCTTCACTTCTCTCTTTCTTTTTGTTGATGAAGAGATATATAGAGAACAAGGGAGGGAGAGACCTCAAAGCAAGGGAGGTTGAGAGAGAGAGAGAGAGAGAGAGAGAGAGAGAGAGAGAGAGAGAGGGAGGGAGGGAGGGAGGGAGGGAGAGAGAGATGTTGCCTCCACTACCATTGCCACCTTCATTCACGAAGAGAGAGGAGACAACTACAATGGAGAAGAAGGGAACCCATGAAGAAGGAGAAAAAGAAGGAGAGAAGCACGAAAGGATTCGTCTTCAAGCTTGGAGGTAAGTGTATTCTCTATTATCTATTTTCTTCGCTTCTCTCTTTTTTTTTTTACCAAGAGATGCATAGAGAGAGGGAGAGAGGGAGGAAGGAGGGGATAGTGAAATAAAGAGATGGAAGGAGAGAAAATGGGGAGGACAATACAAAGAGAGAGGAAGAGGGAGAGAGGGGAATAGATAAAGAGAAAAATAGAGAGAGGAAAGGAAAAGAGAGACAGAGAGAAGGGAGGGAAAGGGAGAGAGAAAAATAAAGGGAAGAAGGGAAAGTAGGGAGAGAGAAGGATAGAGAGAGAGAGAGGGAGGGAGGGAGGGAGGGAGGGAAAGAGGGAGAGCAACACACACACACACACACAGGGAGGGAGGGAGGGGCCCGAGACCTTGACATGGAGCCGCAACAAGAAATCATACTAAGATGGAATTGGGAGACTACCTGTGGATCCAAAGAAGCCAAAGAGTGAGCCAAACCATATTTGAAGTAGATGAGAGCTAAAAAAGTTCAAGAGCTAAAGAATGAAGTGAAGCTAATCAAAGAAGAACTAAGGAGCCAATAGAAGAAGAAGCAAGTGAAAAAAGAAGAAGAGTTCTTATTAGATGAAGATGACAAAGAAGAAAAGGTGGAGGATGAGTTCGGCCTAGAAATGAGTTCTCGTCTCCAATAAGAGAGCCGACTACTACTACATAGACTGCTTCCCTGAAGACTAAGTCTACCAGAAATACTACCCTGAAGATCAATACTTCTACAACAAATACCCTCCTGAGGGAGATGGATACTACTGCCCCGAAGATTTTCCCATCGACTACCACCTAGAGGGAGAATACCTCTACATTGACTACCCCTATCTTGAAGAATGCCAACCCAAAGGAGTCCAAGAAGAGGAAGAAATGATTGAGTATTATGTGAAGGGAGAAGGATGGAGAATGGATATGCATTCAAAGGTAGAAACTATTATAATGGAGTTAGGATACAAGAAAGAAGAAAAAGATAGGTGGACATGTCAGAAGGATGAACCCTTGCATCCACAAGTTGCAGCTCAAGAAATGGAGTTTGAGAAGGGGGAGGATGAGATTGATCTTGATCTTGGAACACCTCTGCCCATTGAGATTGAGGGTGAGGCTAGGTTGGTGCCCAAGATGCCTTTAATAAAGTGGATGATAAAGAAGTAGATGAACATATAGACTTAGAAGACGAGAATGGAAAGATGAAAGAAACTTGGACAAGGCATCTATGACATGAATCCAACACTTCTATTTTTAGATCCAAGTATACATGTCATCATCAAAATTATCCACCAATGAGTATGCACTAAAGCAAGAAGAGACAAAGAGTACTTCACCTCTGCTATCACTCTCTACGTTGACTTTCTCTATCTTGACATTGCTCTTCTTTGTAGAGCGACTATCCTTTTTCTCATCCTTGTTGTCATCACTCTTCTTACCTTGCCTTTCTCTTTCTTCCACTTGTAGAAATCATGCTTAAAGTGATCTTTCTTGCTCCAATGATGGCACTCTATATCTTTCCCACATGAGAAATACTGCATGCTTTATTTTCAAAATTTTCCTTGCCGAGACCTGCCTCTAGTGTGCAACACACTGGAAGACTTATTGGTTGCATTATTCTGTTGACTCAACTCTTCCATAAGCAAAGAACTCTCCATATTAGAGTATATAAGTAATGCAAATGTATCCCAACTTTCAAGAAAAGTGCATAGCAAGAAAGTGGCCTTGAACTCATCATTGATATTAAACTTCAAAGCAACTAGCTAGTTAAAAACTGAGTTGAATGCATTGAGGTGTACAGACATGGTAGTACGCTCCTTCATGTAGAGCATCAACTTCTTAGCCAGTAAACCTTGCTAGCAATATTTTTTTAATCATACAACTCCTCAAGTCTTGTGCACATAGCATAGGCAGAATCCAACTTCTCTATGTTGAACAATAAAGAGTCTACAAACTAAAAGCTCAATCATAGAGCATGCAAGCTCATCTAGAATATCCCAATCTTTTGCTATATTTCTACCGGCCATGTCCTCTTAGTTTAATAGCCTTGACCTATTTTTTCTACACCAAGATGTTGTAGCACTACTTTTGCCATATGGTAAAGTTATGTGTACCCTTGATATGTAGAAGGTTTCTACTATAACTGACAATGAGCTATCATTGCAGCCCAAAATGATAGGAAATGTCACCAAAGACAAGCCTAAATTGTCACACAACTAACCAAGAAGACATGCATAATCCAACCAGTAAGATATTTTCAAAATCTACTTTTTACTTTAATTATTGATCATATTCTAGCATAGCCAAGGCATTTAAAATCAATAGCATATATGAATGCATCACAAATAACATATGACAACTCAAGGCATAGATTATCTACAAATGGTACCTAGTTTTGATAGTGTACAACATCAAAAAATGTTTAAATAAAATTATCTATTTCAGCCCAGATATGAGGCACAAAGCATGTATAATCATTGCTTAAGAAAATGCTACTATGTCAATATCAAAACAGTAATAGAGAGCCTCACCGGAAGCATAAAACTCAACTAAAATGAATTATGCAAGAATATAACTTAAATCGAGCACTCTATAGCTCAATAGATTCCTTCTTTCAAGTGCTTTCCAATGATTGGTCACATCATATGGTTTTGAGAAACTTATGGGCATGTTATCCGTGTGCTACCTTTTTAGTCTTCAAAAAATGGGAATTAGGAGATTCCCAAACTCACTAATATTGTGTTTTATAGGTATGGTACCTCTAACCTGCAAATTTTTATAGCCAAAGACAATGTTGGCAAGCTCTAAACCAAGCTCAAAACACCCCCAAAGTCATCTCTAGATGTTTAACATTCATGGTATAAATGAATATAACATAGTAGCACCTGAGAGATAGCCTAAACACATTATGCATAACATAAACCTCTATCAAGTGTATTCATTCCTATGTATTACATCACATATATCTCTGTCAAAACAAAAAAATTGAAGCGCTTGAATCAGCCCAAAGACATCTCACAACCTAACCATAACATCCCCAAAGTATCAAGCACCAATCATAGCCATTTGAACATCAAATGAGTATAACCAAGGAGCATGAGCCATCAACACAAGGGGCTACCGAGTTTTACACAGCTTGTAGACTGTTCTTCACAGTCCAGAATTGAAGATATGGTGGTCACTCAACACTACAAGAATACACACATATAGCGACGACGATTTCCGATGCAAATTAGTGGTGTCACTATTTGCATTGCTATTTGCATTGCAAATGCAACATGATTGTGACATAAATGGTGATGCAAATAGCGATGGTACTTAGGTGAAAAAATGCGGGCCGAAACCCGAGCACATCATTTTGCGTGAACGAACGAAAGAGAGAGTGAAAGGGAGAGTAAAAGGGAGAGCGAACTCCATCTTGCATTTGAGAGGGAGAGGGAGAGAAAGAGAGAAACAGGGAGAAGGAAAGCTTCTCACCGCCACCTCCTTGCCATGAAGAGGATAAAGTGTACGCAGGGTGAAGAGGAGCCGTCGTTGTGAAGAGGAGCCATCGAATCCATCCTCAGGCCTTTGCGGTGAGTGCATTGTTCCCTCTTGCTTTGTTTTTGTTTTTTCTCCTTTTCTTTTTCTTGTTTTTGTTAAAAATCATATGTATTGAGAGAGAAAGAGAGGAAATGAGAGAGGGAGAGGAAGAGAGAAAAGGAAAGAAGAAATGAGAGAGAGAGAGGGAGAAAACATTAAACATAATAGGGAAAGAGAGAAAGAGAGGGAGAGGGAGGGAGGGAGAGAGAGAGAGAGGTTGTTGTTATTGTTGTTGTTTTATTTCTTTCTTTATTTTTTTCTTGTTTGTTGTTGTAGTGGTAGTGTTTTGTTATTGTCGTAGTTGTAGTAGTATAAGTAGTAGTAGTAGTAGTAGTTTTCTTGTTTATAGTAGTAGTTTTCTTTAAATTTTCTTGTTTATTGTTGTTTAGTTTTCTTGTTTGTTGTAGTAGTAGTAGTAGTAGTAGTAGTTTTTTCTTCTTTTCTTGTTTGTAGTAGTAGTAGTAGTAGTAGTAGTAGTAGTAGTTATTGTTTTTTCTTCTTTTCTTGTTTATTGTAGTGGTAGTGGTAGCGGTAGAGAGATATATATATATTTTGTTAAAGGAAATGAGAAAGTGAGAGGAAGAGAAAAATAAAAAATGAACGAGGGAGAGGGAATAAACATACAACATAATAAAGAAAGAGAAAAAGAGACAGAGATGGAAGGAGAGAAGAGAATGAATAGATAAAAAACAAAGAGAGGGTAAGATCTTGTTGTTTAACATCTTCTTTTTTTGTTTATAGTAGTAGTGGTGGTGGTGGTGGTGGTGGTAGTGCCGAGGTCTGGTACAATACCACGAGATGGGAAACACTACGACATACATTAATTTGTGCTTAAGGAAATGAGAAAGGGAGAGGAAGAGAAAAATAAAAAAGGAACGAGAGAGAGGGAACAAACATACAACATAATAAAGAAAGAGAAAAAGAGAGAGAGATGGAAGGAGAGAAGAGAATGAATAGATAAAAAACAATGAGAGGGTAAGCTCTTGTTCTTTAACATCTTCTTTTTTTATTTATAGTAGTAGTAGTGGTGGTGGTGGTGGTGGTGGTGATGGTGGTGGTGGCAAGGTCTGGTACAATACCACGAGATGGGAAACACTGCGACATACGTTCATTTGTGGGTGGGTGGAGACTTTACATACGTTAAGATATATGAATAAAGAATATGGGCGGTCATTATACACGAGTAGGCCCAAGGGCCTTTTACCCAACAACCTCCCACTAAAAGGACAATGGGCCAGGGAGTAAAAAAAAAAAACAAAACAAAAGAGACAAGGTGAGGAATCATGACATCTCACCCAACGCCCAATCGAAAAGTGAGCTATGCAATAAGTGTCAGGAACCTCCTCACAAGAAGAGTCAAGCATCCCTGAGTCCATGACATCCAGGAGATAAGTGATCCCATAGCTCTAGACAATAGAGCAATCCATGACTGCTTCCCATGAAGCAAGCAACACAACTCATAAGTGCACAGCTGTAAAGCATTAGAGTGGCACATAGCATCAACACAATGCATAAAAGACAATGGACAGCATATAGACTCTCCAAGGTCACTCATCGAAATAGGGCCAGCATCCCGGACACAAGTGAAACGGGGTCTCAAGATAGTATGCGGCCTCAAAAAAGCGGCAGACTGACATACAACTGTAGAATAAATCATAAAGCACACTGAACGCGCATCAAGAGGCCTGAGAGGTGTTTGCGTCTCATAAAAGACAGCATGATGGCTGCGTAGAACTTGCTGGGAATTTAAATCCCAAAACCTGTAAGCTATAAAGTCACCATCTCCATAACCAAGGTGAAGACATCTGCGTTACATAGGCTCATGTGGCATACTGACAGTGGCCTGGCAGCCAAATATCCTCAAGTGATCATAGGAGGGTCTCATACCACTCCATGCCTCATGTGGTGTAATATCATCCAAAGTTAAGCACAACGTCCTATTAACCAAGTAGACTGCCCTCATAAGGGTCTCAGCCCAAAAGCCATAAGACAATCCAATTGTGGTAAGCATAGCAACGACCTTCGCCTGTAAGGTCAAGCACATGCCATGAGAAATCCCATAATACCGAGAGCATAAGAAATCATTGCCATACTGCTGACAAGGGATCCATAAGCTAGGAGAGATAGCATAGCTTTCATAATCCATATGCAAGTACCTAGGCCTGCAACTAGTAGAATCCATAAACCTTTAAAGCATAGAAAGCATAGCAACATCATTCTCAATCTGTACCAAAGGGTAAGCCCAAACACGGTGGGTAGCATGATCCATGAAGGTCACAAAATATGACGCTCCACCAAGTGACTGAGAAGGCATAGGTCCATATACTACAACATGGACTAGATCTATAGGAGCATGCCTCACATGATCGCCATAAGCCAAAGAGGCTCTGCACGGACCATGAGTACAATGAGGGCAAGCAACATGGGGACAAGTAGGCAATAAGCCTATATCACATAAAGCATCCATCTCAGTATGTCATACATGGCCTAGGCAACAATGCCATAGCAATACATGTGGTATCTGCATAACTGCAACCATACAATCTCCTTTCAAGAGACATGCACTACATAATCACTGCCATATCTAGCACCTCTAGCCAATACCATGTAACCACAACGGATTTTCCATGAAGTATTCCCAAGAGAGACATAATATCTTGCACCATGCAACTGGCTGACAAATATCAAGCTCTTACTGAGCATAGGTATATGTAAGACATCACAGAGCATAAGAGAATACCCATTTGGAAAAGCCAAGTGTATATCCCCTGTACCAATAACATGACAATCCTTCTCAAGGCCCAAAGAAATACATCCGTCAACCTCCCTGTAAGAAGAGAACCAAGGTCTATAAGGAGTAACATGACAAGATGCCATACAATCTAAAAGCCAATCAAAGGTATAAACTGTATCACTGAGCAAGTAATCTGTAGGGTAACAGGATGCTAGCACTCTAGGCTCAGTTGCATCATCATGGATAACTACATGCACCATACCACTATCAACAGTGGTCTCACATACTGTATCACTAAATCTGCTCTCATGTCTAGTGCGACGTAATATTTTCTACTCTCTAATCCACTTAAAGCATTTATGCTTCACATGCCCTGTCTTTCCACAATGAAAGTAAATAGAACGTGTAAAACTTGTAGAAGAGAACAACTTCTCTGTAATAGCATGAGTAGGGCTGTCCAATACATCCATGGAGCTCAAAGGATCAGTGAAACTCTCATAAGAGAGAATAGACTCATCAAGAGGACTGGCTACATGACTAGAAGAGCTGGAAGTCGTCATAGCATATTGCAAAGGGGACTCATCCAAACCAAAAGGGGAGAACACAAAGGCATCAACCACGAATGCAAAAGCTCCCACAAAAAGCCTAGTAGACAAAAGCATGACATATCCAACCATAAAAGCATAAGCATGTCTCGAAGCCATAAATGCATAAGCATCCCTAAAACATAGGACTATACATAACTTTGCAGTGTCTCATACCATGTACTGACATACATGTCCAGCCAAGAGCAATAGGTGGCAAATAAACCTACAAGAACCAAGCTCCAATAAAAGCCCAAATATCTGTGTAAAATCATCCAGGTAAAAGGCTCTATAAAATACATAGCAGTAGACTATGTGCACACATGGATGTCCATAAAGATCAACTACTCCCTGATATACACGGGCAATAGCAGCCCAAGTAGCATAGATGCCATACAATAGAGAAGCAGGATGGCCATACCTATAAATCCCAAGCACTATCCAACTCCATTGATCAGTAAGTATCCCGCATATCAAATGCGAACGAGCAATCACAGAACAATAGGCAACTACCAAAACAAGGGAGCAGTTTACTACTCAGTACTTATAAGTGCATCTAGGTAATAGCCAAGATCCATAATCAAAGCATCAAATCCCATATAGCATCCAAATTCGTAACGAAAAAAGCCAAGTTGTAATGAAAAAAGCCAATTCAATGTCCAACTGCTCAAGGGAATACTCAAAGTCGAGACAAGCTCAAACAACTGCCATCCACCACAGCCAAAGCATAAAGCATTCACCAAAACATCATAACCCGTACTGGGTAGCCTAGGCATAAACCATGTCATAGATGAAATGCCACCTGCAAAGAAGTGACAGTCGAACCCAAATGAAGCTCTTATCTCAACTCAAAAGTATTCTAGAGCATAAACAAGATATGTGGCATAGTCCAAATACATCATGACATCATACTGAGTAGTCGGGAGCACCCCGTGACCAATAGGCATAACCCAATTGTAGCATAAATAGCTTTAGCTGTGAAGTTTCCAACGGCAAATAATAGTCCAAAATTGAGTAAAATAATACTCAAACCAAGCTCAAATCAAGTTCCAACTCATAGGTATACATTCACAGACGACATATAGGCACCGACCGGGCAAAATCGGGCATTAAATGCCTAGACCTATAAGCATAAAATTGAAGTAACATGCAGCTGCCTTGTTTTGGACAGATCTAGGACTATTCAAAATAGTCAATGGCTGAGCTAAATCAACTCCAAATTCCTTTCACATAAGAGGTATAACATCCACAAGTGATATGGTATCAATAGACATCAATAGAAGCATCACATAAGCCATAGACATACAAATACATACTGTCTCAAACCTAAAATCTATTGCAAAATATTCTATCATTAGAACTTGGAAAATCCAACATCACCATCACGTCCAGAGCGTGTCAAAACCCCAACTTAGACTTTTACCTTGCTTGAATCGGATTTCAAATGCCCGAGATATGACAGAAAGAGTGATTTTTGAGCCATTTTTACAAACAAGCGCAAATAAAATGTGAGCAAAGCAAGAGACGAAGAGAACAAGCTTCAATGATGGAAGCTATGGCTGCCTCTTCATGAAATCCTACTGTTCATGTCAAAGAATGGCTGAGAACTGAGTGAGAAGCAAGCTCTCATACCTCGTGTAGATGTCGGGGAAAGCTAGGAAGCGATCGCAAAGGACTTGCTTTGATACGAGTTGAAAGAGATACAAGAGATGCGGGAGAGAAGAGCACACACAATGCAGGTGCTCTCAACAATGTTATGACAGCCTTATTGCACTTTCATATATATATGAATAAAGAATATGGGCGGTCATTGTACATGGGTAGGCCCAAGGGCCTTTTATCCCAACAACATGGTGGGTAGCATGATCCTTGAAGGTCACAAAATAGGATGCTCCACCAAGTGGCTGAGAAGGCATAGGTCCATATACTGCAACATGGACTAGATCTAGAGGAGCATGTGTCACACGATTACCATAAACCAAAGAGGCTCTGCACGGACCATGAGTACAATTACAGCAAGTAGCATGGGGAAGAGGAGATAATAAGCCCATATCACATAAAGCATCCATCTCAGTGTGCCGTACATGGCCTAGGCGATAATGCCATAACAATGCATATGGTATCTGCATAACTATAACCATAGAATCTCCCACATAAGAGACATGCACTACATAATCACCACCATATCTAGCACCTCTGGCTAATACCAAGCAACCACAATGGATTTTCCATGAAGTATCCCTAAGAGAGATATAATATCTTGCACCATGCAACTGACTAAGAAAGATCTGGCTCTTACTGAGCATAGGTATATGCAAGACATCATGGAGCATAAGAGAAGACCCATTTGGCAAATCCAAGTGTATATCCTCTGTACTAATAACATGACAATCCTGCATAAGGCCCAAAGAAATACATCCACCAACCTCCCTATAAGAAGAGAACCAAGCTTTATGGGGAGTAATATGACAAGATGCCATACTGTCTAAAAGCCAATCAAAGGTATAGGCCGTATCACTTAACAAGTAGTCTAGAGGGTAACACAATGCCAGGAGACTAGGCTCAGCTACATCATCATGGGTAACTATATGCACCATACCACTATCAATAGTGATTTCACCTACTATATCACTAACCTTGCTCTCATGTCTAGTGCATCGCAATATTTTCTGCTCTTTAATCCTCTAGAAGCATTTACGCTTCACATGCCTTGTCTTTCCACAATGAAAGCAAACAAAACCTGTAAAACCTGTAGAAGAGGACAACTGCTTTGTAATAACATGAGTAAGGCTGTCCAATACATCCAAGAAAGTCAAAGAATCAGGGGAACTCTCATCAGAGAGAAAAGGCTCATCAAGATGACTATCTTTATGAGTAGAAGAGCAGGAAGTTGTCATAGCATGTTGCAAAGGGGACTCATCCAAACTAGAAGGGGAGAACACAAATGCATCAACCGCGGATGCAAAAGCTCCCACACAAACAAGCCTAGTAGACAAAAGGATGATATATCCAACCACTGTAGCTTGCAACCATAAAAGCATAAGCATACCTCAGAGCCATAAATGCATAAGCATCCTCGAAACATAGGAGTATACATAACTTTGCAGTGTCTCATACCATGTACTGACATACATGTCCAACCAAGAACGACAAGTGGCAAATAAACCTTAAGAATCAAGCTTCAATAAAAGGACAAATATCTATGTAAAAGCATCCATGTAAGAGGCTTTTTAAAATACGTAGCAGTAGACCATGTGCATACACAAGTGGCCATAAAGATCAACTACTCCCAGACATACACTGGCAATATCACCCCAGATAGCATAGATACCATACAACAGAGAAGTAGGACAGCCATAACTATAAATCCCAAGCATTATGCAACTCCACTAATAAGTAAGTATCTCGCATATCAAATGTAAACGAGCAATCATAGCTCAATAGGAAACTGCCAAAACAAGGGAGCAGTTCACTGCTCAATACCTGTAAGTGCATCTAGGTAATATCCAAGATCCATAATCAGAGCATCAAATCCCATATAGCATCCAAATTCGTAAGGGAAAAAGCCAAGTTGTAACAAAAAAAGCCAAGTCAGTGTCCAACCACTCAAGGGAATACTCAAATGAATGTCGAGACAAGCTCAAACAACTGCCATCCACCACAGCTAAAGCATAAAGCATTCACCAAGGCATCATAACCCATACTTGGTAGCCTAGACATAAACCATGTCATAGATGAAATGCTAGCTGCAAAGAAGTGACAGTCAAACCCAAATTTAGCTCTAATCTCAGCTCAAAAGCATTTTAGAGCATAAACAAGACGTGTGGCATAGTCCAAATACATCATGACATCATACTGAGTAGCCGAGAGCACCCCCTGACCAATAGGCATAACCCAACTGTAACATAAATAGCTTCAACCCTGAAGTTTCCAGTAGTAAATAATAGTCCAAAATTGAGTAAAATAATACTCAAACCAAGCTCAAATCAAGTGCCAACTCATAGGTATACATTCCCAGACGTGTAGGGCACCAACCGGGCATTATCGGGCATCAAATGCCAAGACCTGTAAGCATAAAATTGAAGTAATAGGCGGCTGCCCTATTTTGGACAGATCTAGGACTATTCAAACTAGTCAATGGCTGAGCTAAATCAACTCCAAATGCCTCTCACATAAGAGGCATAACATCCAGAAGTGATTTGGTATCAATAGACATTAGTAGAAGCATCCCAATATAAGCCATAGGCATACAAATATATACTGTCTCAAACTTGAAATCTGTTGTAGGATATTCTTCATTAGAACATGGAAAATCCAACATCAACATCACGTACGGAGCGTGCCAAAACCCTAACTTAGACTCTTACCTTGCTTGAATCGGGTTTCAAATGCCCAATATATGAGAAAAAGAGTGATTTTTGAGCCATTTTTGCAAACAAACACAAATAAAATGTGAACATGTTGTTGTACTTGAGGGGCCAAATCAGGGTGGGTAGGGGATAAGCAAGAGCCCAATGAAGACCTACGATAGGCCTACACAAGCCTAGGACAAGTCCAAGAAAGAGGCGAAGAGAACAAGCTTCAATGATGGAAGCTATGGCTGCCTCTTCATGAAACCCTGATGTTCATATCAAAGAATGGCTGAAAACTAAGTGAGAAGCAAGCTCTCATACCTCGTGTAGATGTTGGGAAAGGCTGGGAAGTGATCGCGAAGGACTTGCTCTCATACCAATTGAAAGGGATGCAAGAGACGTGGGAGAGAAGAGCACACACAATGTACGTGCTGTCAACAATGTTATGATAGCCTTATTACACTTTCGTATATATATATGAATAAAGAATATGAACGGTCACTGTACATGGGTAGGCCCAATTGCCTTTTACCCCAACAGTATGGTGGGTAGCATGATCCATGAAGGTCACAAAATACGACACTCCACCAAGTGACTGAGAAGGCATAGATCCATATACTGCAACATGGACTAGATCTAGAGGAGCATGCCTCACACGATTGCCATAAGCCGAAGAGGCTCTGCATGGACCATGAGTACAATGAGGGCATGTAGCATGGGGAAGAGCAGGTAATAAGCCCATATCACATAAAGTATCCATCTCAGTGTGTCATACATGGCAGCCTAAGCAACAATGCCATAACAATACATGTGGTATTTGTGTAACTACAACCACAGAATCTCCCACATGGGAGACATGCACTACATAATCACTGATGCACAGATCGGACGCCATATGCATGCGTAGTGAGCGTTAGAAGGTCCCCAAGAACAAAAGAACTCTACTTTTTGCACAAAAACAATGAAGAAAGCTTGCACGACATGAACAAGAGACCAATTGGGTGCAATCTCCTCCCATGCATTGTGTGAGTGCTCCACAAAGCATGTATTTTATATATTATTCATCTTCAAGCTCAAGAAATAGCCCAAATTACAATTAGCACGCTTTTGCTTTTGTGTTTGCTTTTGTGCCACTAAAGAATTAAAGCTATTGGGCACCCAAGAAGTCAGGCAGTACCCAAATACAATGTCCAATACAAGTATTTAAATTGTGTGCCCATGCGCATACAAAAATAATAAACAAATATCAAGCGCTTTAATAAATAAGCGCGACAAAATATAGGCGCTATGCCTAAGATATGCACCCATAAAAAATTGATGATAATTTGAATACACGCTATCCTCCAATGCTTCCCAATGCCACCGCTTCTTGCTCTATACATCAACTGAAGCATTCACAATTGTTAGAAAAATAATACAATTAAACCAACAAAAGTGAATACCTAGCAGTCTTCAGCTACAAAAATAAATTGGTTAGAAATCAATCCTAACCTTAATTTATGACGAGTGTGTACTCTAAACTCATAAACTTTTATTAATTTCAATATGTATTTTGCAGAATCACCCGCTATGGAATCACCCACTTACACATTAAATGAACAAAATACCCGAAAAGGATAGGCGTCCCCATCGACTTTTTGCACAAAGAATCCACCTTGTGTATGAGCCTCGGTAATAAAATTTTACGGAATCCACCGCAAAACCTCACGGAATCCACCATGGAATATCCCTCCTGGCATCATACCCCCAGGGTGGGATAGCAATTGTCCTCAATTGCTATTAGCTCAATGTGGAGCTAGCAGTGTGGGGAAAGCACTTAGGTCTCTAGGGTGCATCCATTGGGCCTCTTCAACATGATGATTTTTAAACTTGACCAAATATCTAGAATATCTACGGCCAGTTCTAGTGGTCATAAAGTCAGTATCTATAATAGTTTCAGGCTCAAGGATTTCAGTTTCTTTATCTAGCAAAGGAGGGTTTTCATAGACAAGGTGTACAGGTAGCTGTCGTCTAAAAGGTAGTAATAAACTGATATGGAAGGTGTTGTAGATTTTCCAACGTCGTGGTAATTCTAGGTTAAATGCATTGTCATTGATTTTGTGTATGATCTTGAATGGTCCATAAAATCTAAGTGCTAATTTAACAATTGGGTGTTTATCTACACTTTGTAATCTTCGTTTTTCAATTCGTAACCAAACATTAACAACTGGGTGTTTATCTACACTTTGTAATCTGCGTTTTTCAATTCGTAACCAAACATAATCATCAACTTTAAAATTGATAGCCTATCTTTTCTTGTTTCTTGTTTTGTATATGATTGTTGGGCTTTGGCAATCATATCTTTAACTTCATAAAAAATAGTAGTATGCATGTTAGCAATATCATTAGCAGTTTGAATTTTGTTTGATAATGATGTAACAAGTGTAGGCAATCGATATCCATAAATAACTTCAAATGGTGCTTTCTTTGTAGTTATATGTGGTGTGCTATTATATGCAAATTGAAGTAAATGTAGATATGTATCCCATGTGTGTGGTTTTGAAATGGTGTAAGCACGCAAAAGATCTAAAATAGTACTGTTAGTAGCTTTTGTTTGACCATTTGTTTCAAGATGAAATGTAGATGAAAAATCAATCTTTGTTCCTAAGTTAGCAAACAAAGTAATCCAAAAATTATTGCAAAATCTAGAATCACGATCAGAAATAATGACTTTTGGTAAACCATGGTTAGTGAAAATAATTTTCAAAAACAAATGAGCAGCTTGAGATGCAGTTAAATTTTTCTTGCATGGAATAAAATATACTTGTTTGCTGAACCTGTCTACAACAATCCAAATCATATCATGATTAGCTTTAGTGTTAGGTAGACCAGTGATAAAATCCATTGAAATCTGTTCCCATGGTCATGATGGAATGGATAATGGCATTAGTAAACCATATTTTTTACCATGGTGTCTTTTAACTCGTTGACAAATTAAGCATTCAGATACAAAATTAGATACATTAGTGTCCATGTGTGGCCAATAAAAATCTTCAATCAATGTACGCAAAGTGGATATAATTCCTCTATGACCTTGATATGGGAAACAATGAATTTCATGCAAAACAAATGATCGAAATGGAATAATCACACATAATCTTTTTTCATAAAACATAAATCCATTAGTGTAAAACAATGAATCAATAGGAATCCAATTATTTGCAACTAGTTTATTCCAATCAGCTTGAAAAGTAGAATCCTGATTGATAAGTATCTTTCATAGAAGTAAGGGAATCAAATGATATCACAGAAATATTTTAAATTGTCGGTCTTCTCCTCAAAGCATCAACAAGAACATTCTCTTTTTCAGGTTAATATTGTATAAGGGGATGAAAACTTTGAATAAAAGCAGTCCATTTAATGTGTCTGTCATATATTTGTGGTTGACTAAGGAGATGTCTAATTCTTTGTTGGTCAATTTTGATCATGAATTCAGATCCCATTAAATAATGTTTCCATTGACGTAAGGCTTGTACTATGGCTAGTAATTTCTTATCATAGGTAGAATATTTAAGTTCAGATGGTTTGAGTTTGTAGCTAGAGTAAGCTATGGGATGAGAATCTTGCATAAGGACTGCTCTTATTCCAGATCCACTAGCATCAATAACTACTAAAAAGAATGGTCTATTGAAGTCAGGTAATTGTAATACAGGAGCATGAGTTAAAGCATGTTTTAATAAATCAAAGGACTTTTGTTGATTGTCAGACCAGTTATACACGATATCCTTCTTTAAGAGTTTTGTCAAAGGTAATGCAAGTAATGAGAAATTCCTCACAAATTTTCTGTAAAAGCTAGCAAGACCTAGAAAAGTACGTAATTCATGCACATTTTTGGGTATTGCCCAATTTAAAATTGCTTCTATCTTTTTAGAGACGACTTTAATACCTTCTGATGAAATAATATATCCTAGATATTCAATTTTTGTTTGGAAGAATTCACTCTTTTCGGGATTAGCATATAATTGATTGTCTTTTAATAACTTAAAAACTAAAGACAAATGTTCATAATGCTCATTCTCATTTTTATTGAAAACTAATATGTCATCAAAGAAAACAATGACACAATGCTGATGTTTCAAAAATATGCGATTCATCATACGACTGAATGTGGCTCGTGCATTAGTTAAACCGAAAGGCATAACCAAAAATTCAGTGTCCAAATTGTGTTCTAAATGCAGTTTTGAATATATCAGATTTATCCAATCTTACTTGATAATATCTAGATTTAATATCTATCTTACTAAATATGGCAGATCCTTGTAGTTTGTCCGTAAGATCATCTACCCTAGGAATCGGATATCTATTCTTAACAATAATTTTATTTAGGGCACGATAATCAATGCACATGCGATAGGTATTATTATTATTTTTTCACTAATAAGACACGTGCACCAAATGGAGAACTACTAGGTCTAATTAATCCCCTGTTAAGCAATTCTTCTATTTGGTTTTGAATTTCTTTCTGTTCAATTTGGTTATGTCTATATGGTGCTTTACATGGTGGTTGTGTTCCAAGAATTAAATCTATCTTATGATCTTTATGACGTGAAGGTGGTAATCCAGGTGGTAAATCAACAGCAAAAAAATCTTGGAATTGGGAAAGAAATTATACATGCCTAGGATGCATCTGTTTTTCTTTAACTTGAATTTCATTCATCCATATTAAATAGGATTTGCTACTTTTACATAATGCACGTTTAGCCTGAGTATGAGTAAGCAATGGAAAATTGTTGAAAGCGTGCATACCATGCAGTGCAATTTGTTTTCCTTGAAAATAAATTTTAATTGAATGCGTAGAATAATCTATATCAGGATTGTATTGATGACGCCAAGGCATTCCTAAGATAATGTCACTAGATTGCAAATGTACAACTAAGAAATTTCTTCGTTCAGTATAATCACCAATTTTAATTTCTAAATTATGTACCTCTTGTGTTCCATTATATCTCATACCTAGGAATACAACCTTGATGAGATAATGTGTAGAAACAGTATGTAAATGTAATTCTTTGACTAATTTTGCAGAAATAAAGTCATGTGTGCTCCCATCATCATGTAAAATAGTATTTTCTTTACCATGCACAAAACATTCCATTGTTAATAAGGAATGGGGAGTTGGCATACTTGGCAAAGTATCAGAAGTAGTACCAATGTCGTCATCTTCTTCCGTAAAGTTCGGCATTTCCTCACATTCTTAATCTTCTATTGCTCCCAGATAATTGATATAGACGGATGGCTTTTTGGATTGACAATTGGCTGCTAGATGTCCAGGTTGATGACATTTATAACAAACTATGGGTTTTGCTTTGGATACATTATTGGTAATGGCAGGAAGTTTAGGAATGTTGGGATTTGACTGAAGAGATGGCTTAGGGTTTGGATTTGTGTTTGATGGCAAAGCAAGTGGCCGTGTCCAAGATTTACGGAATGAAGATGGAAGAAAAAGACTTTGATTGAATCTTCAAAAATTTGAATTGAATTGTTTGGAACCAAAGTTACCATTAGTTGGGAATTGTTGTGGTCGCTTGTCTCGTCTGCGAATTTTGTCTTCAATATCATGGCCCAAGGAAATTGCATCTTCAAGGGTTTTTGGCTTGAACATATTGACTTCCGCATAAAAATGTCCAAGTAAGCCAGGCATAAACTTGCATTTATGAGTTGCTTCAGGTACATCTTCGAGCATTCGTAGTTGCAATAGGGCATTCTAGAAACGTTCAGTATATTGGGAAATAGGTTAGTGATCCCTTTGTTGTAGAAGATCCCATTGCTTGATGGCTTTTTCGTGGAATTGGGGAGGAAGGAAATTCTGCAAAAAATTCTTTTGGAAAGTCTCCCAAGTAGTGGGACAATCAACGCTTTTGAGGACCACAGTCCATCATAAGGATGCTTGGTCAACTAAATGGTTAGTGACACATTTAATTTTGTCTTTCTCAGCATATGTTCCTTCATGAAAATAATCATCAAATTGACTGATAAAAGCAAGAACACTCTTTCCATTGCGTGATCCATTGAAAGTACGAAATTTGAAGTTTCTCTTACTTATCTTTGTTTCTTTGCGAATAGATTGGGCTTCAAGTGTTGCATCGATGGTACATTGTATAAGATCTTCACGTTGCGATCCATCTTGGTCGGTTGTAGATCGTTGCAAATTCGCCAATTGAGCTTGCAAAGCTTGTCGTACTCTTCGTTCCTCTTGCAGCTGCATCATAATCAAATCCAACTTTTGCTCCATTGTTGGTTCGGGTAGATCACCTTCAGCCATAAGATCGTCCATGTTTTGATCAATCATCCTGCAAAATTCCAAAAGACCTCACACACTCGAAAACTTGTTAGCGGGATAAGCGTAGCTCAAAGGCAGGTTTACAAGGCTTGTATATTTTTAGTTTGGCTTTTGTAGTATTTCTCCTTTACAATTGCAAAGTTCGATGTCACAACCGTCTTCCAAGAAAATAATTTTGCGTATAGATTGCGTGTTGATGATTGATTGCTATAATCTGCTTCTATGAGTTCACAAATGTGAACAGGAGCTTCCAGAGGGTAGTAAAGTGAATCGTGTATTGCTGAATACGAACTGCCGCTATAGTAGTTGTTGAAGATGACTTGTAGGACTTAGTGACTTGAGTAACTTAGAGGATTTGGAGCTTTAAGCTTTAGTGACTAAGCTTGATTTTTGAGGACCAGAGGACATTTTTGCCAAAGTCGACATCGGCCAGTTCATGCTGCCACCGTAGGCTGATAAAAACGGCTAATGAAGCTTTTAATAAGATTTTTTTTAAAGCTTATAAGCTTATTACTAAAGCTAAAAAGTTATGGCTGAGATTTCTTATCTGTTCTTCACGACTTCTTGAAGGATCTTCCTGCATGGTCCTCTGCCTGCAGAGGCCGGTCCCTCGCGATCTAAGTATACAATAGGGGATTCTTGACTGCCACGAACACGCTGGTATCGACTGTTTTCCACGAGACTAATTGTAGAGCTTGATCTTTCCAGGAGCTCCGCCTTCATGTAAGATGGTAAGCAATTGAAAGCTCTCGATCTGAGCTTCACTCTGATACCACTAGTGCACAGATCGGACATCATATGCGCACGTAGTGAGTATCAGAAGGTCCCCAAAAACAAAATAACTCTACTTTTTGCACAAAAAACAATGAAGAAAGCTTGCACGTCATGAACAAGAGACCAATTGTGTGCAATCTCCCCCCATGCCTTGTGCGAGCGCTCCACAAAGCATGTATTTTATATATTATTCATCTTCAAGCTCAAGAAATAGCCCAATTTACAATTAGCATGCTTTTGCTTTTGTGCCACTAATGAATTAAAGCTATTGAGCGCCCAAGAAGCCAGGCGGTACCCAAATACAATATCCAATACAAGTATTTAAATCGTGCGCCCATGCGCATACAAAAATAATAAATAAATATCAAGTGCTTTAATAAATAAGCGCGACAAAATATAGGTGCCATGCCTAAGATACACGCCCATAAAAAATTGATGATAATTTGAATACACACTATCCTCCAATGCTTCCCAATGCCACCGCTGCTTGCTCTACACATCAATTGAAGCAGTCACAATTGTTAGAAAAATAATACAATTAAACCGACAAAAGTGAATACCTAGCAGTCTTTAACCACAAAATTCAATTGGTTAGAAATCAATCCTAACCTTAATTTATTACGAGTGCGCACTTTAAACTCATAAACATTTATTAATTTAAATATGTATTTTACGGAATCACCCGCTATGGAATCACCCACTTACACATTAAATTAACAAAACGCCCGAAAAGGATAGGCATCCCCATCGACTTTTCGCACAAAGAATCCACCTTGTGTATGAGCCCCGGTAATAAAATTTTACGGAATCCACCGCAAAACCTCACGGAATCCACCGTGGAATATGCCTCCTAGCATCCATCACTACCATATCTAGCACCTCTAGCCAATACCAGGCAACCACGATGGATTTTCCATAAAGTATCCCCAAGAGAGACATAATATCTTGCACCATGAAACTGACTAACAGAGATTATATGCAAGACATCAAGGAGCATAAGAGAAGACCCATTTGGCAAAGCCAAGTGTATATCCCTTGTACCAATAACATGACAATCTTGCTCAAGGCCCAAAAAAATACATCCGTCAACCTCCCTGTAAGAAGAGAACCAAGCTTTGTGCGGAGTAACATGACAAGATGCCATATAATCTAAAAGCCAACCAAAGGTATAGGCCATATCACTGAGCAAGTAATTTGTAGGGTAACATGATACCAGGAGTCTAGGCTCAACTCCATATTCATGGGTAACTACATGCACCATACCACTATCAATAGTGGTCTCACCTGTTGTGTCACTCACTCTTCTCTCATGTCTAGTGCGGCGCAATCCTTTCTCCTCTCTAATCCACTTGAAGCATTTGCACTTCACATGCCCTTTCTTTCCACAATGAAAACAAACAAAACTTGTAAAACTTGTAGAAGAGGACAAATACTCAGTAATAACATGAGTAAGGCTATCCAATACATCTAAGTAGCTCAAAGAATCAAGAAAACTCTCATTAGAGAGAACAAGCTCATCAAGAGGACTGGCTGCATGACTAGAAGAGCTGGATGTCATCATAGCATATTGCAAAGGGAACTCATCCAAACCAGAAGGGGAGAACACAAAGGTATCAACCACGGATGCAAAAGCATGACATATCCAACCACTGTAGCTCATAACCATAAAAGTATAAGCATGTCTCGGAGCCATAAATGCATAAGAATCCCCAAAATATAGGAGTATACATAACCTTGTAGTGTCTCATACCATGTACGGACATACATGTCCAGCCAAGAACGGCAAGTGGTAAATAAACCTACAACAATCAAGCTCCAATAAAAGCCCAAATATCTATGTAAAAGTATCCAGGTAAGAGGCTCTGTAAAATACATAGCAGCAGATCATGTGCATACACGGGTGGCCATAAAGATCAACTTCTCCCTAACATACATGGGGAATAGCAGCCCAGATAGTATAGATGCCATACAACAGAGAAGTAGGATGACCATAACTATAAATTGTTGAGATATCGAGCTCCACTCGTGATATGCGAGGGTGACCGTTGTGCATTTATGTCACCGACTTGTTAGCTGTAGATGCGGTTGGTACACCGCCCATGAATAATAGCTAGATGACAGCTATCCTTATCTACTCTAGTTCGTGGCTCAGCTATAGTATGCAACCTTAGTTAGTTGAGTTTGGTTTGAGACCCATATATAGGGTTCTTCTATTTCTTTGTAAGAGAGTTCTTTTGGCTTACACAACTAAGAATAGGAAAACTGTTTTCAGCCTCCACCTTTGTGTGTATTCCCCCATTGTTCAAGCAAGAAAGCTACAAGTGAGACTCCTTCCTTCTCTCCCACAATATTGACATAGTATCAGAGCCTTGTTCGTGGTAAGGAGCTCAAGAAAGCAAACCAAGTTTGCGGTGTTCTGGTAAGAGGACCAGTGTTGCTTTTATTTTTTTGTTTTGGGAGCAAGTCTCTGCAGGTAGCACAGTCGAGAAGTGCAAGAGTGCATTGTCTCAGATTGAGACACCCTTCGTGGTGTAGTAGGAGGATAGTATATGCTGTGCGAATTGGATTTAGCCCTTGGTTGCTCTGTTTTTTTTATTTGAGGCCATTTTGGGGCTTGTTTTGGAGGCAAAAGTTTTCTGCACGCACTCAGGAAAAGGCCCTGTTTTATGCTGTGCGACCGTGAAAAGTTACTGTAAAAATTTCATCGTATGCTTGTACGCAGAGACATTGGGAGTTACATAAACATCCTTGTTGCCTGTTGATGCAAAATTGTCACTAGAAAGTGACTGTGTGGTCGAATACCACTTTTATCAGTTTTTCAGATTTTCCCTTGTGAGGCTGAAGCTATGTTCTTTGCAGTGATAGAATTTTTTGCAGTGTTCTGTAATGGCGTTTGACTCTCTTTCACAGATTGTCACTGAAAAGCTTTACAAGAACAACTTCCAAGCATGGAAGTTCAGAATGACGAATTTCCTTATGGGAAAAGGATATTGGGAATTCATTGCAGGAAATGAAGAAGAACCAGTTCTTCCCAATGTTCCCAATCAACAGCAAATGCATGCATTTAAATCATGGCATGAGAGAGCCAGAAAAGTTATGTACTGGTTGTCTATTAGCATTTCAAACTCTATGATTGTGCATATTCAGGATGCAAGTACGCCAAAGGAGGCATGGGATACTCTGTCAAAAATGTATAGCACAAATACTCAAGCCAAGAAAATGCAGCTCAAGCAAGAGTTGCACAATGTGCAAAGAGAAAGTATGAGCATCAATGACTACCACATGAAGGTGAAGAAGATTGCAGATGCACTTGCTTCTATTGGGTCGCCAGTGGAAGATGATGATTTAGTTTCTGTGACCTTGAATGGTCTAGGAAATGATTATGCACAGTTCTGAACATCCATTTCCATCCATGAAAAATTTCCTGATTTTGAGGAGTTGATTGCTCTTCTAATTTCTGAGGAGCAGAGAAATGGTGGTGCATCTTCTTCAGGAGGAACTTCAAAAGAATATGTCTTCTACTCAAATGCTGGAAGACGTAGAGGCAGAGGTAGAGGAGGCTGATCCAGAGGCCGTGGTAGAAATCAGAATATGCAACAAACTCAAGAAAACCAGTCCTATGGAGGAGGACGTGGTAACTCTAGAGGCAGGGGGAGCCAAAGAGGTCGTGGTGGATGGCAAAGAGGCCAAAATGCAAACAGCAATGTTGAATACTACTACTGTGGTAAAATGGGTCATATAGCTAAAGACTGCTATAAAAAGTAGAATGACATAATGAATGGAAAATTGCAATAAGGGAATTATGCATCTTCTAGTAGACAGGGTGATGACAGAAATAATATTTTGACTCAGGTGCATCAAACCACATGACAGGTCATACAGAATGGATGTAGGATGCAAGGAAAATGGAAAAACCAGGATTTGTGGAGACTGGTGATGATACCGCACATCCTATTGTGCGCTAACAATTGCTTGATTTGTTCCTTCAGCTCAATTGCTTTTGGTATGGACATTTTGTAAGGTCTCTTTGCAATTGGTGCAACTCCAGGTACTAACCTAATCTCATGATCTACTTCTGACCCTTTCCATAGTGAATGTGGGCGTCGTTGGGCTTAAGCCAATGCATTCCGAGTAGACACTCATGGATACCTAGATTCATGACTCTGAATTTAATCGAAGTCTTCTTTCCTCCTTGAAAGAATTACACCTTAGTAGTTTGCCTGGTACAAGTTACCTCACGACCATTTGCCAATTCCACAAGCAGGCTAGGTGCTTCTACTGTGGCTATTCCTAATCTTTTTGCACATGCTGGTGAGATAAAGGAATGTGTACTGCCACAATCAATCAAGGTTTTGAAACCTTTACCTTGATAGTCCGACGGTGTCTGAATCACCGAGAACTGGCAATTCGGTCTAGCTTGCACCTCTTGAATTATAGGCGCCACTCGAATGAGTGCATCCTGAAGATCTAATGGACGCATAGATTTGAGGCGGGTATTTACTGGTGGATTTAAACCCGCACAAAATTTGGACACCTCTGCTGTGTCATGTCCATCTGTGGCGCATACTTTAAAAGTGCGACGAATTTAGAGTAGTATGCATCAAGAGTGAGTCCTAGTTGTTTTAGCTCGTAGAACTCGTTCATTTTCTGCGTGCGATATGCAGGTGGTAAGTATCTACCCTACACGGCTTTCTTCAGCTTCTCCCAGGTAATGGATCCCTCTCCGATCCCTTGATCCCTGCACCATTGCTTCCACCAAAGTCTGGCTTCGCCGATGAGTTTTAACTTGGCGAGCATATCTTGATTGACGGGTGCAGTACCAACTACTTCAAAGTAATCCTCCATGGATTCAATCCAAATTTCAGTATCAGCTTGAACAAATCTGCCTCTCCGTCAAACTCGAGTGGCTTAATCTGCTTGAGAAGGAATTTCTTCTCCTAGATCACAGCAGTACTTGATGTAGGAGGCAAATTTGGAACCTGTACCTGGGGTTGTGCCTGATTGGAAAAATTCCTTTGTCTATGCAGGATGGTAAAAAGAAATACCTGTCCGATGTATTTCATGTCCCGAATATCACCAAGAACCTGGTTTTTGTTGGTCAAATGGTTGAGCAGGGCTTGCAGGTCAGATTTAATTCTCATGGATGCTTTGTGGAGGATATGAAAAATAAAGGTCGCTTGATAGTAAAAGGAAAGAAGAATGGCAGAATGTTTACGTTGGATGCAGACATGCCTGAATTGAGTGCAGCAATGTTTGCACATGGGACCGGTGTAGTTGCAGATATTGATATCTGGCATAAACACATTGGTCTTGTTAATGTACAACCACTTAAATCAATGCAAGCCCAAAATATTGTTGCAGGATTGCCTAAATTTAAGGTTGCAGAAATGCATAAGGTATGTGAAGCTTGTCAGTTTGGAAAACAGGCAACGAAACCATTTCCTGGACATGTTCAAGAGAGTAAGAAGCCATTGGAATTAATCCACTCTGATGTGTGGACTACTAAAGCTGCATCTCTTGGAGGCTGTCATTATTTTATCACTTTTATTGATGACTATAGCAAAAAAGTTAGGGTGTATTTTATGAAAAAGAAAAGTGAAGTTTTTGGGCATTTCAAAACTCTTAAAGCTATGGCTGAAAAAGAAATAGGCCTGCAAATAAAATGCCTAAGGTCAGATGGAGGGGGAGAGTACCTCTCAAATGAGTTTGCAAGGTTCTTGCAGGAGCATGGCATAAAGCAACAATATTCATGTAGTTATACCCCACAGTAAAATGGAATTGCAGAAAGAAAAAATAGGCATATTGGAGAGGTATCTCGTGCCATGCTCAATGAAAAAGACCTGCCAGATTTTTACTGGGCTGAGGCAGTTGCTACAACAGTCTACATAATGAACAAGACTCCCACTGCAACAATACATGGCATGACTCTAGAGGAGAGGTATACTGGTAGGAAACCAGATATTTCTCATTTGAAAATTTTTGGTTGCATTGCCTATGTTCATGTGCCAGATGAGCTGAGATCTAAGTTGGATCCAAAAGCTGATAAGTGCATCTTTATTGGTTACTCTCTGCAGCAAAAAGGATATAGGTGCTATAACCCTTCTACTCGTAAGTTTATAGTGAGCAGAGATGTTGTTTTTGATGAGATGAGTAGCTGGTATAAACCAGTAAATGTGATTGATAATGTAGATGCACAAAATGGTAATGCTGCAAAGAATTCACAGCAGCAGTCACAAGATATTAGTGGACCTGGAGCGTCCTCTAGCAGTGGTTTACATTCTTCGCCATGGACAGGCAGATTGAGATCAGGAGAATCTTCTCAAAGCAATGCAGATAGTGGTATGCAAGTATCATAAAAACGAAAAGAAAAGGTAGATCAGCCCATGTTTGATGTGAATGCAGGTCACTCTTATGTGGATGGTGAATCCAGTGGCTCAGAACAGAGCATTGATGATGAGTTGGGTATTCCTTCTATTATTACACCTGGAGCAAGGAAGACCAGGGATGTTTTGAGAGCACCTGCGAGTGAACCTACTTTGCGTAGGTCTACCAGAGCTAGGTATCTTGTGGATAGGCTAAAATATGATGGATTTATAGCTATTCACTATGCCTATATGGTCGAAGTGATACAGGAACCAGAACCCACTTCTTTTGAGCAAGCCATGGGAAAAGAAAAATGGAAGAAAGCCATGGATGAAGAAATTGATGCCTTGGAAGCTAATGCTACATGGGAATTGGTACCTTTGCCTAAAGATAAGAATGCAATTGGTTGTAAGTGGGTTTATAAGGTGAAGCACAATGCAGATGGTTCTGTGATGAACAGATACAAGGCAAGATTAGTAGTCAAGGGGTATGCACAAACATATGGCATTGATTATGAAGAAACATTCAGTCCGATTGCAAGGATGGCAACCATAAGAGCAGTCATTGCTATGGCTGCATCAAAGGAATGGTCTTTACATCAGATGGATGTAAAGAATGCCTTCTTGCATGGTGATTTACAAGAGGAGGTCTATATGGAGCAGCCACCAGGTTATGTGCATGCTGTTTATCCTGAGTTTGTTTGCAGGTTGAAGAAAGCCTTGTATGGCTTGAAGCAAGCACCTAGAGCATGGTCTAACAAGATAGGACAGTATCTTATCACTATTGGCTTTCAGATTTCCAAGGCAGATTTCTCACTTTATGTGAGAAAAACAGAGAAAGGTATTATGCTGCTTGTCATTTATGTTGATGATTTGATTATCACAGGTGATAGTGATGAAGATATCCTTCATGTGAAAATGCTATTGAAGCAGAAGTTTGAGATGAAGGATTTGCGAGAGCTGCGTTATTTCTTGGGTATTGAGGTGATTAGATCACCAAGTGGGATATAGCTCTTGCAGAGGAAGTATGGATTGGACATGCTGTCCAAATATGAGATGACAGGCTGTAAGCCTATTTCAGTTCCTTTGGAGCAGAATGTGAAGCTGAGCGCAGATGCAGGTGAGCTTCTCGAAGACCCTACTATGTATAGACGCATAGTAGGAAGTTTGATTTATATGACTATTACCAGGCGAAATTTGAGCTATGCTATTGGATTGGTAAGTCAGTTTATGCAGGCTCCAAGGAAACCACATTTGGATGCGGCTAGATGCATACTCAGGTATGTGAAGTCCACATTGCAGTATGGACTATTTTATGAGACTCGGGTTCAGATACAATTGCATGGATACACTGATGCTGATTGGGCTAGTAGTATTTCTGATAGACGATCTACCAGTGGATATGTGTTCTCTTTTGGGAGTGCTACAATCACTTGGAGCAGCAAGAAACAGCCTACAGTTGCCTTGTCAAGCATAGAGGCTAAGTACAGGGGTGCAGCAATGGCTGCATGTGAGGTAGCTTGGTTGCATAAGCTACTTTATGATATACATCAGCCTACAGATGGGCCAGTTGTCATTTATTATGACAACATGAGCAGTATACACTTGGTGAATAACCCATTCTATCATGCTAGAACAAAGCACATTGAGGTGTATTATCACTATGTGTAGGAGAGGGTTTTACTAGGTCTTATTGATCTAGTTTATGTCAGCAGAGAGGATCAGGTAGCTGACATATTCATGAAGGCATTCGGCGCAGAGAAGCTACGCAAGTTCAGAGACCTGCTTGGTGTGCAGGAATTGGGATTGAGCTCGAGGGGGAGTGTTGAGATATCGAGCTCCACTCGTGATATGCGAGGGTGACCATTGTGCATTTATGTCACCGACTTGTTAGCTGTAGATGCGGTTGATACACCGCCCATTAATAATAGCTAGATGACAGCTATCCTTATCTACTCTAGTTCGTGGCTCAGTTAGTATGCCACCTTAGTTAGTTGAGTTTGATTTGAGACCCATATATAGGGTTCTTCTATTTCTTTGTAAGAGAGTTCTTTTGGCTTACACAACTAAGAAGAGGAAATTTGTTTTCAGCCTCCACCTTTGTGTGTATTCCCCCATTGTGCAAGCAAGAAAGCTACAAGTGAGACTCCTTCCTTCTCTTCCACAATCTTGACATAAATCCCGAGCACTATCCAAGTCTACTGATTAGTAAGTATCCCACGTATCAAATGCAAACGAGCAATCACAGCTCAATAGGCAACTACCAAAACAAGGGAGTAGTTCACTACTCAATATTTGTAAGGGCATCCAAGTAATAGCCAAGACTCATAATCGGAGTATCAAATCTCATATAGCATCCAAGGTCGTAATGGAAAAAGCCGAGTCGTAACAGAAGAAGCCAAGTCAATGTCCAATGGCTCAAGGAAATACTCAAGTGAATGTCGAGACGAGATCAAACAATTGCCATCCACCACAGCCAAAGCATAAAGCATTCACCAAGATATCATAACTCGTACTGGGTAGCCTAGGCACAAACCATGTCATAGATAAAATGCCAGCTGCAAAGAAGTGACACTCAAACCAAAATCGAGCTCGAATCTCAGCACAAAAGCATTCTAGAGCATAAACAAGACATGTGGCATAGTCCAGATACATCATGTAGCCGAAAGCACCCTGTGGACCAATAGACATAACCCAACTGTAGCATAAGTAGCTTCAGCCCTAAAGTTTTGGGCGGCAAATAACAATCCAAAATTAAGTAAAATAATGCTCAAACCAAGCTCAAATCAAGTGCCAACTCATAGGCATACATTCCCAACATGTAGACACCAACCGGGCATAATTGGGCATCAAATGCTAAAACTTGTAAGCATAAAATTGAAGTAACAGGTGGCTACCCTATTTTGGAAAAATTTGGGATTGTTTAAAACAGTCAATGGCCGAGCTAAATCAGCTCCAAATGCATCTCACATAAGAGGCATAACATCCACAAGTGATCTAGTATCAATAGACATTAGTAGAAGCATCACATAAGCCAAAGGCATACAAATGCATGCTGTCTCAGACTTGAAATTTATTGCAAAATATTCTGTCATTAAAACTTGGTAAATTTGACATCACCATTGCATCCGAAGTGTGCCAAAACCCCAACTTAGACTCTTACCATGCCTAAATTGGGTCCCGAATGCTTGAGATATGAGAAAAAGAGTGATATTGAGCCATTTTTGCAAGCACAAATAAAGCATAAGGATGCTACTATACTTGAGGGGCCAAATCAAGGTGGGTAGGGGATAAGCAATAGCCCAATGAAGGCCTATGATAGGCCTACACAAGCCTAGGACAAGTCCAAGCAAGAGGCGAAGAGAACAAGCTTCAATGATGAAAGCTATGGCTGCCTCTTCATGAAACCCTACTGTTCATGTCAAAGAATGGCTAAGAACTGAGTGAGAAGAAAGCTCTCATACCTCATGTAGATATTGGGGAAGGCCGGGAAGCGCTTGCGAAGGACGTACTCTGATACCAGTTGAAAGGAATGCAGGAGACGTGGAAGAGAAGAGCACACACAATGTAGGTGATGTCAACAATGTTATGGCAGCCTTATTACACTTTCATATATATATGAATAAAGAATATAGGCGGTCACTGTACATGGGCAGGACCAAGGGCCTTTTATCCTAACATAGACATTTTCTATGTAGTAGTAGTATCTTGTCATGATTGTACCGACTGCTTTCATTACATGATCATGTATTTATTTCATGTATTAGTGTTATGATTCAAGTACACTTTGCCTTTATTTACACGAGCATTGTACACATTAATGAAACTATTTTATATGGCTAAAATAAAGCACATAGTGCTATATGTGGCAGGGTAGCTTGTTGCCTTGCCACAATTTTTTTTTTCCTGTTACCCTCGCTATTTGCGTCGTAAATTTACTGCATGTGTCACTATCAATGTCGCAAAGGGTTGTTATCAGCGTCATAAATAACTGCCCTACCACAAAATATATTTTTTACTGTTACCGTCACTATTAGTGTCACAAATTTATTGCACGCGTCGCTATTAGTGTTGCAAAGGGTCGTTATCAACGTCGCAAATAGCTGCCCTACCATAGAATTTTTTTTTTCCTGTTACTATCGCTATTAGCATTGCAAATTTACTGCATGTTTCGCTATTAGCATCGCAAAGGATCGTTATCAGCGTCATTATTTGTGACACTGATACCGATGCAAATAAAGATGCTGATAACGATGCTAATACAGACTATTCTATGGCGTTGCCAATAACGACGTTTTTTGCGACGACGAGGGCAAATTTCTTTATGAACATTTTCGTCGCTTTGAACGTCGGTATAAGGCCTGTATCTTGTAATGCAATGTGAAGTGTCAATAGTCAATGCAATGATTCATTGCCACTTACCAAGGGTGTAACCAAGAAAGATAAGCCACCATTGAGTTGAAGTAGAAGCGAGAGATGACTAAATTGTCAAAGAAAAGATTTGGACAGCTGGCGTGAATTTGTACTTGTTGTTCTTGGGGTTTGGATAGTAGCAAGTAATGCTTTGTAGGCCTCAATCAAGGCTACAAGAAGGCTAGGATAAGCCTAGACCAAGTCTAGAGAAAGATCTACAAGTCTTCATGTGAAAACTAAGGTGGAGCTGACATATGGACTGAGCTAAAAACTTATTGTCTTGAGCTCATCACAAGCTCAAGAAGTCTTGCAAAAGCACCCACATAGCTAGGGAAAAATGGAACTCCTAGTCCAACTTTGATCAATGTCAATGGAGTTGCAGGTTGAGTGAGAGAGAAGTGGACATAGTATGTGGGTACAATGATAGTACCACTTAGATTTTTTCATACAGGTATATGAATATGGTACAACCCCAAATGGTAGATTCACAGCCAGTGTGGATGCAAACATGATGGCCCTTTATTCCCAAGTTTACATTGATCATAAATGAATTATGTAATAATATTCATTGTACATGGCTGTATATGGCTAGAAGGGTGGCCAGGCTACATGCCTTGCAACCTAAAATTCCCCCCCCCTCCCCTTTGTAACCTTCACTATTTGCATCAGAAAGTTACTTTGTAATAACCGTTGCTATTTGCATCACTATTGATATTAGCACATACAGCGATGCAGATAGTGATGTATATACCGAAGTTAATAGCAATATATCTATCACATCTCTAATAGCAATGCAAATAGCGATGATATGGGCAATTTTGTCCATGAATAATTCCATCACTTTAAATGTCGGTATTGGGTCTATATGTTGTAGTGTTTTTCGATATTTCACTTCTTGAAATTATAGCACAATTGGCATTTCCCAATCTCTCCACCATACATAGCTCTGATCAATGCCAATGGAGTTGCAAGTTGAGTGAGAGAGAAGTAGACATGTGGGAACAATGATAGTACCACTTAGATTTTTTCAAATAGTTATATGAATATGGTACAACCTCGAATGGTACATTCACACCTAGTGTGGATGCAGACATGATGGCCCTTTATTCCCAAGTTTACATTGATCATAAATGAATTATGCAAGAATATTCAATGTATATGGCTAGAAGTTTGGTGGGCTGCATGCCTTGCAACCTAAAATTTTCCTCCCCTTTGTAACCTTCACTATTTGCATCGGAAAGTTACTCTGTAATAACTGTTGCTATTTGCATTGCTATTGACATTAGCACATATAGAGATGCAAATAGTGTCGTATATACTGACACTAATAGCAATATATCTATTGCATTGCTAATAGCAATACGAATAGGGATGACATGGGCAATTTATTCCATGAATAATTCCATCACTTTAAATGCACTTTAAATGTCAGTATTGGGTCTACATGTTGTACTATTTTTCGATATTTCACTTTTTGAAACTATAGCGCAATTTACATTTTCCAAGCTCTCCACCATAGTACATAGCTCACACACACACACACACACACACACACACAAATTTGCAGACCGTTTTATGTCACCCAAAGGCCCTATAAGACTTGGATATGATTTTTTTCTGTGACCACCACTATGATCTAGATTTCTCCTACTACAACACTTCATGAAGTCATGTTTTGAAATTACCAACCACATTTAGCTCGATATAATAATAATAGTAAAGTTTGTGAATAAGTATGAAGCCATATATTTAATGGAGTTATTTATTGTATATAATATATTGAAGGGGGAGAGAGCACATGTATAAGAAACTATCCATATAAAGTTTGTTCAAAGGATATCAAAAAATTCCTATGTTAACATATGTATAGTCATGTAAATAAGGTAATAACAACACACATTTATCCTTGAGAAACTTGCATACTTTTTTCAAATTACAATAAAAACCCATTCTACGAATGTAATGATGAAAAATATATCCAAATTATTGTCAAATAAAACAATCACTTTTCAATAAGTAGCATGAAGTACACTTGCATCTTGAGGTTTAGGCCAAGGCCCAATGCTATATATAATCTATGCTCCAAGCTTATGTGGCAGCATCCAAACCTCAAGAATTTTTAAGTGAAGTCTTAAAAGCTAAAACTAAAACAAAATAGAGATTCACTCCCAAATTTGCTATAGTTTTGGCTCTCCACTACATGTGATATTCTCTCTCTCTCTCTCTCTCTCTCTCTCTCTCTCTATATATATATATATATATATATGTATGGCTCTCCACTACATGTGATGCTCTCCTCTCTCTATATATATATATATATATGTCTCTCTCTCTATATATAGATATATATATGGGCGCGCGCGCGCGAGAGAGAGAGCGCTCGCGTACGTACGTACGTACTAGCTTGTGTGCAATGAAGTCTCTTCTCTTCCTGATGGAAGGCCTCCTCTGATTGTTAAGGATGCCAGAAAGGAATTCGTGGCGGGGTGGTGGAGAGGCTTCGGACCCTCCAGCGAGAAGAGAGAAGCTACTGTCGAAGAGCCGAAGCTGGTGTACGAAGGACCTGTCGTGTCTCCTAAAGGACAACAAAGTTTGGTCAATGCCGTGTTTGGCTGCAAGAAAGCAAGAAAGCAATTCAACGTTGATATCTACACCACATTCGTGCCCAATTAGGTAACTAAAAGCTTGAAGTAGACGTCTCCTCTTGACTAGGCTTTGACAACAATACACAAGCATTTAAAGCATATACAATATAAAACTTTCAACAAAATTGTATTACAAACTACACCTGTAAATATTTGTATGGAATCAATATTTTCAAACCCTATCATTGTCACTATGATACCTACCTTTGGAGATGTGTCACAACTCATTTCCTATTCTTAACTTCTTAACTTCTCTTCATATGCTTTGTTCACATGGACATATTCTTGAGTCCAACATTCATAGAGCATCATTCTATTCCAACTACCATTTTCTTGCTAGGCAATTCTAGATATTTACTCCCCAAGAGCATCCTCAATGTGAAAATTATTTACTAAATCTCATATTAAGAAGCTCCTAGGGATGAGATATTTCATATTTCTTAGCAAGAAACTAGGTGAGAAGAGAGGCACTCTATTATGATTGGATTTGAGCATACATGCGCATGCATAAAGTCTATGCAAAAAGTTCTAAAGTTGATAATATAATATAATTTGTGATACCATCCCCAATATATAGTTATCAAAGTGAGAACGATAGGATTTGAAAATATGCATTCCATACAAATCATCAGTACGTAAAGTGTCTGAAACAATTTAGTTACGAAAAGTTTTTATATTGCGTATGATTTGAATGGTTATAGATTATTCTCAAAGCTAAGTCATGTATGTATTGAAAGATATCGCTATCTGAATGATAGGATTTTAAAAATGTGAATGCCATAAAAATCTTCACATGTGTAGTCTTTGATGTAATTCTCATTAGAAAGTTTATTTTGCATATACTTTAAATGGTGGTAGATTGTTCTTAAAGCCACATGATTAGGAAAAATGTATAATATGTGTTGAAACATTAAAGGTTTTGGTGACTTAATTGGACAAATATGTGTCATCGATGTCCAATGACCGTACTAATGGTAAATGGTATACCATATACAATATTAGCATTAAAATCTACAAATGGAAATGATCAACTAGATAAACAAATTAAATCACCAAAGTAAACTTAAAATATGAACGCAAGCAATCTAGCTCCCAATATAAAGATTGTAATGATAAAGGGCAACAAGAAGGGCTTTACACATGCCCAAGCCTATGGTTGCTACACATTTTCTCATTTACAAAAGACATTCAATATAGGTAAATTTTGCAAAATTTGACTTCGATTTTAGGCAAAGGCACATTTTTCTTCAATATTCAATCCAAAATGTACAATTTTGCTTCCCTATGCAAAACCCCTCTAGCTTTGTGTGTGTATATATATCCCCCCTCCTTCCCTCCTTCCCTCCCTCCCTCCCTCCCTCCCTCCCTCACCTCCCCCCCTCCCCCCCCCCCCCCCCCGCCCCACACACACACACACACTCTCTCTCTCTCTCTCTCAATGCGATCTTAATTGATTTTTAAAGTGACTCTTGAACATAAATAATCTTGGTAGTGTGAGTTTCCTAAATACTTTACACATGAATTGATCGTGGTGGGTAAACCAAAAAAATATTTGTCCCTTACATCAATGTAAAGACCAATGAAGTAGAAAGGAGTAAGGATTCTTCTAGTTTGATCCAAGAGGGCCTGGAGAATCACCACCCTATTATGAATTCATGCATATCCTTCACTTCACTTTTCCATTGATTCATTTGCATCCTTCAATTGGAGAATCAATTATTGTAGTCAATTGTTTGTGAGAGAGAGAGAGAGATGGTCGAGAGCATGCTGAATATAGATTTTGTTATAGTTTTTGCTTTTAACAGTTTAGAAGAAAGCCCTTAGATTTGGATTCAACACCAAGGTGCCACATAGGCTTACAATTTTCTTACATAACATTGTCAATTATATTTTATACTCCATGGTGCAAAAGAAAATATGACAATGTGCCACATACCATTGAAAAAGGGCTACTTTCTTTTTAAAAATTGGATAAATTTGTACTTATATAAGGGAATTTTTAGTATAATTTATACTTATATAAGGGGATTTTTAGTATAATTAAAAAATTGGATAAATTTATACTTATATAAGGGGATTTTTAGTATAATTAAAAAATTAAATTTCCTTAAAAATGTGGCATCTTATTGCCTTATATTTAAACATCAAAGAAAATATATGATATTTGTAAATACCCTTTGAAGATATGTGATATTGCTTTATATGTAAATGTGTAGGCAAATATATGAGATTATTTAGTATCCTTTGAAGGCATGTAATATAGATGGCCTCTTTTAGGTGCACCTCAGGACACATTATATTAAATGCCACCATTAAAAATAAGGCTTAGTACTTTTCGTAAAACCTAAAAAAGCCTATGTCCCCCCCCCCCCCAAACAATAAACACCTTGTGCTCTTCAGCTTCCAATCCCCCTTTCCTATCATACCAGAAAGAACCCTGTGAAACTTCTATCCACTACCTTACCATGACGTCTACATATCCCCATATGGCCAAAACCCACTCCATACCCCTCAAACTCTCCAAAAACAAAAACCCATAAAGAAACTTTTCTACACTTCCACTTCACTCTCAATAACCCCACCTAAAACATGACCTCATATCCCCCCATCAACCTCAACCATGGCATGGCAAAACTTCCTCCCCCCCCTCCCCCATCACCACCACCACATAGCATGGCAAGGATCTGGACTAACCATGGCATGATATGCCTCCATCTCACTCTACCTCTCGGGTAAGTTACTCATTAATATATGTGTGCATCACGTGGGTTCAAAATAAGGTATTTTTAAATTACTATTTTTATACATTTTTTACATACAAAAAGGAGTAATATAAAAGGGTTATTTACAGATTGAATAGAAAAGGGTTATGTTTTATTCAAGAAAATTTCATAGATAAGGATATTTTAAAATAGGCCTTGAATGCACATGACGTAGAGGATATACATATAGTAACTTTCCCGAGCTCTACCTACACCATGGGATCCCCAAATTGAGGGGTTTATTATATGTAGCCCCTCTATATCACATGTATTCAAGGCCTATTTAAAAATACCATTATTTGTGTTTTTTTTCAAAATTAAACACAACCCTTTTCTATTAAATATGTAAACGTCTCCTTTATATCACACCCTTCTATATGTAAAAAATGTATTTTAAAAACTCATTGTCGAAGAGCATGTCATTGGCCGCAAAGATATAGGGTCTCTGAAAGGCACAACAAGTTAAGTGATGGAAAGTAGGAAACCAATTTATTCATTCATGAAGACTTCATCTAATCCCTTTACACTATAGTACCCTTCTTGAAACTCACAAACATTGACTCAAGGCAATAGCTAGAGCATAAATTTGTTAGGATTTTTCCCAACTATAGTATGAATCCAGATCTCTTTTCTGCAATAGGACAAAGAAAAAAACAAGACATTGGTTTAAAGCACTCTCAAATACCCAAAAAACTCATGTTATCAGATATTTAAGAACTAGATGACTCCAATATACATAGATTTTGGAGTAAAACGTATAAAGCCGGTCACATTTTGGAGTAAAGAGTATAAAACTAGTAACTCTTTTTTATGATCAATCAAGAAAGGGGCAGTTATTCGAAGATAATGCTAATGTAATGATCTTGATGAAACTACTTGTAGCTAAAGTTGCTAAGCTCTCATATTGAGCTCCCAACATCCTAAATTTGAAGAACCTTCAAGGCCATGGCCTTCTTGCTGACATAGTTGATATGGGTTTCATATCTAGCCAGGCTTCTCCTTTGTGTAGCTTTTCTCAACTTGAAAGAAACATAGAATCAATTAACGATCAACAACACTATAACCTCCAATCAATAAACTTTTAAGGATACCTCAATGTCTTTAAGTGATTCTTCAAATATTACCTCCTTCCATGGCCAACCCCTTATTATTTCAATTTAAAGGGGCCCAAATGCTTCATGGAGATGTTTCTAGGAAGCTTATAAGGGTGTATAGGCTGGTGTATAAGGCACCATTTGATATGCTCACAAGCACAAGATGCCCAAAACATACTAATCGCTAGTAGGGTCAAGTGGCACACTTGGGACCAAGCACAAAACCTCAAGAAGGCTTATCACCTCAACCTTCTTGATGATTTCTCTCTCTCTCTCTCTCTCTCTCTCTCTCTCTCTCTCCATAGCCATAACCTCATCTTTGGCCTCCTCTCAATCTCTCATGTCAGCCAACATGAAGGAGCCATGAAAATCACAGTTGACTAGCTACAACTGCATTCGTCATTGTCACCTTCAACTTACAAACACTCCTCCACCTCAATTTCTTGTTGAGCATCAACATCAAAAGGATCAATGAACTATTACATTTTTCTATGTTGATGTTCTCTTTGTGACATGTGTCTCGCTTTCACTTTCTTCCCAATTCTCTTTACTCTTTTCCATCATGAAAAAGCCCTTGAACATGTTGTACCCCCACCACTTTCTCTATGCCTTCGCATCTAGAAAAAGCCAACTAAAAGTATGACTACATACTCTAAAAGCCTTTTTCTCCTCAAACTCTTCAAATTCTAAGGTCTACCTTACTCTATTCATAAAGCTCCATATTATAACATCCATTAAGTACTAGCAGCTGCATTAATAGAGCTAAACTTCAATTGATACCAACGTCCTACACTGAAACATCTTATCATCTTGTCAAAAAATCTTTGGAGCATATGTATCTAACCTTCATACATTTGATCAAGAGTTTCTTCTTAGAAGTACATAGTGTAGCAACCTTCATACATTTGATCAAGAGTTACTTCTTAGAAGTACACAGTGTAGCAACCTCATTCAAAGAGAAGAAAGGCAACATAAAAATTTGACCAATGTAAGAACTTTAGCTCTTCAATCTCACTAGTAGCCCATGAAAACCCATCATGATGTGACTTACCATTATTGACTTGGAGAATAACAAGCTTGAATTTGTCTTATAGTGGATGGTTAGTTGTGTGACATACATCCCCTCCAAACTTGCACATCCCACAAATGTGCCATACTAGGTAGCCACCTGGATCATACACCCATTTGATCATCACCTCACTAAACATATGCATAAGCAATCTTCCTCGAAGACCAAACATCCAAGTCAACACTGTTTTCAAACATGCGTAACAAGACCAATTTCTTGAATTTGGATCATACGATCTATGCAATATATGTGGATCTCTAGGATCATAAGACCACATCATCCTCTTGCATGCATCTTTGTCAAGATAGAAAAATTTTGTAGTTGCCTATATGCATACACATAAACACATCCTTGTTCCCTCTATTCCCAATGCATTGGAAGAAACCTATGTTGGTACTTTGACACCTTACTCTCCATCTCCACTACATCCATAACCCTAGTCAAGGCATCTAAATCACTCACATAGGAAGAAATCAGTGCATAAGCACACATTGTAGTGTCAAAACACCCAAGCTCAAGAGAACCAATCACAACATCACAATTAGATGCATCATACACATCCATGGAGACTCTAGAATTTGCTACAAGTAGACCTACAATATCCTTACTCAACATCATCGGGAAACATAACACCTATGTCATTTTCATCGTGACACATGATATCCTCTGTGTTGTCAGTAGTCATTGCTAATGCATGCTTATCTTGCAAATCCTCAACTACCACTACCTCAATGTCCATAGTCAATACGATTGTATTTATTGGAGCATTGCTTACCTCTACCAAAGCATTGTTCAAAGCATTTATTTTCACTACATCTGTACCATCAATGTATACAGTAGCTCGGGGAAGTTACTATATGTATATCATCTACATCACGTGCATTCAAATATTCTTATCTGTGAATTTTTCATGAATAAAACAAAACCCTTTTCTATTCAATATGTAAATAACCCATTTATGTTACACCCTTTTGTATGTAAAAAATATATAAATATTGTATTTTAAAAATACCTTATTTTGAACCCACGTGATGCACACATATATTCGTGAGTAACTTACCTGAGTACAGTAGTTAGGATATCTACCAATATTTGTCCTCATAGCATATACATGTATCAACTTAGCATTATCTAATGACCCCTTTGACATCAAATAATGTATATACATCATGTACCTCCTCATACACAATCACAGTCAATACATCTATTTCAATGCCATCATCTGTCAGTAGTATGTCTGCATGTGCAACTCCTATCATTGCATTGACTTCAAGTTCTACCAATGTATCCTCTACACGGTTAAACAAAGCCGCAGTAGAGAGTACTATAGTATCAAAAATATCATTTTCCTCCTCTATCAAATCATTTGGTGAAAAAACATCTAAAACATTAGATAAGTTAGGAAGCAAATCATACATCTCCCATATCTTGCACATTCCCTAGAGCATTGTTTGCCTCTCGATCTAATGTATGAATCTCTACTTCTAGAGCATTCTTGAATCTTTTTCAAGTTGCATCATGCATTCACTATATATCTTGAACTTGTGTCTTGGATTGTCTAGTTATTCACATTGTGAGAAATAGGCAAGCCTTTGATCTTCATGAATTTCATATAGTTTCATACATCCATCAAAACCTTTGAGATATGTGGTTACATTACTTGCATCAAAGAGATACTCTTCTTGGATGACCCACTCAAGTGCTTGGAGTGCTTGATCCTCTATCCCACTATCAACATCTTCCTACATTATTTGTTATTTCTTGTATAAATCAATCATCATCCTACATGTGTTCAACAAATATCTCTTGAGTTCCACATCCACATCCCCAAACTCAATTATCTATGACCTTAGTTTTAGTAGTTGATTCACAACCTATAGAGAAATCACATTTGTATCCATGTAACTTGCCATAATCAAACCCTCACCTTAATCAAGTTTGATGTCAGGTGCACCACAAAGTTGAAGAGCTATGCGCATTGGCCGTGAAGACACGGGGTCTCTGAAAGGCATGACAAGTCAAGAGATAGAAGTAAGAAACAAATGTATTCACCGATGAAGACTTAGTTCAATCCCTTAACATTGTAGCACTCTTATTGGAACTCACAAACACTAACTCAAGATGATAGCTAGAACCTCTAACTACATTAAAAAATTTTCCAACTACACTGTAAATCCCAAATCTCTTTTGCAGTAATACAAAGGAAAATACAAGATTTTAATTCAAAGCACCATGAAATACCCAAGAAACTCTTTTTGTTGACCAAGATAATGTTGATGGTATTGATGAAATTGCTTGTAGCTAAAGTTGCTAAGCTCTCCTATTGAACTTTCAACATCCCAAAATTGAAGGACCTTTAGGGCCACAGCCTTCTTGCTGACTAGTTTATATGAGTTTTGGTTCTAGCCCTAGGCTCCTCCTTTGTGTAGCTTTTTTCAACTTGAAAGAAACTCAGAATCAATCAACTACCATTAACATGGTAACCTCTAATTAAAATACTTTAAAGGATAACTAAACATCTTTGATTAATTCTTCAAATACTACCTCCTTCCATGTTCAAGCCCTATTATTTCGATTTGAAAAGGCAAAAATACTTAATGGAGATGTTGTTAGGAAGACTATAAGGATGTACAAGCTATTGTATAAGGTACCATTTGGCATGCTCAAGGGAATTGGATGCCCAAAATATACTGATCACTACTAGGGTCAACTAGCGCATGGGACTATGTGAAAAACCTCAATAATCTTTATCAACTCAACCTTTTGATGATCTCTCTCTCTCTCTCTCTCTCTCTCTCTCTCTCTCTCTCTCTCTCTCTCTCTCAACAATTAGAAACCCCTCAACAACCATAGCCATAAGTAAACCTCATCTCTTGCCTCCTCCCCAATCTCATTCTATCATCCCAGCTTGAAGAAGTGATGACCCTTATAGTGAACTAACTACACTTGCAATTGCTACCACCCTCAACTTCATGTAGCACTTCCAAAAATGCAGCACCATTGTGAAAACTATAGCTAACATAGAAGGAACTCTAAACTCTTATCTATATAGTGAAAAAATAGAAGTTTATGAGATAGGTTACAACATATCTAGCAAAAGTCTCAAATAGTAAAAAGTGGATGTTTTGCTAGATATCTTTATAATAAAATATTTAATAGATATAAAAATTAATCTAGAGAGATTACAATATAGCCATTTGCTTGAGTAGCAAAATTGTAAAGGTTTCTACTTAGCAATTTCCTATAATTTACTATTTCAAATTACTATATAATAATTTCACAACATAATTTTGTTACACACTAAAAAACTAGATGGATTCTACTACATACATAAACCAACCAAAAAAAAAATACATTTAATTTAATTAGATATAACTCTATCTATCTAGTAAAGTCCTCATTTCAAGTTCTTGAAAACAAATAAATACCCATACAAATAATCATAGTCTAAATGGAGCAATAGACTCAATTGTACAAAATATGAATATTAGCAACTCAATGAAGAGTCTGAATGATGCAAACAAGTTTACACATCAAAATTTAATGTTTTCATAAGATGTTCTAATTTTTATGTTTTAGTCCAATAGGAGTACATCATCAAGGCACAATGCATTTTTCACACTTCTCATAACCATAATTTTTTGTATAAAGAAGCTAGTACACAATAATCTCTTTAATTACAAAAGGATTTTGCTCTCTATGATCTGCTTCAGAGGTTGAATCTCTCTTTATGATGTTGAGAGATGATTTCAATGATATAGATAACTAATCAATATTCTGAACGTCAAAAAACTTCATAAATATGGTCTCTTGATCTTCATCATCAAATGTTTCCACCTACACAAATTAAAGAAACACAAAGGGTAAAAAGCACAATCCAATATTGTCACTCATAATCTATTTTTGATACAAGAGTAAACTTTATACTACATAACCATTATGTATCAATGAGAAATAATTTCAAAATGCTATCCATATAACTAGTAGCCAACTTATAAAGTAAATATAATAGTAAACATTTATAACATACCAAAGTAGTCATAAGATAAGATGGTTGAGCTTTTTCATGTTGTGAGAACTAACAGCCTCTTCCAGAATCTTGGATAGAACTAAGATCATGCATTATGATCAACACATATATTAAAAAAAAGTTTTATCTCAATTAAAACAACACTACTTTTTCACAAGAGGCATGCTTCATCCTTTTTTTACTTTTGGTTCTCATGAGTAATCTTTCTACTTTGAAAATTGGATTCCATTCTCTTGCTCATGTTCAAGATATCATCAATGTTTTAGAAAAATACATTTATTGTAAAAGACATGCAAAGATAAAAGTCATTATTCAACTTTAAAATATAAAAAGACATTGCATATATGGTTGCTTTTTCTCCCAATAACAATCTCTACATTCTCATTTTGCAACTCTTTAGCATCCACATGTTCATTATGTGTAATCAAACAAATGAATTACATCATAAATATAAGTAAAGATTGTGTGTGTGTGTGTGTGTGTGTGTGTGTGTGTGTGTGTGTGTGTGTGTGTGTGTGTGTGTGTGTGTGTGTGTGTGTGTGTGTGTGTGTGTGTGTGTGTGTGTGTGTGTGTGTGTGTGTGTGTGTGTGTGTGTGTGTGTGTGTGTGTGTGTGTGTGTGTGTGTGTGTGTGTGTGTGTGTGTGTGTGTGTGTGTGTGTGTGTGTGTGTGTGTGCGCGTGTATATATGTATGTTAGAGATATCAAACCTTCGTAGAGCGATTTAATAGCTCCATAAATGAGTCATTTCTTATAGCAAATAATCCTATGATATATAAGCAAGTTATTAATATCATCTATGAGTGCTTCAAAGATTTAATATAATGATAATTCTTTTAGTAAAATTGTTATACCTCATTATAAATGAATAATTTGATCCTCAAATTGCGATCAATCCACATCCTCTTCTACATCCTATATGTTTTCATCAATTTAGATAGTTCATTGCATGACATCTTCATATTTTAGAATATCAATATTCAAATATATAAAAGAAAGTCCAAACCATTACAATCATATTGTTTTCTTCCAACATCTCATGGGATGTAACAACCTCATCGTAAGAGTTATTGGCTTCATATAACCTTTCCTACAAAATGAGAATATTTTGTAAATTTAAGGAAGAAAATAAAAATATTAAATAATTATTAAAAAAAATCACTCATGTTCTCTTTAATGAGTTCATCATCCAATGTATTTTTTTCATGATTATCTGTCTCTTCTTGCGTTGGTGGTGAGATTTTCCATCGGATAGGAGCCTTTGATATCAAGATAGATCTCCCCTACATATACAAGAAAATCATTTATTAAATATGAAATTGAATTCTTGTGAAACCATAATACAAAAGTAAGATGAATGACTCATTAGCAATGGATCCTTTGCTTTGGCTTTTGTCTTTTACTTCTTTTGACATGCAACCAAAGTATTGTGGAGATAAACACTTATATATTCTCTTTTCCATATGTAAGAAGCTCCAAGAAACTCAAGAGGTAGAATAGTGTGTTGATTTGCATCCATTATATCCATGAGCTTTTGTTGCTCTTCCTTCTTGTGCAGTAAATCATGTTGTATATTATGGCCCTTTAGCCAACTTTTAGTTATTTTATGGTTTGCACAATAAACACAATTTTGATTGTCTTTGCAAAATTCCAACAAAAATGACTTGCTATATTTTTCCTAGACCAACCTTTTTCTTGTTATAACTATAAAATGCACATGCTATATCCACTAAAATAATATCTAAATCACAAAATTCCTTTGGAATACCCTCTACAATGCTCATGATGCATGACAAGAACCATTGCATAAATTGTTGATCCTCTTGTGCTTTAAAACTTTCATGGTATTTTCTTGGAGCATGCAGCCACTATCCATATCAAATGGAAGGAGGAGAAAGATTATAAATCATTTTTGTATAGCTATCAATAGCTTTGTTTGTCTTGATTGGTAAAATTTTCATAAGTGAACTTATACATTTACTAAATAGATTAAGTGATAGAATGTGCATTGTGTCGTATACTAAATCTTACGATAAATCTAACCCATACAAGTCATATAATCTCTAGAGTGATGACTCTCCAAACAAACCTTATATCTTTAGTGCATTCTCTCTCTCACCCATTGTGGAGGATCTCTTTGCTTTAGACAAGGCTATGACCATGTAACTAGCTTTTCGTTTTATCCGTGGCCCTAGTATGAAGTATCTATTTAAATCATATAGATATCTATCTTGAAAATGATGGATTAGTAACATCTAGACTTGCATGAGATTTGTCTCTACGACAAAAAAATTGACCACCATCTTTGAATGATATATATTTTACACTATGTAGGATGGTCCCCAATAACCATCATTAACAATGCACAAATTTTACATGTTTTAGAATGGCCTATTGAGTCTTTGAATATAATTTTTAGTGAATAATTATAAAAAAATTCAAGTCTATTAACATAAAGCTCTTCAAACTTAGTATTTAAAGGCCACAAAAATGCATGAAATACATCACTAGATTTTCTATGACTTTACAAGTACTAAAAGCTAGAAACAAGTCAGGAAGTATGCCTATCGTAGTGGAATATTTTTCACCATTTAGAATCTTAATTTCTACCACTCCACAATCATGTTGAGTTGTTTAAGATGCTTAGAATCCATCCCAATGCAAAAAAAGAGCCAAGTTACAAAGATTAGCTTTTACCCTACTCTTTTTATGTTTGTCACTATTTTACACACAAAGTTATAATCTTGATTTATTTTGTTCTAGCCTCTTTCTAAGAATTCAAAAAAACAAGTTATTGAGAATGTAATGTATACTTTCTAACATGATTCATTTTTACATACAACAGGGATCTCATATTCAACACTTGGATTCCAAAAATTTTGAACTTCTCTACATTTTGAACCATCCCAAAATTCATTTATACCTAACTACCTATCTTTTTGATGCCATATTATTTGCATGTCATGAAATTTTTTTTTGCTTTGAGCTAAACGTTTAATTTGTTTTTGTATAGGTAAATAATAAAAAGCTATAGTGTCCTTTCTAATCTTTAAACATTGCTTATACTTCTCACAACAACTAAAGCAATCACACTTAAGCTTACACTTTTCCAATTATCTTTACATCCACATGTTATAACATTTTTGTAGTAAAAGTCTTCATTACTAGGTTAAAAGTATTCAAATTCATGGGGATTTTTTTCATCACCTATACATAATATATAATGTTCTGGCTTAACCATTCCAAGTTCATGAAACATCGAGTTCACTTGTTCCTAACATGTTGGAACTCTCACACCATCTAGATCACCATCCCACGCTTTTGGTAATTGAACTAGTAGTTAACATAAACTTGGCTTTGTTTTTTCTACACTACGCTTTCCAATTCTTTTGCCACCCATATCCCCGAATAAGAGTTGAATCATATTATCTTAAGCAGTAATTGAGATTTCATGTTCATCCCAAAGTGATTGAGGCTCGATGAGTCTCTCTATAATCTGATGAGCTAACAAATTCATAGTAGGGTTGTTTTCATTATCATGTTCATGCTCATCATATTCACTGTGGAAGTTATAGTGACTCTCATTGTGTTCCTCTTAACAAAGACCATTGCCATTCTCAGTAGGAATGTCAATAAAAGAGTTATTTGCTAGAGATTCATTTGCATTACTATTGTTACTAATATCTATAGGATAGGACCATTGCCATTATTATCATTATTGCCATGTGTAGAGTCATTATCATTACTAGGTGAACGTGTCTCATGTTTTCTTAGAGGGCCTAAGTTTCTACCCAACCCATTATATGCAACTTTGAATTGTTGGTATTTGAAATATGTGGAAGGGACCACATAATGTCCACCACCATCATATGCAATATAATTGCACCACATTTGTTTTTCACTCATTTTTTATCAATATTGTTTGTTCTTCGAGTATAATATCAACACCTTCTTCAATAGGAGGATGCAAGTTACGAAGAATATCCTGATTATTTTGTCTAAAGCATGTACATGCACATCTATAATTACAAGTACATTTTCTTAAATTACCTATTGAAGACATGATTTAACCGTGATACAAAGATTAAAGTGACTATATTTATGAAATGTCAAGATAGTATGAGGGAAAATATGAAATCTGAGGCCAATAGATAACTTGCCTTGAAAGACTTGATAGACAACCTTGATGTTATGGAACACACACAAAAAGACCTCCCAACTACTTTTGTGGAGACTCCCAAGCTACAAGAGTATCAATAAATTTTAATAAAGAACAAGACTATACAAAACAATAAAAAATTTTACTCGACTATCAAGCTCTCCCAACTTGCATATGGGTTAAGAAAATTAGTATGTGAATTAGGTTAGAGTAGACATTTGTGAATTAGTTTGTAAAGTAGGCTAGAGTAGACATGTGGGACATGGGTTTGGTAAATTATTTTGTGAAAATAAGTAGACACATGGTACTGCCACTATAGAGTACTAATAGTGTACACCCAAAATATGTCAAGATTGTGGGAGAAAAGGAAGGAGTCTCACTTGAAGCTTTCTTGCTTGCACAATGGGGGAATACACACAAGGGTGGAGACTGAAAACAGTTTTCCTCTTCTTAGTTGTGTAAGCCAAAAGAACTCAAGTACAAAGAAATAGAAGAACCCTATATATGGGTCTCAAACCAAACTCAACTAACTAAGGTGGCATACTAACTGAGCCACAAACTAGAGTAGATAAGGATAGCTATCATGTAGCTATTATTCATGGGCGGTGTACCAACCGCGTCTACAACTGACAAGTCGGTGACATAAATACACAACGGTCATCCTGGCGTATCACGAGTGGAGCTCGGTATCTCAACACTCCCCCTCAAGCTCAATCCCAATTCCTGCACACCAAGCAGGTCTCTGAACTTGCGCAGCTTCTCTGCGCCCAATGCCTTCGTGAATATGTCAGCTACCTAATCCTCTATGCTGACATAAACTAGATCAATAAGACCTAGTAAAACCCTCTCTCGCACATAGTGATAATGCACCTCAATGTGCTTTGTTCTAGCATGATAGACTGGGTTATTTGCCAAGTGTATACTACTCATGTTGTCACAATAAATGACAACTGGCCCATCTGTAGGCTGATGCATATCATAAAGTAGCTTATGCAACCAAGCTACCTCACATGCAGCCATTGCTGCGCCCCTGTACTTAGCCTCTGTGCTGGATAAGGCAACTGTAGGCTGTTGCTTGCTGCTCCAAGTGACTGCAGCACTCCCAAAAGAAAACACATATCCACTGGTAGATCGTCTATCAGAAATGCTACCAGCCCAATTAGCATCAGTGTATCCATGCAACTGTATCTGAACCCCAGTCTCATAAAATAGTCCATACTGCAATGTCATATAAATCAGCTGACTTACCAATCCTTGGAGCCTGCATAAACTGACTTACCAATCCAACAACATAGCTCAAATCTGGCCTGGTAATAGTCATATAAATCAAGCTTCCTACTATGCGTCTGTACATAGTAGGGTCTTCTAGAAGCTCACCTGCATCTGTGCTCAGCTTCACATTCTGCTCCAAAGGAACTGAAATAGGCTTACAACCTGTCATCCCATATTTGGATAGCATGTCCAATCCATACTGCCTCTGCAAGAGCTGTATCCCACTTGGTGATCTAATCACCTCAATGTCCAAGAAATAACGCAGCTCTCCCAAGTCCTTCATCTGAAACTTTTGCTTCAATAGCATTTTCACATGAAGGATATCTTCATCGCTGTCACCTGTCATAATCAAATCATCAACATAAATGACAAGTAGCATAATACCTTTCTCTGTTTTTCTCACATAAAGTGAGAAATCTGCCTTGGAAATCTGAAAACCAATAGTGACAAGATACTGTCCTATCTTGTCAGACCATGCTCTAGGTGCTTGCTTCAAGCCATATAAGGCTTTCTTCAACCTGCAAACAAACTCAGGATGAACAACATGCAATAACCTGGTGGCTGCTCCATATAGACCTCTTCTTGCAAATCACCATGCAAGAAGGCATTCTTTACATCCATCTGATGTAAAGACCATCCCTTTGATGCAGCCATAGCAATGACTGCTCTTACAGTTGCCATCCTTGCAACCGGACTGAATGTTTCTTCATAGTCAATGCCATATGTTTGTGCATACCCCTTGACTACTAATCTTCCCTTGTATCTGTTCACAGAACCATCTGCATTGTGCTTCACCTTATAAACCCACTTACAACCAATTGCATTCTTACCTTTAGGCAAAGGTACTAACTCCCATGTAGCATTTGCTTCCAAGGCATCCATTTCTTCATCCATGGCTTTCTCCCATTTTTCTTTTCCCATGGCTTGCTCAAAAGAAGTGGGTTCTGGTTCCTGTATCACTTTGACCATATATGCATAGTGAATGGCTGTAAATCCATCATATTTCAGCCTATCCACATGATACCTAGCTCTTGTAGACATGCGCAAAGTAGGTTCACTCCCAGGTGCTCTCAAAACATCCCTGGTCTTCCTTACTCCAAATGTAACAATAGAAGGAATACCCAACCCATCATCAATGCTCTGTTCTGAGCCACTGGATTCACCATCCACATAAGAGTGGCCTGCATTCACATCAAACATGGGCTCATCAACCTTCTCTTTTCCTTTTCGTGATACCTGCATACCACTATCTGCATTACTTTGAGAAGATTCTCCTGATCTCAATCTGCCTGTCCATGGCGAAGAATGTGAACCACTGCTAGAGGACGCTCCAGGTCCACTAATATTTTGTGACTGCTGCTGTGAATTCTGTGCAGCATTACCATTTTGTGCATCTACATCATCAATCACATTTACTGGTTTATACCAGCTACTCATCTCATCAAAAACAACATCTCTGCTCACTGTAAACTTACGAGTAGAAGGGTTATAGCATCTATACCCTTTTTGCTACAGAGAGTAACCAATAAAGATGCACTTCTCAGCTTTTGGATCCAACTTGGATCTCAACTCATCTAGCACATGTACATAGGCAATGCAACCAAAAATTTTCAAATGAGAAATATCTGGTTTCCTACCAGTATACCTCTCCTCTGGAGTCATCCCATGTATTGCTGCAGTGGGAGTCGTGTTCATTATATAGACTGCTGTAGCAACTACTTCAGCCCAATAAAAATCTGACAGGTCTTTTTCATTGAGCATGGCACAAGATACCTCTCCAATATGCCTGTTTTTCCTTTCTGCAATTCCATTTTGTTGTGGGGTATGACTGCATGAATATTGCTGCTTTATGCCATGCTCCTGCAGGAATCTTGCAAGCTCATTTGAGAGGTACTCTCCCCCTCCATCTGACCTTAGGCATTTTATTTGTAGATGTGTTTCTTTTTCAGCCATAGCTTTAAGAGTTTTGAAATGCCCAAAAACTTCACTTTTCTTTTTCATAAAATACACCCAAACTTTTCTGCTATAGTCATCAATAAAAGTAACAAAATAATGATAGCCTCCAAGAGATGCAGCTTTAGTAGTCCACACATCAGAGTGGATTAATTCCAATGGCTTCTCACTCTCTTGAACATGTCTAGGAAATGGCTTCCTTGCCTGTTTTCCAAACTGACAGGCTTCACATACCTTATGCATTTCTGCAACCTTGAATTTTGGCAATCCTGCAACAATATTTTGGACCTGCATTGATTTAAGTCGATGTACATTAACATGACCAATGCGTTTATGCCAGATATCAATATCTGTAACTACACCGGTCCCATGTGCAAACATTGCTGCACTCAATTCAGACATGTCTGCATCCAACGTAAACATTCTGCCCTTCTTCTTTCCTTTTGCTATCAAGCGACCTTTATTTTTCATATCCTCAACAAAGCATCCATGAGGATTAAATCTGACCTGCAAGCCCTGCTCAACCATTTGACCAACAGAAACCAGATTCTTAGTGATATTCGGGACATGAAATACATCGGACATGTATTTCTTTTTCCCATCCTGCATAGACAAAGGAATTTTTCCAATCTGCACAATAGGATGTGCAGTATCATCACCAGTCTCCACAAATCCTGGTTTTTCCATTTTCCTTGCATCCTCCATCCATTCTGCATGACCTGTCATGTGGTTTTATGCACCTGAGTCAATATATCATACATCATTGCTTTCTTCTGCACTTGTCACAGAATTGTTCATGTGCTGCACCATAAACAAATGCTCATTTCTATCATCACCCTGTCTACTAGAAGATGCATAATTTCCTTGTTGCAGTTTTCCATTCATGATGTCATTCTGCTTTTTATAGCAGTCCTTAGCCATATGACCCATTTTACCACAGTAGTAGCATTCAATATTACTGTTTGCATTTTGGCCTCTTTGCCATCCACCACGACCTCTTTGGCTCCCCCTGCCTCTAGAGTTACCACGTCCTCCTCCATATGAATGGTTTTCTTGAGTTTGCTACATATTCTGATTTCTACCACGGCCTCCAAATCGGCCTCCTCTACCTCTGCCTCTACCTCTTCCAGCATTTGAGTAGAAGACAGCTTCCTTTGAAGTTCCTCCTGAAGAAGATGCACCACCATTTCTCTGCTCCTCAGAAATTAGAAGAGCAATCAACTCCTCAAAATCAGGAAATCTTTCACGAACTGAAATGGATGTCTGAAACTGTGCATAATCCTTTCCTAGACCATTCGTCACAGAAACTAAATCATCATCTTCCACTGGCGATCCAATGGAAGCAAGTGCATCTGCAATCTTCTTCACCTTCATGTGGTAGTCATTGATGCTCATATTTTCTCTTTGCACATTATGCAACTCTTGCTTGAGCTGCATTTTCCTGGCTTACGTATTTGTGCTATACATTTTTGAAAAAGTATCCCATGCCTCCTTTGGCGTACTTGCATCCTGAATATGCACAATCATAGAGTCTGAAATACTGATAGACAGCCAGTACATAACTTTCCTGGCTCTCTCATGCCATGCTTTGAATGCCTGCATTTGCTGTTGATTGGGAACATCAGGAAGAACTAGTTCTTCTTCATTTCCTACAACAAATTCCCAATATCCTTTTCCCATAAGGAAATTCGTCATTCTAAACTTCCATGCTTGGAAGTTGTTCTTGTCAAGCTTTTCAGTTACAATCTCTGAAAGAGAATCAGACGCCATTACAGAATACTGCAAAAAATTCTGTCACTGCAAAAAACACAGCTTCACCCTCACAAGGGCAAATCTGCAAAACTGGCGAAAGTGGTATTTGACCACACAGTCACTTCCTAGTGACGATTTTGCATAAACAGGAACCAAGGATGATTCTGTAACTCCCAATGTCTCTACACACAAGCATACGATGCAATTTCTACAGTAACTTTTCACCGACCTGTAGAACAGTGGCTCCACAGCATAAAACTGGGCCTTTTCCTGAGTGCGTGCATAAAACTTCCGCCTCCAAAACAGGCCCCGAAATGGCCTCAAATAAAAAAAACAGGGTCGCCAGAGGTTAAAGCCCTCTCCCGTAGCATATACTGCCCTCTTGCTTCACCGCGAAGGGCGTCTCAACTTGAGACACTGCACTCTTGCAATTTCCGACTGTGCTACCTGCAAAGATCAGCTCCCAAAACAGAAAATGAAAGCAACACTGCTCCTCTTACCAGAACACCGCGAGCTTGGCTTGCTTTCTTGAGCTCTTTACCACAAACAAGGCTCTGATACCATGTCAAGATTGTGGGAGAGAAGGAAGGAGTCTCACTTGAAGCTTTATTGCTTGCACAATGGGGGAATACACACAAGGGTGGAGGTTGAAAACAGTTTTCCTCTTCTTAGTTGTGTAAGCCAAAAGAACTCAAGTACAAATAAATAGAAGAACCCTATATATGGGTCTCAAACCAAACTCAACTAACTAAGGTGGCATACTAACTGAGCCACGAACTAGAGTAGATAAGGATAGCTATCATGTAGCTATTATTCATGGGCGGTGTACCAACCGCGTCTGCAACTGACAAGTCGGTGACATAAATACACAACGGTCACCCTGGCGTATCACGAGTGGAGCTCGATATCTCAACAAAATACTATTGGGATAGTTACTTGCATGCTAGTAGATCGAGCACCATAATGAAGTCTGTAGTGTATTCCTAGAACATTGGCAATGACATGGTTGCATGCTAATTGCTGATATTTTAGCTCTATGTAGCAATGTAGGTACTACCTAGCATATGTTCAAGTTGTAATAAGATCTTCTAGAATATTTTTAGGTTTCTCTATGGACCCACAATCCTGCAGATATAGCTTTTCCAATTAGTACCTTTATCATTATTCCTTAATAGAACATAATGGTACACTAGGTTGGAGCTTTCTTCACCTAGGAAACCATGGGCGGGTTGAAAATCTACATCATTAGCAAGAGCTTCCTCTACAATAGTGTACTTGTATAATAGGCCTGCATGTGCCTCTAATTTCTCTTGCCATGACCTTTCTTATCAAGTAAGCACCTCCTCTACTTTCTCATCCAACACAACATCATCGCATGGGCCTGGTTGCATGCTACGGAATCAAGTTGCATATTCAAGTTTATAGCATACTCTACTTGAGGCCATCAATTTTTGGGTATCCTGAAGTTTGTAGCATATACACTGATCGATCTCCTACATAGTAGAAGGCCATTGAACTTTTTGGAAATCTTGAAGTTTATAGTAGAGTAGTCCTTTTTTTAAGATACGAGCATGTTGAAGTGGTCACCTATTACTATAGGGCAAGTGCATACCAGGACAAAATACAAGCCTGGTAAAGCAATCATCTATTATTATAGGGCCTACTAGTCAAGGGAGATGACTGTAGATGGATGGGTTTCAAACTAACTCTTTGTATCAAATTTTAACTCTTGATCACAAATATGTATCATGAAGGAGGATGTTGAAGCATCATCATCATCGTCATTATCTACACCGAATTAAGGATGTAATGATGGAGTGAGCACTTAGACTTACAAAAAGTATTACAATTTTAGGAATCCCTTGATGCGTGCTTTGATTTTTGCAACTAAGTGCTAGGTGTAGAGATGCCTTTTGATGTTAATAAACTTTAGCCAAGTTCTAATGTATTCATAATCTTCTATCATAGTTTACCTACGATGCTTGCATGTATTATTACTCAAATTTGTTGTTGGTAGTCATAAGTGGGGATCCGATTGTTAAACCTGACACAAGAAAGGCAAAAAATAAAAAGTGCAAGAAAGGAAAAAAATAAAAAAGAGGAAAGAAAAAGAAATAAAATATAGGGAAAAGTGGAAAAAGGCAGCCCAACAGCAAAAATAAGATGGAAAAGGGTCAAACATGTAAGGACCCCTTAAAAACCCAAGGCAAGTGCAAGAATGGAAGAGGCACATTTTAAAATGCAACAGTGCCCCTAAATCGTTATAAAAGAGTATCAGGCTCCCTCCTATGCAATTTGTAAAGAGTGGACGGGCATGGGTGAAGCCACAATGTAAATAGAAGGGAATAAGAAAAGCAGGACCTAGGATAAAATAGCCGGTCATGTAAAAAAGAGATGGGTGCCCAAAAGGAATGAGGGTATGTATAAAAGCAAAAAAGGCTCATTCTTGTGTGTGACTAAAACTAGTGCTCCTCTTCTCTTCTTCTTATTTTTTGTTTTGTTTTTCTTGAGCTTATGCTTGAGAGAGGGAGTGCGAGGGAGTGAGGGAGTGAGTGTGTGAGGGTGAGAAACCATTGTGGAGAAGCTCTCCATGTTCTCCTCTCTTCTTCTTCTTCTCTTCTCTTCTCTTGTCTCGCACATGGCAATGGAGCGTGGAGCTTGGAGCTTGAGGATTGTGAGCTTGCATCTTGGATTATGGAGCTACCAAAGTGCTTGAGGTAGAAGAAACTCGATCAAACATGGAGGTAAGCTCACTACAATCATAGGTGTGAGAGCGCACCTCATAGTCCAGATCTTGGAGCATGGATTACTTGAGAGCCCTATCGAAAAGGCTAGGCTAAAGTGCCTCATCCTTTGAATTCAACCCTATCAATTGATCACTGGCTAGCTCTATAGGTTAGGATAGGATGCCCCATTGTGAAGATGTATCTACGAGTACGAAATGTATGGCGTGGTTACTAAGGCGCATGCTAGAATCGTTGGAGGGCACTTCAGTAGAGATACCATGGCTCGAAAAATGCTGCAATCTCAACTATGGTGGTCCACCCTATTTTGTGATAATAACAAGTTTTGTAAAGCGTTGTGACGAGTGATCGAGGACCAAGATATCTATTCATAAAGATAAGATGGAGTTGACCTTGATAATAGCATGACAACCCTTCGAAAAATGGGGAATCGACTTCATTGGGCAGATCAGTCCCGCGGCACAGTGCTCCCAGGCCAAGTACATCATAGCAACCATTGACTATCTCAAAAAATGGGCTCAAGCTCGAGCCACCAGAAATAACAATGCTAGGACTATGACTAAGTTCCTTTGGAAGTAGGTGATCTCACAATTCGGCTATCCCATCGAGCTAGTTAGTGACCAAGGCACACACTTCATCAATGAAGTGATTGCTAATTTTCTATCCACATTCCTAATCATCCATATGAAATCATCACCTTACTACCCTCAAGCCAATAGTTAGCAAAATCCACGAACAAAATACCAGTGAATGTCCTGACTAAAGTGGTATCTGCCCTCACATGTAGCGATTTTTGGGATAACAAGCTCATGGCAGTGCTATGGGCCTATAGGATAGCCAATAAGACGGCAATCAACCAAAACACCCTTCAAGTTGACTTAGGGGACTAAAGCCATCTTGCCAATAGAGTTTTTTGTTTCAAGCTTGAGAGTAGTAGTACAAGAGAGATGGGATGGAAAGGAGGCATGGAGGATGGAATGCCTAATAGAGCTAGATTTTCTTTTTGAGATCCGGCTCTTAGCTTGGGTAAGTTACTTATGAATATATGTATGCATCATGTGGATTCAAAATAAGGTATTTTTTAAATACCAATTATATATATTTTTTACATATAGAAGGGTATAATATAAAGGGGTTATCTACAGATTAAATAGAAATGGTTATGTTTTATTCAGGAAAAATTCACAGATAAGGATATTTACAAATAGGCCTTGAACTCATGTGATGTAGAGGATATACATATAGTAACTTCCCCGAGGCTCTTAGCTTCCCATGCACTCATTTGCAAAAAACATGATGCAAGAGTTGGTTTGACAAGCATGTCAAACAATGTGACTTCGACCAAGGTGACCTCGTGTTGCTATACTCTATGAAGGATCATAAGGAGAAAATAAAGTTTAGAGGATTAGGGCCCTTCAAAGTCCACACCATTAGTTGTCTAAATGATAATGTTGAGCTCTAGACCTTAGAAGACAAGGGCATAGGCTTCTTCAATGGTAATCACCTCAAGAGGTACTACCCTTGAACCCATCCATTGCATGAGCCACCACCAATGCTACAACCCCCTATAAATGTGAGAGTGGCCACTATCATAGAGATTGAGGATATGGATGAGGAAACACTAGCACATGCTTACTTGTTAATAACACTCGTTGCTAAAAAAATATACAGTTTTTTAATGTACTTATCGATGAGGGAGATGACTTCAACATCCTTACCCATGATCATTGGACTCTCATTCGTCAACCCCGATTGTAGCCCCCACCCATTATACAAATATCAATGAGGAGAGAGAAGAATATACAATGCAAGGATATTGAAGAAAATATCTCTTTACTATCAATATAAAATACATGTACAAATTTTTGTCGTCCATCTCCACGACTTATACACAAGGGCATACAATTTGAGGCAAAGCTACTTTTTTTTAGAACTTTTCTTAGGATAAGGGACATCCTTTCTAGGAGTCATTTTGCCTATCTTTAATGCTTTGGTTGCATTGGGTGTTGAGGGCATAGCTTCACCTACTGTAGTTACATGCACCTCCTCTCCTTCAATGTCGAAGCCCCCACTATTATCCATTCCTGTCGGTTTTATACAATTGGCCATTATAAACTTCATTAGCTTTGGTCTTATATACCAAATGTGCTCACTTGTATAGCAATCCCTCGTAAGATGTCATACATTTGTAAGAAAATAATTTTAGTTCATTGTTATTTTTTACAATGCACTATTTTGCAATAAAAATTTATCTTAAATTTTAGTATGTTTCAAATTACCTTTATAAGTTTATCATCATTGAGATAAATAAACTGAACCAATCTTTGAGCATCTACAATTACTCTCCAGCCACCACAAGAGTAACTATCATCCTGATGAGGACACTACAATCAGGAATATAAAGTAAAAGTAAGAAATTTGTTTATGGTAGTTTTTAGAATAAATTTTCTTTGTATGTTCCAATCATATTAATCAAGACGTTACCACAACTTGTTTATATTGCATTGTTGCAAGTAAGTCGGAAGGCATGGGAAGCCTTTTCTCTAGCACTTTAATCAATCTTTTTACAGCTTTGTATAAAAAAGGTAATAAATTTTAGAGTTATTACATAAGAAATATCAAAATATTTAGAGAACCTACAACAAAAGGATCAAAATATCAAGGAGACCCTAGATTATATAACTTACAACTTAGCATTTCCATGGCTTTCTTTTATAGAATTGATGAGGAAACATTGTCTCCCATACAGTCTATTCCAACGAGGCTCCAATGAGAACTGAAAACAAAAATATTTCAATAATCTAGAAAAAAAAGATCTCATAAAATCTAACAAAATATCAAATTACTTACTTTTCATTGTATGGAATTAGAAGAAGCTTCAAAGATTCAAAGTCAATTGAATTGAATCAATGGTCAAAAGCACTTGCATCAAGCTCACTCCTCATATAGTATGAGATAGATAGATTAAGAACCTCAATCTTTTGTTGTATATTGAAGGGAAGCTCATACATTATACACCTAGTAAAGGAATGGAGATAGTAAGCATCAACACGAAAGTCTATTACTAGAAAAATATGGTGAGTAAAAACAAATTTAGGTAAATTATACCTCATCCCAACAAGAAGGATTGAGTCATTTACTTCTCTCACTTTATTCTTGAGAATTTGAAAACAATCAGAGTCTAAAAATACCATATTAGATCTTTTGTTAATATCACTAGGTAAAAAGCAAGAAACATTGAAGCCCTTAGGGTCAGCCCTTTCAAGAAGGGTAGATAACTCCTCTTCAAAATATGGAAGTTGTTGTGCTTCATTTTCATCTTCCTTCTTTCTTTTATACTCCCTCCATTTATCTCCCTACTCTACTGTGGCCTTTTCCTCTTTCTCATGTTATCTTGTATTCTTTGCATGCGTAACATCTTCAACCTTCAAACCTGGATCATTTTTCTTCTTTCTATATGGAGGCACATTTAAAATATTGAAAGGATGTCCACATGGATGTATGCACGTGTGATGGCTGATAGCTTGTGATTAAGATTCATCAGGCACTTCATCTCTGGTCCATTGGTCAGATACACTATCTCTTTGGCCGAATCTTCGAGAGAATTCTTCTCAATCCTAGGATTTAGGTGCTTTGAAAGTGCTGGAGGTGTCAAGGATGTTGGTTGCGATATCTCCTCCGCAAGTGAATTGATAAGGACATGTTCCACAAAGGGGCGTTATCACGGCCAAAGATTGTGACTGTTGTGATTCTTGATTGGAATTAGTAGCGACTAGTTCAATGGACTCCTGGCTATTGTTGGTAGACTACAGTGTCAAGTCCTTAAGCAGATCGAAATTGGTAATTTCTTTTGTTTTCATTTGCACATTCACTTGTGTAGATTGAGTATCAATTGAGCTAGTCACAGTTGATTGCACATGCATATCCTTAGGCTGAGAATTAGGGGTGGTATCATGCTCTACACCTTGGACATTCAGAATCTAAGATGGAGATATAGATTGGGATTGAGCAACTGCACTTGACGACTGTTGTGTGTTTCATGTGTCCATTTAGGGAAAGAGGGTGTAGGATATTTGGGACTCTTAGGTGGATTTGGCAGTGATTGGAAGATTTGCTCATGGCTGTTAGACGATTCTGCTATTTGCTTTGTTGAGCAATCAGCCTTATCATGAGCAACATTGCGCCTGTGGTGCTCATTATCCTCTTGGAAAGTCAAAGGATCCTTGGGCACTAGTGGTCTTTGTGCACCCTTGATGATTACATTTGATATCCACTTGTTAAGCACATTAGGCTGAGGATCTACCTTTCGAATAGTCATGTTTGGTTTCCTAATTTCAATCATAAGGGGCTCAGTCATTCCAAAGTTGTTGACTCGAGACTTGGATTTTCACTTGGATTTCCTCCTACGCTTCTTTACTTTTAATACGATTTGGCCTTTAGCTGATAGAGGTGGTTTAGCAAGGGGTTTTGGTATCCAAATCCATCAATTATCTATGTAATACCCTTGAGCACGTAGCAATACTTCTGATATCCATCATAGTGTTGTGATGGCTCTCCATCGATACCTTTGTTTATAAGGCATGGGCTTCTTTTGTGGTCTTCTACGATATTTGTAAGTCCAAAGCCTATCCTTGGTATCGTCTCCTAACCTTCTTGTTTCAAGCATGGCCTCACTAACCACTGGTTCTCCCTATTCAACACATGCTTGTATCAACTCTTTCAACAAGTCCTTACTCTCATTACTAGGCTTGCTTGGTATGTCAAATTATTCCTTGTATTTTCCCCTCAAGGTTTGATGAGGTTACCATTACTAAAGATTGTGATTATCCTCATACTCGGTAGTGTCAAGTGTATCCTCTGTGCTACATAATCGGCCTCACATTTTGTCACCCTTTTGAAGAGTCTTCCTAAGAGGGTTTCCTTTCCACAATTTGCACTATTTGGAAAAACATGGAATAGGATACACAAGCTTTCCGTTTCAATAGTTACAAGGATTCTGCACTTTCCTATAAGTTCTTGTGGGTGTTTCTTGTAAGGATTAAGAGTTGTATTAGTTGGTGTGAGCTCTGGTTGGCATAGTAGGGCCCATGCTTCATAGGTCAAGATATTAAAATCTACTCCTTCATCGATGGGAGCATTGACACTGTGCTCTCTTTTTGAGATGAGTTAAACCCTTAGATAAGCAAGTGATACTATGTCTTCATCTTTCGAGTCTTGGCTTATAAGTTCAAGCCTTCAAATATATGCCTTTGAGTCTCCAACTACAGAACCAGACGTGGATTCTCACTACAAGAGAAAGGCCATATAGACGCGCACTGTGCACGCGAAATAGCGGGCACGTTTATCAGCGCGTCTATTAGCGCTAGTATATAAAACGTGTCTATATACCCGCGTTTTTAAACGCGCTTATAGATGCAAAAATAAACGTACATATTTTTCATTTCTCATAAAGTCCTTAAATATGACCAAACATCTTAACAGCTAGTATTTTTTTGAATACATTACCAACTTTACTTCGTTCTGAGTATTACAAATATACATCCAATCATTCAAAGCTAATTATATATGCTACAATGAATGATCAATCTCATCTTCAATGAGATCAGCCCTTGCTAGACTATCTACCTCTAGGTCTATGTTACCAATAGGCAATGAAACAAATAAGTCTATCCCACTGTCAGATGTATTGCTATGCTTAATTTCTTCATCATCATCTACAACCATATTGTTATCCTCTTCTGCGCTTCCTTGAACATCCTCACGGGGATCATCTTGCACTGCATCATGTATATCATTGATCATGGCATCATCATGCACATCATCATTTATTTTTGGATTGTCATCAACTATCTCTATATTGGTAGCATTGCTATATATTGGTTTTGAATGATTAGATATGGGGATGACATGCCACCCCATCGGTTATTGTTTACCATTGGGTGATACACAACCTACATTTAAAAAACAAAATGTAAGCAACTTAGATATTTATTATATTTTAAAAATGTATCAAGAAGTAATATATATGAAAATAAATAGCTTCTAATATACTTGCTTGCATTGTTGAGGTAGTATGAATGTGCCATTCTTGCCTTGGTGAACTTTTGTAGAGTCAATCAGTACAAAACCACTTGGATGACGTCTAATTGTGCAATGCTCACCCGTTGTTACTACTTCTTTAAACCACTTCACATCTAGTACATATATAAAAAATCACCTAAATTCAAGCTTTAAAATATCTTGGATCAAGCCACAATAACCTTCCATGGTTCCATTGGTATCCCAGAAGTTTGCAAGGATACCACAATCATGGGTATTTCTCTTATCATCTATACGTTGAGTTCAAAAATGTTTGCCTTCACACCAAATAGCATTGAATAATGTGCACTAGTAGTACATTGTTGAGATCATATTAATAATTTAGTTAAAGATGAAACATGTGAAATTATTATATCATATATAACTAAAGATAATATAGTTATAAGTATGTCTCACCTTTGATAAGCAACCTCGTGCGTATTCCCACTCCTCTTGCGATATATCCATCGCCTCCTCTTTTTCCATCTTCTCCATTTATTCATGTAGCCAATCTATATCAATATAACGTGGAAGCGCACTTAAATGTTCTGGATATGGGACATTACATCCATGTTTAGCACGAAATGCTTGCCTTTCGCTTACTCTTATTGCCCTTGCTTCTTTATATAGTGTTACGCATTTGCTCACTACTTCGCTGTTAAGCACACAAAATACATTTAACTTACGAAGTTCCTCTTTCATTAGCACTTTGCTCCTTCCTTTTCCTTGAGGTATTATAGAGGTCATCCTCAAATCTTCATCATCTTTCCATAGTCGTGGTAAAGAGGGGTCCATTTTAGTAAGATATTCAGAGATTTGTACAAGGGATGATTGCACTAACCAACCCTCAGCCATGCTTTCCTCGGGCCATGCATTTTGCCTTACAAAATCTTTTAGGGTTTTCATAAAGTGCTCTAGAAAAAACATCCACTTGTATGAACTACCCCACAAATTGTGATCTCATCAATCAGATGTACGAGTAAGTGTACTTGAGTAGTCAAAATGGAACGATGAAAAGTTTCCTCCACCAAACAAACCACCTCAATGGACAATACTCGAGCTTCTTGCAACCTATTTGGATCGATTTCCTTCAAACTCACAAATCTACCAACATGCAATTGAGAACTATGATTAGTTTTTTCCATAAATTCAAGCGGGTTTACTATGTGATGTATGTAATATGTAAACTAAAAAATAAGTAAAAAGTATACATATTTCGAAACACAATGGGATATGCTAGTAGGAAGGATGAACTATATGTAAATATTCATACATTGTTAATTAGTCTACATAGTTACTCCACTAATTAATATATTTATGGCTATGAAAATCCTTACCTGAATCATTTTGTGCCAATCGTGAGACTTTAAACCAGATAGTTGCTCCACACCTCTTTTCTTTTTCTTTATGAAGGCTCCCTTGAGGCATCTCATATATCCTGTGGAAGTTCAAAAGCTACATATCTGCTGCTTCACCATCTTTTCTTCGTTCCTTGACAACATCCAAGGTACACGCGGTAACTCGATCTTTCCTCTGGGTCCGATGCGTGGCTGGAGCCCCAAGAGGAACACCAAGGAAAGGGAATTCTCTTGCAAAAAAATCTATCTTGTAACATCAACAAGCTTGTTTATTATGTTTTATATAATCACAATGAAAAAAAGAACACCAGGCACAACAAATCTTCATGCAGCATCATGTAGATCTCCCACGGATTTGATAGAATCAACCATATTCTTCAACATCTTCACAAAATCCATCAATATAACAAAGAAAGCAAAGGAATAAACCATCTTTGAATGGAAAATACATCACATAGTATTCATCTTCAATATCTTCATAGTCTTCTCTCTCAATCTCTCATATACAATCACTCTGTTCAGTAGAATTGACTATCTCTGACTCTCTCTCTCTCTCTCCATCAATAATACATCATATCCTCACTACAATCTCTCAAAATCACTCTCAATAATCCTTCTTAGGTCGTGGATACCCCTCCCAAGAGGTATGTCTGATATGAAAAGTCACCAGAGCCACTACAGCGTCCTTTCATAGCTCACTACTGCCACTTCACTCCAGTCTTTACTTGAGTCTTCAGCAGCTACTTATTCCACTTCTTTCATCTCTTTTGCACTTGTATTCACCTCTTTCCAAGGCTAGAAAACTTTCCCAACCTACACTCTCATCCAACAGAACACATACAGAAGCATACAGAATAGTCTACAGAACAGTACCAGAACAGCTACAGTACAGAATAGAACAGAACAGAGACAGAAGCTCTACAGAAGACCTATAGAAGGTTACAGAAGGTCATCAAAACCACTTAACTCATACTCAAACCATTCCAAACTCTCACAAACCATTCAATAAGCTTTCACAAGATCTCAATCTTCATCAATCAATACTCCATCCCTCCTTACAGAGAGAAAACATAACAAAACAGAACAAAACAGAAGCTATACAGAAGGTATACAGAACTAATCAGAACCTATCAAAACATCACAGAACCACTGATAAACATCATGAACTTTCAAAACACAATCAATATCATCCAAAACACTCTCAAACCACTTTCAAACCAATCAATCATCTCATAAAATCAACCATTCAGCTCTCAAAAACAACAAAAATCAGGCAAAAAACAAGTCATTTCAACACTCAACATATCCCCACACTTAATAAGGAAGCATCCTCGCGACCCAGGAAAAAAGGGAATACAAGTTCAGGTAAAAGCTCAACTTTGATCTTCAATATGTCTTCAAAAACAATCCATCCAACCACAACCCCAACTTATCACCTGTATCTAATATAAAAATACAACGAAAGGAAAACCCTTTATACATTAACACTTCTTATCAAACTGGAAATCAAAACAAACTTGTAAAGGATATAAGAGTTTGTCTTCTTCATCAGCATCTTCAACTCTCCAACCACGACCCCATCACCACAATTCTCCAAAATGTAACTCGCATGAAATCCAATCCAATAGGAAACCACCACGTTCGTATTACATAAATTAGCCCACAACACAAACACTACACACAACACAACTATCTGAATGACTCCTCCAAAAAGAGAGATTTTCATTAAAAATCATCCACCATACATTGAAAAAGGTATCAATGAAGATGATCCCTCTTGAAAGATTGATGATTTCGAAAACGATCCATAGACAAGGATTCATCTACAAATGTTTTGGGAGGATTTTGAAAAAACTGAAGGCAGCACATCCTTTCCAACAGGACCAAGTATCTGCTAGGCAAACAAAGGGCATGAAAATACAATATATCCACTTGCTGGGAATCAATGCTCACATTGACATTCATGCACAACTTTGGAATAGGCTTGGAATCATTATGAGAGTGCCTATGCATATACGCCAGATACCAAGCAAAGTGAGCAGTTAATCTCATTGAAGGATCTGCAGACTGTGAATGCTACTGAGCAAAATGAATATAGTTCTGATAAGCTTGACTGGCAGCTGTCCATTCTCCTAGAATTACTGGCCAGTTTATCTGAGGTCCTGTAAGGAAATCATTCGAGCTCCATCCCCTTCTTCTGGAAATCTGATGATCAAACCTGTCATAGTCACTAACCAACTGAGGTGGTTGAGATATAGAAGTGCTAGGAGAGGGAAGTGGAATAAGGAAAGGTGGATGAAGAGAGGGATAGGAAAAATCATAAAAGGAAGAATGATTTAAAGAAGGAGTGGCAGAAATTTGTAGGGAATCAGTTAAGAAGGGTGTTAACTGATAAATAGGAAAGGTAGAAGGTACATGAATGGATGGAGAAGGACATGGTGGAGAAGGGGAAAATACTCTATCCTCAATAAAAGAACAGTACGTAAAAATGGAAATTTGAGGAAAAGATTGAGGTTGGAAAAGAAGGGGTAAAATTGTTGTGGAATTAGTTTGACAAAGGGAAAGATATATATGATATCGGTGAGCCATTTGTTGGTAATACAGGAGGGTAGGAACAGAAGGTCCTAAGAGAGATCTTCTATGATAGGCATAAAAAAAGGTAGAATCAAACGGATTATGTTTTGAAAAATAAGCTAAGAGATCCACCCTCAGTTGATTAGTACTCTGGGCATAGGTAGGGGCTGTGTTCTGTCTTTGATTCAAGACCACAGAATCAAGCATGGTATGCCAGGAATTATTAGGAAAATTAGCCACTTTGGAGGAGTAACTCTAGAACATGCCATCTATGCGCAACTCCAAATGGTTGACATACAAAACATCTTGTAGAACCACGTCTCCCACATACCATGCCATATCCACCTCATCTGGAATCAACAACTCTCCTGGTAGATACATGTAGGACATCAACATGGTATCTATCATGATAGAAACTTCAAATACCATCCTTACCACCTCTGTCAGCAACTCAGCAGACCAAGCCCCACTCCATCCATCCTCAGGAAGAGGTAAATCCATCGTGTAAAGCTTCATGTAGAAGGCCAACTTCTGTAAGTGGTAGTGGACAAAGAAAGAATAGTCGAGTGGAACATATTCCTGAAACTGCTCAAATGTAGTCCATAACAAATCCATTCTGGATTGCAATCTTTCCACTTTATCTTGAAAGAGAGGACACAAGGTAGCCTGTCTCTGAAGAGCAGCCAAGTCCTGCTGTGAGAGAGAAGGAATCAAGGGAACATTAGGGCTTGGAGAAACAGACCGTGACTTTGCCAGTTGATCTTGCAACTGCTTGATTTGGGAGGCTTGTGATTCCACTGTGTCATTAGCAGTCTGTAAGGCTGAAAGTTTGTCATCTAAGAGAGTTTCGAACTCTTGCGCTTCTCTGGACATTCTCTCCTTCTCCTCTGAAAGGCTAGTAACCTCTGATTGAGCCTCGGTTAACTGAATCTTCAAAGAAGATAGCTCATCTCGTTGGGTTGCAACCAGTTGGGTTTGTTGCTCCATCTGCTTAAACAAATCTGCTAGGGTATCCTTAGCAGAGGCTAACTCAGATGTTGCCTTATGCAACTGGTCCTTAGATTGCATGAGTTCTTCATAAAAGGAAGCGTACAGCTGTTGAACACAGGCTGTCACTGACAATTCAATGGAACTCTGAATGTCGTTACAAAGGAAAGGAATTGCATCTCTCGAGACTAGACTGTTCAGTGAGGGGACTGATATATCCAACAAACCTTATCGATGTGCTATGAACAGGTTATTACATGTGAGATACGCAGGGAGATCACTGCCAGAGGTAGCAGGAATGGGCACGGAAGGAAGAATTGAAGGAGCTTTATCCGCTATCCGCTTCAAGCGTTTGCACTGTATGACCAAGGGAGGTGGAGAATCATCATCCTCTATATCAATGGGTTCGGACTCATCGGAAGGTGGAGGAGGAGATACTGAATCTGATGGAGGAGGGGGAGACACACTCTTCTGTAAACATGAGTAGGTCAAGAAGGCAGACAAATACGATCCATAGGTGACATTGGTAACATTACCACTGGTGACTTTGACGAAATGTTGATCCATTTAGTGAGGAGGTAAGTGCTCCAATCAATAGCGACTCCTTTCAACACCATCCTTGAAGCTATAAAAAGCTCTTTGGACAAGTACTGGGATGGCGTTTTTGCAGGCATAAACTTGTCTTGGAGAAACTGACAGACCATCTTCCACACAGGATCAGTGATCATGGAAAAGGAAACTCCTAAAGAGTTGATCACCTTCTTAACATCTAGCAATTCCCTTGTCTGCTTTTGTAACAACTTCAAAATCTCTTCGTTAGAGAAAAGCTAGCGAGTTATAACAAAGGGTTCACCTTTGGAGGGAAGAGACAGAGCCTTCCCTAGGCCTCGAGGTGTCAAAGTCATAGAAATACCCTGGACCAGTCCCGACTTCTTGCTGTAGGAGGCGAGAAACTTGTCACACAACAATGGATCCTCTGGAAGCAATGGAAAGGAGGTAGCCACAAAAGCAGCGAGTCCTGCCTTTGTGAGAGGCTCAAAAGTGAGTAGGGAAGAGTAATCCCTACTGACTAGTGGGACATACTGGATATGGGGAGGAGCGTGAGAAGGCGCTATTCAGATGGTTACACACCCACCACAAACACAGACAATCAAGGAGAATGCCTGCAAAGCAACAGACGAAAAACCAAGGATAAGATAACAACCAAAACGATAAAACGTGACTCGACCAACTATCCCCAAGCAAACCATAGCCTAGAAAAAATTCGGCATGACCTCGAGACATATGCGACCGAAAGCTTCATGCTATGCAACATGCAAACACCCAAAACCCCATATCAGGCAATAAAGAAAAAAAAACTACACACCGTAGCCTTAATCGTAACAAAGAAACTGAACCAAAACATCACCACAACCTACACATATCAAGACCACAACTTTGAGAAACCGATGTTTGACCATGGAAATAACTCCAAAGACTGCACATACCCATCCCACGAAACCGGGTTCATTAAAAAGGGGAAGTAAGTGCAGTGAGGAGAAATTAATTTAATGAAAAGTTCATTTTAATAAATTATTAAGAAATGGGTGAAGTTTTATTAAGTGATAAACCTTAGCAAGAAAATGGCAGTTCCTTCTTAAAAATTTAATTACCAATTATTAGGTTAAAGTGGTACTTTAATTCGAATCCCGGACTTCGATACCCAGACTAGGTCTCTAAATGCAAGTTTATTGATTACAAATTAAGGTGATGTGGAGCGCTTTTTTGCCAGCGCGTACTCTTGTGACGGCTGGTTCATTTTAATTAAAAATATTAAAGTGCCTCTTTAGCGCACTTAGCGCGTGCTAAGTGAACGGCGGGTTTATTTTTATTTTTAAAAAAATTATGTGTTTAGCGCGAATGCACGTGCCATGGTGGTGGTTAGGGTTCATTTGTTTTGGTATTTGTTTGTTTGTTTGTTTTGTTTTTTTTTTCTTATCAAAACCCTGGAGTACATCCAATATCATGTCTGAAGGCTATCCAAGCAATCTACAGGATTGCTGCTCTAAGTTCCGCCCGCTGACTAGTACATAGGCCTCAAGCTCCCATCTCGAGTCACGTCGGCCTCTTGTGCGGGACCCGGAGGCAAGGGATTTACAACCATAGCCTCCCCTCGCACCCAAGTGTCCTCCTGCTCCAAGCAACACCCACAAAGAGACCTCTCGCAGTGGGTTAGGTCCATATACCCGGCACGGCTAACAACCCCCTTGGATAGGGCCAGGCAGACAGTCGAAGGTAACTGTTCCTGCCTCTCCCTCCAGGATTTCAACCTAAAGCATTAAGTGTTTTCCTTGAATTAGTTCCTTGAGCAATGAAATCAAATAATGTACCTAAGTACAAG